>NC_086357.1:23313792-23681292 GCF_036324505.1 Eleginops maclovinus | reverse complement strand
GTCATTATTAAACTCACAAATCATTACTTTAATGAGTGGGGTGGGTTAAAAAAAAAAAAGAGTGCCTCGCAAATTACAGCTATTTTATGTATTTGTCAGTTATCAATGGCAGTTTTCTCCTAGTCATCATGGAATCTTTACTATAAGGAACAATAAGCAAGATACTGGTGAGGCTCCACACGGTGAAATAGATTCAAGGGATTCTGTCTTCTCTTCAGGAAACATGAAAACACACAATACTTATTTTGTTGTTATTACAATGCATTTGCTATGCCATTGCTCAGATCAAGAACCGTTTTCAAAGTGGCCATATTATGCTTTTGGGGTTTCCCTTTCCTGTAGTGTATTATATAGGTTTTAGTGCATGTAAATGGTCTGCAAAGGGTATACAGTGTAAGATTATTATTGGTAGAAAAAGGTAAAAGATTTTAAGAGCGCTTCATTTGTGTAATTACCATCATGTCTTATCTTTTATGCAAACAAGAAACAGAAATATATACAAAATCATTTGGCTTAAAGTCTAATATAGTGTAGTTATCAAGAATCCTTTCGTTTATAAGATGATATAATTGTCCATGTCCATCATAGCGATATAGTGAATGGATCTGACGGCACTAAAAGTCATATTCAAATCCCATAAATGAGATTGACAACCATCGATGACACCTATTTAATTGGCTGATAACACTCAAACCAGATGACCACAGTAAATCATAACTGGACAACAGAGATCATGTAATGGCTGCTAATTACAGTATATCTCCTGACAGAATTAATATTCAACATCAGTCAGAATCAGAATCCCTTTTTTCGTCCCACAGAGGGGACATTTTCATTTGTACAGCAGAAAGAGCCAAAGACAGCTTAATGTTACACAAAGATACAAAAACATATACAAGAATCACACGATTTACAAAATACACAAAAATAGACCTCTGAAACCATTCTGAGTATAGCAGCCAGATATATACTGCACAGTTATTAACACAACAAGGAGGTATTATAGTCATTGTTGTTATATGTGTGGGGGTCTACCGGGGGCCATGATGGTTATACAATCTGACCGCTGCAGGAAGGAAGGACCTGCGGTATCTCTCCGTGAGACACCGCGGGTGCAGCAGCCTGTCGCTGAAGGAGCTGCACATTGCGGACAGGGTGTCCTGAAGGGGGTGGGACACATTGTCCAGCAGGGAGAACAGCTTGGCTGCCATTCTCCAGTGTCCAGAGGACTCCCCAGGACAGAGCTGGCCTTCCTTTGACACTCCCTGGTCCTCGCGTACTATGAACGGTGAGGTAGTCCAGGATCCAGGAGGTGAGCTGATGATCCACCCGCGAGAGCTGCAGCTTGTCTCCCAGGAGCAGGGGCTGGATGATGTTGAAGGCCCTGGAGAAATCAAAGAACATGATCCTCACAGTGCCCCCAGCCTTCTCCAAGTGCCGGCCGGTAGCTGTTGAAGTCCTTGGGGTGAGAGGTCTTTGGCACTTGTACCACACAGGACGTCTTCCACAGTAGTGGTACCCTCCCTTGCTTCAGGCTCAGGTTGAACAGAAACTCCACAATCCCACACAGCTGGTCTGCACAGGATTTGAGGAGCTCTCTGTGTAAACCAGCCCTGCACTAAATTAATTTCACTTATCCATAATTCGGAGCAGCATGACCTCATTAAAAGTTACTGAAATGAGGTCAGGTTATCAAGACATGTCATCCTCTCTTATAGAAACACTACCAGTCATATGTCTAAGTCTCTGGTTAACCGCAGACATCCACACCGCCTGCTTGCAGCCAGTCTTATAGCAATAATAGCAGGCAGTGTCTGTCCTGTTATCTTTTCCAGTGGGTGTGTTGTCTGCGGGGATCACACTGTGTGTCTTTCTGTGTTTCTGGACATCAGTTATATAATGATGAGTAATCAGGGATCTCGCCTGCGCCAGCAGCTGTTGGTTCAGATGCCAAGTGATGTGCAACGTGTCAGGAAGGAGCTGTTTGCACTGCCGCATCTGGCTTTTCTTAGATAACAAATGCATTATCTCTGCATGACGTGCATCTTCCTTACGTTGCCTGACTTGCATGTGCTATTGCGTGTTTTATGGTGTTGTTAGGGTGCATCCTACACAAAGGGTCTTATCAACTTCTTTAAAGGGTCCCTGTTTTTCTAGAGAAACCTTTGTGATTTTAGCCTTTATTTGCCATTTACATGCACCGAAACCTATATGACACACTAGAGAAAAGGGATAACACCAAAAAAGCTAAAAAGGGCCCCTTTAAACCCTCACCTTGAACAAAAACATTCCATACAACTGATGATCAAATAACATTTCAGCTTTATTTATAAAAAAGAAAGAAGCAGCAAAGCAAACATGTATTGACGTCTGCAGTAACAACGACATCACATGTAATAATTTGTTCTTGAATACCCAACACAGATTACTCACTTATAGCAGCAGATGCAAGCATTAAAAAACATAAATGATAACACTTCTCTTAAAGTGTGTGAAAAAACATGGTGGCTGGTTATTTACCAGTCTTACACAGGAACAGCTTTCATGACTCAGAGACGCTTGGCCGGGCCTTTTCTAACCGCAGTCGATCCACTGGGTGTTTTATAAGAGAAGTACACAAACAGGCACTTGGATTAAGGTATCATCTTTTGTTTCCTGGCAAAGTACATCCTGGGATTTAGCAATAAACATTCAACAACAAACTGGAACACATCACATAAGCTACAATCAGAGAGGTTTAGCACATCATATTTTACTCTGCAGCCTGAGAGCCTTGGACATTCATCAGGGTCTTTTTTTCTGTAGTGCGGCCACCAAACCAGACGTTTCCATCCTGGAAACAGCAAAAAATAAAAGAAGCAAACATCAATGCTCCGAAGAAAGTCCAGGCTATGTAGAGGAAGTGTTCTGCAGCAACTGTGTGGGAGTGCTGAGCTTCCTGTCAGAGGTCAAGGTGCCCTCATCTCCAGTGACACCCTGGTCTGACATCTCGGACATATGTAGCTCACCGGCTCCATCCTGACAGCAGGGCAGAGCGGCGTCTCCCCCGCGGCTGCAGCTGGACTTTTGAGAGGAGCTGGGGGAGTTGGTGGGGCTGAGCTGGACGGCCGTGGTGTCCTGCAGCGTGTGCTCGCTCGTCTCCATCTCAAACGCTGCCGTCCCCATCCTCATCAGCCCCCACTTCTCGACTCCTTTAGCCTTGCGGGTCATGTTTGCCGGGGGCCTCCTGCTGCCCACACAGCACCCTGTGAAAAATGCCAGGGCTATCAATAAAAGCAGAGGTCCGATGATGATTGGGGGGTTTCCTGAAGGGATGAAGGTGCTGAAGGCGAAGGCTCCCACCAGGGTGATGTTGATGCCGGCCAGCATGATGCACAGGCCGCAGGCGCAGCACAGCGCCGGGGAGGGCAGGCTCTGCTGCAGCAGGGCGCGCCGCCTGGGGGTCTTCTTGGGGGCACATGGTTTGGAGGTTTTTTCAGGCAGCACCATGTCTCATGGAGAGATTTCCGAGACCTGTAAAAGATCAGGTAATGACTGAACTCATCCCCTCACAGAGAGATGATGGTGATGATGATGAAGAGGCTGGAAATGGAGGGGAAATGGAAGAGGGTTTGTTAACTTAAAATGTTTATTTTTTTACATTTAATTAGATTTTAAAAGTTATTCCTAAAATGCTACAAAAAATATCTCCATCAATGATTTATTTTCACCCACTAAGACAAGTTTTACACTCTGAAAAAAGAACCAAACATGTCATGCAAGTGGCAATACCACAAAAACAGCAGCTTATATTAGAACACAACAACAGTCAAATCAAAGCACTATTATCCTAACTATTATCCTAAATGTTTCTAATACAAATTGTATTAAGAAAAATGTAAAACAGCAACCTTGTTTTGCACTGCTGTTACTGTCACTTACCTCAGATCAGACCATCATGTTGTGCAGGAGTCTCGGAGATCTCTCCCTCCTGCAGGTGAGCGGCAGAGTGAGATGCTGCTCACACACCACAGCACATTATAATGAGAATGGACCACTTGGGGTGCTGCGGGGCTCTGAAGCAAACCTTCCTAACCAAACGATGGCAGTGAAGTGATGGAAGTGCATGTGTGTCCTGAATAAATCTGTCTGTAGACATTCAAATACACATGGTGGTTTACATGTGTTATTAAACCATGAAACAAAAGGTACATTTGCTGTTAGTTTTGGGCATGTTAAAGATTCAGGTAACCGGATTATTTAATAAAAGTCTTAAAGGGGTCTATTCTGCTTTGGTGGGTTTTTGTTATATAGGTTTTAGTGCATGTAAAGGGTCTGCCAAGGCTAAAGTTCCCTCCAGAGTGAGTTTCTCTCCCACACACTCATCCCCCGTCTGAAACGCCTCCATTGGACTCCTTTTTGCTTACCGTCCGTAACATAGTGACATCCCTTTGTAACAATGGCGCCTCTAGTTGCTAGCGCTCCATCAAATGATCTGGGATAGGATAAGGGGCGAGACATATAAGCGGTGCATGTAAATGGTCTGCAAAGGCTAAAATCCCAACGTTCCCCCCACCCCCTCCTGCATGAAACGCCTCCATTGGAATCCTTTGTTTACTTCTGTTACGTGACATCACTATGTAACACTTGGCTAGCTCAAACACATTGTACGTGACAGGCTAAGGGGCGGGACATCTCTTAGCTGTTGAACAATCAGAACAGAGCCGACCAGCCAACCAATCAGAGCAGACTGGACTCTGGTTTCAGACAGAGGGTGAAAAGGGGTGCTGCAGCACAGGCAGTATGAGAAAGATAAAGAGCTTTTTGAACCTTAGAGCATGGAGACATGTCACAGAAGAGGCACCAAATACAAACATGAACCTGAAAACGACCACAACATGTCCTCTTTAACGAGGGCAGGGCGATTCTACCTCAGTGTTTGTTTAGGTTCAGCCCCTCCTGTCCCTTGAACAGCCTCTCAGCATGTGATACAAAAGGACCCTCACTGAATGAAGCTTTTAACCTCATTCACTCGTATGGAAGACAAAACCCACCTGAAATCCTGCATTTAAAAGGATTTACACACATTATATGTTAAGGATGTTTTTTTTTATTGACAGCATACCAGTGAAATTATGCTCCACACATGTGTATGCATAAGACCCCATAAGAGCTTTGACAAATTTCAATGGGGCTCCATAATTGCACACCAATTACTGCATCTCATTTGATGCGTTACATGTTGATGAGGGGAAACAAACAAGTCCTTTTATGATTCATAATGGGAGGGAGTGAGAGGGGGGTTTAATATGGCAAGTGGTTGTTTAATGTGTGTGAGCAAGCCTCTCTCAATTCCTGCCAGCATATGAAGGACCTTTGTTGCTATAGGGATGGTGTGTCCATGGCAACAATGTTAAACCAGGGGACATGTCGTTAAGCAACGGACGCATAAAGTTAATAAGGTCGGGGAAATAGAGGAGATAAACTACTATCAGGGACTGATTCAATCACACATGGGGTCCATAATGAGAAACAAATAAAAAAGTTAAAATATTTGTATAATATCAGCAACTTGATGGATTCAAGAGAACTTTAAAGTATGGTTAGTCCAGTATTCGTTCCATTGGCACACTCAGAACCAACAACTACAAAATAAAAATATACAAATACTTTTATAAAAATAAATCCTTTTTAACTTTAGTCTGGAATCCTGTCTCTGACTACAACTATTCAAAAACCCTCTTTAAGTCTCTTCAGCTACATAAGACCAAAAACAAATGCATACACATTTCTATTCATTCATACTAAAAACACTTGAAATATCAAATTAAAAAGGAAATAAAGAAAGTACTTTTGGGATGGTGTAACCTTGGTATCCTACAAAACGTGCAAAGATTTGGTGCAGCAAAAAAAAAAAGGAGCCTGAGGTGATGTAGGGGATAACGGAAAAAGATTAGGGCCACGAGAAAAACGACTCTACACATTTGACCAAAAGTTGTTGTTGTTTTAATTCTGAGATTAAAGTCAGAAATATATTTTTCCAACATTCCGAAAATTCTGACTTTTCTCAGAAATCCCACTTAACTTCAGAATTCCCACTTTAATCACAATTCTCAGAACTCAAAGATAAAAAATTCACTCTTAGATTGCAAAAAAGTGTTCACATGTGGCCCTAATCTTATTCCGTAGGGACTAATGTGGATTCAAAGCTGTTAAAACCTCTTTTAACAAAGATGAATATTACTGAAGGTGTCAAGTTCACAGTTTTATACAAAACTAAATTATTGAGGACACGACCTACTGCCTTTCAAATGAACTAAATAACTGACTTGTATTAAAGTACATCAGTGCTACAGGTAGCTTGTGTTGAAGTGAACGCTAGCAAGAATCACTATTTGATCAAAGGGTCTCCTCCAACTTCACCATCCATTACAATACCAAACCTTCTGTAAGCTCTTAGCAGCCTCAACAAGAATGACCTAAAAGGTTAGAAAGGACAAACGCCCATCTCCAGAGACAGACAGCCTCCTCTAAGTAAAGTCATTTTCATCACTTAAACCACATACATCGAAACACATACACTGACATGCTCTAAAAACATGACTGAGAACTCGTCCCTTTCCTCCAGTGACGAAGCAATAAGTAGCACATACATAAAACATTAACCAGTTGGACAACAAGAACAATAAAATCTATAAAAATGTGTGTGGCAGCCGGGTGTGGTTAGAGCGCCGGCTGCTGGGGTGAGGGGAGTGGCTCGGCGGAGACCAGACAGCTGATCGGAATCAGGTAATCAGGCATTTAATATAAAGCATGTCGGTAACCTGGTTCTGATCTGTCTTGCAGTAGGCTGGGTCCTGGGAAGACGACACACCCCGTCCTGGCCTTGCCCGTCCTAAAAATACCGCGGAGCTGGCTGTTGTGTGCACATTTCTCGAACAATAAACGCTGTTGTTTTTGCCCAACCCCGAACGCTTCCGTCTCTTACCTTTTGTTTGAGCCATCCCGCTCACAATGAGATAATAATATTGCATTAGGACACAACTGTGCTGAACGCAGGTAATGCCTGTTGTTAACGATATGTTCTGATAAATATTAAATACAAACTGCTGGCATTTAGTGTGTTTCCTGCTGTGTGGGTAAGCGTCATCATTATTCAATAGAAAAAAAACGAACTCTGTTAAGACTAACTGTGAAAATAAACACTACTCCCAAATGAGACAGTCTAAACGCAGGCAGCTTAAGATGTTTCCTGGACTAATCTCAGGAGTTACACCTATGTTTTCAATTAAGAGGTGGCAGCCGGTGATTAATTGTCCCCTTGGTGCTCAAGCTCTGTCTAGGTGATAAGATTACTGGCCATGTGAAAGAGCTGAAACACCAAGAACAGTTAGTCACTTCTAAAGCTGTGTGGCTGATCATAAAAGGCTCCAGGTGGAAGCACAAACGGGAGCAGGTAGAGGGTAAACTCAGGCAGAAAATGCGATGACATCATGGTCCTTCAGGCCGGGATGTCGTCCGATGCGGCCGCGAAGTCGGTGCTGCGCAGGGCGTTGGTCTGCGCCCGTCTGCGGGCCAGTCTGGAGTTGGAAGGAGGAGAAAGCCTCATGGAGCAAACGATGACGCCGGCATCCTCCTGCTGCTCGTCGTGCTGCGATAGCTGCCGGTTGAAGGCGATGGCTTCTGCTGCGAACTGAGTCAGGTCTTTGGTGCTGCTGTTCCTGGAGGAAGGCAGGGGAGGAGAGGATTTTAGAGACAGTTAGGTCTTCCTGTCTTTTTGAATTTCATCAACCACTCAGAAGTTTTTACACCAAACTCACAAGCTTTACAGTCCGATCAAAAAATAGGAAGACAGTAGTTTTTAAGTCTACACAACCTTGTGCGCTGCGAGTACATACACTTCCAGTTCAAAGTCATTAAAAGCACCTCTTAAAACATTTGATAATCTCTGTACTGGCGAAATGGACATACCTTTTTCAAACATAATGAAAAAGGAAGGGGGTTTTAATCCAAACATGTTTGATGGATTGTGTGACTTGACTTTAAAGAGTCTGTCTTACCTCTGCAGGACATGAGGAGTTGGAAGACTTCTCTCTGGAGCGTTCTGTAAACAAACAAGATGAATAATTGACATGAAATTATTCAAAACAGAAAAAGAATAGCATTGGATGAAGGACACAGTGTTCTTGTATCAGGAGGCAGTATTAGAATACTAAGTATGAAACGGCTGATCAAGTGCATGGATGTAACATTACTCACCCCCTGCACCCAGGGGTGCTTGAGGACCTGAGCAGCACTGAGGCGCAGAGTGGCATCCCGGACCAGCAGCTGGGATATGAGATCCTTGGCCCCCTCCGTGATGTGATCCCACTCCTTGTCTGGAAATTCATACTTGCCCTGCTGGATGCTCTCAAACAGGTGACTCTGAGGAGAGAATATGACGCAACATCCTGAAAAACTGCTCAGAGATTGCTGGTTTTGTTGCTCGTGTGGTGAAACAGAACAGCAACATTCGGACCATCATTAGAGTGCCTGCACGCAAGTGGTGCTGACTCAATAATGAAGAAAGATTAAACCCAGTATAAATACTTATCATGTGATACATAGGCAGTCACACCTAAATCCAGCCATACAGATGCTTACTGTTAATAATGGTTTAAAGAATACCCTTAGATTAGACTAGACTTAGAGGCATGTCGACTGTGATAAGGAAAATGTTGGGCAACTCAGCCCGACTGCAGCATGCAGATATTATTTATAGCGGATACACTATCTTGAGCTAGCTATATCATATGCATACTGCACCCCATGCCCATAACAAGTTTCTAGGAACCAAGGTGATCTTAAAATGTCTGCTTTTTTTGTGTCTAACAGTCAGTTCAGTTTCCTATCACACAAGACTTCAGTGGCCAGTTAACTCCATCAGAAGTGAACTGTAGGAGTGTCAGATGCAAGTGTGTACTGAGCCTTGCATACCTGGCAGGTTCTGCAGGTTTCTCCCCGGTCCCAGCCACAGTCTGAGCCGCAGTGTCCTGTGAAGGGGGGGCTGCCACTCAGCAGGATGTAGAGGATGACCCCGAGACTCCAGAGGTCGCAGCGTTTGTCGTAGAAGGAGGCCTCATCAGTGAAAACCTCCACTACTTCTGGAGCCATGTACTCTGCTGAGCCACACTAAGGGAGGACAGAAGTAAAAAGAAACAGGGTCTCACTAAAAAATCTATCAGACGACTGAAGCTGATTTAGAACGCTACTGTTCCAGACATCAGTAACATCAGAAATGTTGATCACTCCACTTTTAAGATCTTTACACCTGGTTCCTGTCATATATATATTATATATTGTTTATATATCTGGAGGAAAGTAACAGAAACCTGCTTTATCTCTCACTTCTGGAATTGCCTTGTTGCTTAATGTGCTATAAATGCACTTGCCTAGATTTAACTAAGATTTACTGTGTGTGTGTGTGTGTGTGTGTGTGTGTGTGTGTGTGTGTGTGTGTGTGTGTGTGTGTGTGTGTGTGTGTGTGTGTGTGTGTGTGTGTGTGTGTGTGTGTGTGTGTGTGAGAGAGATTAATTCAAATCTAGACAGTTACCGGTGTGGTGAGCTCTGGAGTCGTGATGGGCGTACAGGCACTGCTGAGCTTCACTCCACTTCCCAAGTCAAAATCACAGATCTTTACCGGGGACACCTGGGAGGAAGAAAACATGATAATCTTACCTCTAGACCACCAGCAACAACTACTGTCCTTCTGATAGCTGCCTATCCTTTAAAAGCCACTTACCCGATCGGTGTATTCACAAAGGATGTTCTCTAGCTTAAGGTCTCGGTGGGCAATGCCTGCAGAAGAGAACATTGTTACCATGACAAAATCAAAAAAAATAAGTCTGCAGCTCGTCTTTTTGGACTTCCACAAGAAAGCTGATTGGATGTCGACTAACCTTTAGTGTGTAGGAAGTCTAGAGCTTGGGCGATGTCCCTGACAACCTTACTGGCCTCCAGCTCATCAAAGTACTTCCTGTTCTGGATGTGTGTCAGAATGGAGCCTTAATGAAGAGAACAGAACAGAACAGAAGAGAAGAGAAGCAGTGTGTTTTAAATAAAACATCTGAAAGAGGAAGAGTGCAAAGATGTAATTGTTGAGCTACTTTTTTACACTTACCACCACGCAGCTTTTCAAACACCAAATAAAAGCAGGAGTTGTCTTCAAAGAACTGGATCAATTCCAAAATGTTGCTGATAAAGATATGAACAAATATTAGAATACGTTTCATTCTGTGTTGATTTGTAATGTAGGTTAAAAATGGTTTTATAAAAAGAGCTCACTTGTTTCCTTGACACTGGTAGAGGGTCTCCACTTCTCGAAAGACTCTGCTGCGACTGTGCCCTGCACTCTTTTCTATGATCTTTGAAATAAAAAACATAACAGAAGAAAAGAGATGTGTAAAAGTCTAAGCATTTCTGGAATCCCTTGCATGAATTACTTTATTTTATATAGCATAGAGTCTACTGTGCAATTCTATACAATGGTATTTTGTCATCCTGTTTTACCACATTAATTACTTTATATATTTCTATATAACTTAATAACTTCATCTCAGACATGGTTTTAACTGTATGCCGATATTGCTGTATACATTGGTATGAAAGGTTATAGTACCAAGGAAATTGGCCTAAGTGTGTACGGATGTGTGAGATGATCTTATCTTATTATTTACCTAAAATATTCCTAACATTAGATCCCTTTTCCACAAGATTCAGGTACAACGCAAGCCATAATTTGATCAAAGGTGCTGTTAATATGGAAGAGCAGGACACATCCATAACACAATAAAGCACAGGACAACAAAAAACAGAAACAGCATTTTAAGAGCCGTCTCAGAATTTCCTGAATCATAAAGATAAAAAAATCCTCCTTTTGTTACAAACAGAATGTCCTTACTCACCTTCACAGCATACTCGTGTCCATTCTGCAGACTTATGCATCCCTGAACTTTAGCATACGCTCCCTGACCCAGCACCTCATCTGTCAGTTTGTAGAGAGCTGAAGAAAAAGTCACATATGAGACTGCAGAAGGGGTTTGTGTCATGTTCTTTATGAGTTACAATATTATCAGCTTCTTTACCATCAAAAGTGCCCGTGGAGCTGTCTGTCGCTCTGGTTCTTTTCTTCTTCTTTCTTTTAGCTGCATCTGGGATATTCACTGGCTGGCTTTTTTCAATTTCTGTAGCAACACAAAAGAAGTACAAGCAAATTAGTTAAAAAAAACAGCACCAACTTTGCCAGTGTGTTACTGTATGCACCATTAGTTTCAGTAGTTCCAGAGCCATACTGAACCATAGAGCTGTTGTACCTGCTGGGCCCTGGGAAAGGGGCTGTCTCTCCTCTGAAACGACCCCATTCTCCTGAGTTGCCTCGCAGCTCTGCCCCACTTGGCCCACAGCCAGGGAGTTGCCCTGTCACAGAGAGAAGGAGGCCGCATGATAGGTGGAAGAGAGGGAGGGGAAAGTGCCAGAGAAGCCAGAGAGAGTGATACAGTGGAGAAATATGCAAAACAATACATTATTCTCTGACTCTGTTTTCAGTGTTAAACTGTAAAGAATTTTCCATTAACACACCTTCTCTTGCAAAAGTGACCTACTGTCATTATCGGACAAATAACTATTACAACTATTTAATCTTATCTTTTCACCTGTGGCAACCTGCCAAAACAGTGGGCTGTTAGACGAAAATACAGGAAGCAACATGACTGGCATTATCTCACCCTGGATATTACCAGAGGCGGTAATTCTGTATGATTCATAGAGAGTGATGAAACTTAAAAACTTCTGTAAAGATTACTGTGATAACCTTGTGTGTGAACAACCTCCTGGTAGTTCCTTTGTATCTATGACACGTTTAAAGGAAGTTAAATATTGAGAAATCACCAGTATTCAAAGCTGAAAGGGTCTTACCTGGAGAGAGTGCTGGAAGGTTTGCAACTCTGTCATCATGCTGTGCCTCACCATATCTGCCAACTGAGAGCACATCACAAATGCCAAGTTAGTCTGGAACAGCCTACATCAGCAAAGAAAAAGATACACAGTGTTCATGATAAAAGTAGTTTAAAACTGGTAGGAAGTCAAATAAAGTGTTCATTGCAAAAGCGAAAAACAGTTTCCCCTTTCTGGTATCATGTTGGGTTTGTTTGCTGGCGGTGAGAGAGTAACCGCATAACGTTAAGGTGTGTTGGCTTTATTCTTCTAACCAGTAAAAAGTATGTATGAATCCTACGTGATAAAACGTAGAAGTAATAGGAGTTAGATATTAAGCTTACTGTTTATGTCCTAAAACTGAGTAACGTACGTTAGTTAGCATTTGTTAAACTACTTAACATTAGCACTGTTGTTACAGATATATAGACACCCACAATAAGAGGAAACAATGGGTAAAACATTAACAATAACACCTGGTAAGCTAGAGTTAGCATTTACGGCTGACTCTTTGTTTAACCTGGTGTTATTGTCGTTAGCCCCGGGCTAGCTATCAGGTGCTTTAGCTAGGTTTTCATAGGGATTTATGCTCATTCACTAGTTTGTATTTTTTTTTAAACTGTTGGGTCTCGTTAAAACAAAAAAACATGAATGTAATAAAAACCATTCTAACCTGCACTCTCTGTCCAAACCAGCCGAATCCCGTCTGTCAAAGCTTCTCACAGCTGATGTAAGCATCCATCGCTAGCTGACATCCACCAAGCACACAGCGGTGACGCGCAGGGCGGGAAATAACATAAACAGATGTATATGCCCCGCCCCCTTCTGGACAACCCTCTCATCCCATTGGTCACAAACAAGGCTTTCACTTCTACGTCACCTCGCTTGACTGTCCGCCGCACCCCGATCCACGTAGTGAGTTCTTTTAATACATCAGTGACGTAATGGGGAGTTTTTGTGCATGATGTGGCATTTATTTACAAATGCAGAGGTTTGGCAGGTCAGCAGTACTTAGGAATAAAGGCTCATGCCACAAACCAACAACCTTTCATCATTATTATTTTTTTATAGTTTATACTTGTCTTTACTTATATGGTAACATTTTTGGTTTGAGTCTAAACCAGAAACTACACCATTCAATGAATTATGAGACTACAGTATAGAATTATACCTTTATGTTATATTTTCACTTTCACAGTTATGATAGTCTGAAAACCAAATCATAACCCAATGTTTTGTACACATTTTCTGGTGATGTTAAAAAAAATGTTTAAAAAAATTTGCAAAACAATGGACTATTTTAAACTGCTTTATGTTCAAACATAACAAAAAAAAAAGAAAACATCACATAATATACAAACATTCATTCAACAAAACAAGATCCAACACTGTATTTAAAAAGGTGAAACATCAATATACATGCACAGGACGGAAACACAATTGATACAGGAAATGTATTATAAACCAACACAAAGTCCTAAAATGATGGCATCAAACACCACAATACTGGAAGTAAAAATCTCTGGATACAAGCCCACCATGTGGAGACGGCTGGAAGTAAGTGGATAATCCGAGTAGCATAAAAACTGCTCATACTTTATGTAAAATTGTTCTTTGTTTTGAGATTTTTTGATGCAGACGATTTCTCACGGGGCTCAGATAACATGTTAATGTAAACTCATTTTGTCCATTTGGTTTTGTTTAGTTGCATATCTTCTCTGTCATCTCCTTCTGAAAAGAAAAGAAAAAGACATGTTTAACACATCACATTAACACTGTATAAGAAGATGAATGATTGTTATGAAGTACAATATACACTTTCAATTAACATTATTTGTAATCGTGATAAAGAAATGTGTTTTCAGCTATTAGAGCAAAAACGGAAAGATGTGCATTACATAAAAGACACATCTTTTCAGTTGTGTGCTATATCAATTTCTCATGCCTGTTGCACTCTGAGATGGGAATTACACAGCCCATGCTCCATAATGACGATAACGGAAGCCTTTTATTGAAGCTTAGAGCATAATTATCTACTCAAATGTGATGCAGTTTGCTTTGTTGTAAAAAAGAAACCAATACACAAACTGCCTTATTACATGACTGCTACATTTCCCTTCAAATTAAACCATTTGCTGTAAAGCACGTTACATTTTTTATTAAGAACAAATCTGGGCACAGTCGGTGTTAAATGCAACTTTACTGTAATTGAAGCACTTGTAGTCTATGTGTCTTAGACCAAAACAAGTGTATTGTAATTATTTTGGCTGCATTAGGATAAAACTAAACATCACTAAAGAAGCTGCACATCGTCTTTAGCGTTTGCAGTGTGGCAATTAAGACAGTGAAGGTTGCTCCATTGTCTCACCAGCGGCTCCAGCTCAGAGTGATCGATGAGGTTGAACTCTGAGATGAAGTAGTAGTAGTGCTTGTAGCAGGTATTGATGTGGGCTTCTGCGCCCATGCTGCAGATGCTGTCAAAGTGATGGATGTAAACATGCACAAACACCCGGAAGAGGCGGCTCAGGATCTTCTTGCACACCTGCTGGAAGTTCTTGGGGAAAGGAACACCTGGTGTGAAGAAAGGAGAAACGTGTTACATACCTTAGAAAATGAATGTAAATCAAAAATGCAATTTCTGTAAGTTAGCAGATGTTATATATTGTAAGTTTTATGATTCCCTTCAACAGCACCAGTCATAGATTGCTAGGCAGTGTCTTAATGAAATCTGACTTTCATGGACAATGTATTCACGTGACAAGAAATGATCCTGACCTATTTTCCAGTACTGGCTTGATACATAGTGGATACAAAAAGAGAACAGATGGCACCTGTAACTTATATTCTATTGCAACTTTGTCTTTAAAATCTATAAATACACATTTGTCACTTGCATGAGGCCCCAGTTAATCATGCAGGTGACACAGAAAACTGATTAAAGCATCTTTTAGCTGAAACACAGTTTTTTATATCAACTGTAGTTGGTAGTGCTGCAGTTACTGTGTAGCTCGGCTTATTTGCCAAAACAAGATTTTTATTTGGTTAGCAGAAAATGAACCCACAAATGAAATGACACCTGGAGGAAATTCCTACTGAATGATTACTTGGACACAAGTCTATTTTCTACCACTTCGACATGTTACATAATACAGACATCTACTGAATAAAATATTCACCTTGCCTAAAAAGAACCTCATTTAATGATCACTTTGTAAGGATTGGTGTGTCATGAAGCCACTAAAGCCACTATGTTTTCCCAGCAGTGAAAAACGAAAACAAATCCTTTAAGTTATCTCATGTGTGGAACGGCTGCGGGTTCACCAGACGAAACAAGTCAGACAGCCATTGTTCTGCTTTACTATCCACTCACTTTCTCTCCCTATTTATTCCTGGTATGGCTCATGAATTGTGCACAAACACACTGGGTGAATTCTAGGGAAACACCCTTGTAAAATCGCGCATATACCATAGGCAAACCCATTTACACAGTTGGGCAATTTTGACTTCTTTTTTTACTTGATTTCTAATTGATGGAAAGTAGGGCAAACCAGGACTCCGTGAGGAAAGTCGTGCGAACTCCATGCAGAGACGCTTCTGATTCTCTCCTCCAATAAATGTTGATTGTCAAATCTGGTGCTGAGATAAAATACCACCAGATGCACACATGCAATCTCCTCTAAATGTCAACCTCATTGTTTAATTAACCTCTGCTTGAACTCTATCGTCCCCTGTGTGATGTTAATAAAGGGGGAACAGTATTGATGCAGTGCCGGCTGCAATCAGTCATGTATTATGTTACACACTCAATAATAGCCTTCATTTGTAGACTCCTCACACACCTACTCTGGTGGGGAAGATGTCTTCATTATTGATGAGCGACTCTATCCAGTCCATCAGCAGGTTCATGTACTTGAGTGCGGGCAGCTTGGTGGGTTTCTTGTAGTCGTGGCCGTCCTGCCACCTGTACTCGTACCTCAGCCCGCCGGACATGATGGGGCACGTGCGCTCGGAGCAGTACTCGCTCACCGTGCCATAGATCAGGTTGATCCTATTGAAGAAATCCACCACATGAACCGCGATCCAGTCGCTGATGTTCTCTCCCTCCGGCAGCTGGACCACTTTTCGCAGGTCTAGGCCGGACTTCAGGGAGGCCTGGGCCTTCTTGTAGAGTTCAAAGCGCTGGGTGCCCGGTTCAAACCTCTTCCTGGGCCTGAACGTCTTGTCTTTGCTGAACACTTGTCCAAGGCACAACGCCATTGACTCCCCTGAGATAAGGGGAGAATGAGCTCTCCAGAATAACAAGCAGTTTTGAGTTGGATAAAGTGTGACGTTCCTGAGATATGGAAACCAGACTCGGAAATCAGGTCACGGCAGGTCAGCGTCTGTCATGAAAAGATAGCTGGGAGCTCTTGTTTTCTGTGAAGAACAACAACAAAAAGAAGAGTCAGAGGCCTGTCAATCCATCGCTGCAGGTCAGAGTGACCACAAATTGCGTATAACCGAAACAACAAAGGTCTAA
This sequence comes from Eleginops maclovinus, assembly GCF_036324505.1. Classification (NCBI taxonomy): domain Eukaryota; kingdom Metazoa; phylum Chordata; class Actinopteri; order Perciformes; family Eleginopidae; genus Eleginops; species Eleginops maclovinus. The sequence continues at coordinate 23,664,824 of NC_086357.1, read as the reverse complement.
ATACAAAGCAAACATATCATTGTCAGATTGTTTTTAAAGAGGCCATACAAACCGTAGGTGTGACATCATACAATTTCCAAACTTTTTCAGGTATCAGATCATTTGAATGAGACATCTGCCTATGACCCCCATCACATTTGCCCTTATTACCTCCACTGCTCTGTGTGAACACAATGACCTTATCATAAGATTTTCAGTGGAACCCTTTGATCAAAATAGCAAAGGTTTCAATCAGTTGTGGTAAAAAAAATCAGGCCACTAAGATCAAGCATAATCCAGAAGATGAATGGCATGCTGCGATTCACTAAACCATTTCTAAAGAGCATCGTGAGAGAAAAAAAAGTCCACAGTTAATGCTCGCTCTGCTCGGACACAGAAACTAAAAGATGATAATAAAGAAACTAAAAGTTTGATGTGTTACCAATGGAAAGCACAATGTGAGTTCCCCCTCTTGGGAATGTTTTTTGTTATATAAACAACCAACACAGTGTTGAAAAGGGATTTCGTTTTTTTCTGATAGCTATTTATCAACTGGCATATAAGACACACAGACGAGGAGCAGGCCCTTACTGAATGTTATATGTTTCACAGCCTTTATTGTTGTGATAGGAAAAGATAATGCTTGCATTTAAATACTAACTGGGAGGTTATTATAGGAAAATAAGGTGGGCGGTTTGTTAGTAATAAAGTTTGGGTCAAAAGGTTACATTTAATTATGTTATACTCCACTCAGTTATGTGTTTCCATTCAGTCATTTGGAGTACTCTATCACATTTTGTTCCACAAATTTGACACTGCAGTCACATTCAAGTAAATGTGGTTGCAACATGATACTATATCCGCATTTGTGTCCTGCTTTTCTGCTGCCGGTCTCAGTGTTTCCTGTGTGTTGTTTCTCTGGGTCTCAGATAAGCAGAAGTTTCTGTTTCTGCTTTATCATCTGTGCTAGATCAAGCAACAATGACACAGTGGTTTGTTGTGGATTTCTTTTGACTTCATTCCCCCCAAAAAAACTCCACAAACTCCTCCAACACACTCCTCACATGTCTAGCTTATGGCTTTAATTGGTTAAAGGTTGACAGTTAATTTATTGGTATTACAAAAGAGTTGTGCAATGAAAAGTCTGTTTGTGCATCAAAGACAAAACAAAACTAAAACTGTTCCCTTACCATTGGGCTCTGGTTACTCTTATTATTTGAAGAAAACAGTGGTGATTTCTAAAGCAAGCAGCATTTGATATATGAGAAGAGTACTTTTTCTTTCCACTAGCTTTCAGAGTGTCTGATCCCAGTTGAATACTCACCACTGGGGGATCATGAATACGTGGTCATGAGATAGCTCTTAATGTGTGCATAACAAAAGAGCTTCTGGGGAGGGATCTTAGTTACAGTGTCATTCAGCACTCCTTTCAGGCAGGCACAGTTTCAGACAGAAAATTAAACCTGGACACTTTTTGTACTGAAAACATAATAGGTTTGTGCAAAAATTGACAGCATGTGTGACTTCTTTTTGTCACGTATCTCCCTGCATGCCTCAACAACCTCTCATTAAAGCATGTCTGATCACGCACTGTTGGCATACTTTCATGTGTTGTTCAGGAATTTGCTTCTGCAGAAAGAACCCAAACCCTCTCAAGAAAACCAGAAATGCAAATGATAAAGAAGAAAAAGTTACGGGTAAGGAGAAACAAAGGAAGAGGCAGATCAAAAACAAGTGATTACAGAATGGAAAAAGCTGTCTACACTGTACCTGGCTTGAGTCCTACATCTGAGGAATGTGGTGGGAAGTTCAGGGAGGATTCAGGCACCGGAGCCCTGGACTTTAGACTCCCTGCAGGACAGTTCCAGCTGATCTGCCCCCTTCGAGCTCCTCTGGATCCTCTCCCTCTCCGCAGGCCACTAGCAGACCGAGAGGCTCCAACTTCACTCACAGACAAGAGTGAAAAAGTTGTTTGGCTTCTCTTCCTGCAGATGATGTCACATCCTGACTTTGCCTTCTGGGCTCTGTCCGCCTGTGTGTGGGTGTGTGTGTTGAGGACCTATAAATTGAAAGAATAGAAGGGCTGGAAAAGCCCCCCAACTCAGCCCCTCCTGTTTTCCATTTCTTTTCTTTTTTCTTCTCATCCTGTAGACGAGAGCAGCAAGTCCCACTAAAGTCCAGCCCTCTGCAAAAGGTCCTGAGAAAACCACCCCTACACTGAAGCCACATATAGGACAGAACGAAAGGAATGATCCCACAAATATTTCTGGATGTTTGGCAGTCGATGTTGCTCTTTTTTGTAAAGACTCAAAAACATGTCATTAAAATTCATGGCCTTTTTAAGATATTGTCATTTTACCTTAAAAAGAGAAACACTCTAGTCTCCAAAATACATAAACCAAAAATGCATTTAAATCCTGAACAGCAAATGCATGTTTGACTACAATTGGTGTATTTCTTGCTGCCCTGGGGCCTTAGTGTTTTTATGACAGCTGCCCTGAATGTCCCCTTTGTCTCCAAGGTGAATAGATGCCACACAAATGAAGAGGGTGTATGTTTCTTTGCAGTGTAAAAATACCAAACCTGCAAAAAGAAGCTGGCTAGGGTCTTGGTGGATGACATAGGTTTATCTCTAGAACGGCATGAAAAGCCAGCAGTGCAAGCACCTACTCGGTAGAGCTGCATTTGGAATCACAGCTGGGTTTTTTTTGTTGCTGGATTAAAATACTCTAACAAGGTTCAGTGTGTACTGAACATTCCAATGTGTTTCATTGAGCTGCAGCAAACAAATCAGTAGTATTTGAATTAAGGTAGTTTGTCTTCATTTGAGATTTTATGACTTCTGTATGCTATACAGTAGATGATCTAGGATGTCATTACATCCAAGATGCATTGGTTTTTAGGATCTTAGAAAATGTTGTATGATTTGCGTCTTATATTGATTGCAGTTTTCTTGGTTTAGAAGCTGTAGAGAAGCGAGAAAGTGAAAAGTGTATTGCTGTATATGTTTCATAACATAAATCACGTCTAAAGTGTGATAGGAAGACTTTAAACCCAACTGCCTGATGCTGATACAAACTTTTTTATATTTTTTAAATATACACATACATGTTAATATGTGTATTTTTTATTTGAGTTTTTTGTAGTTAAATTTGCATCACTATTCATCACATTATTCTTTACTTACTGTAACTTGATAAAAAGTGTCATGGGAAAAAGAAAGTGGTACAAAGCTGCAGTAACCCCACATATCCACTTGGGGTCACAGTGACTGTTTATGAGACTTTTATACTCAGCCCAGCAGGTAGATAGATGATAGATAGACAGTTATACTCTTGATTGATCCCGAATTGGATTTAAAAACTGATTGAATATTGTTTATCAATGTGGCTTAATATTACATATCTGCACAATACAGTTTTGTTGTCTGTAAAGAAAAGTAAAAGATGTTTCATAAAAGTATAGCCTTAAGACAAGCAACATTCACTCCAAGGCTAAGTGTTGGATAAGGCAACTCAATTATAGGTATTAAAGCTATTTCTTTCTTAAAAACGATCTTCGTCATACAATAATGTGTGAGCTAACCAAAATATCTGACTTCTGCATACCACATATACTATGCAAATCAAGACTTAAAAAAACGTTCTAACAGTGACAGCATTAACAGGAAGCATCCATGACACATACGTCCTGCTGCTGCCTTTGCTCTACTTGTGTTGCTGCAATTACCCCAAGATCTGTCACAGGAGGAAGTGCAACAAGTCAGTTATTCTTTCCCTTTTGATTGTCACTCAAAAAGCATTCTGTCAGTCCAAACCAACACGGTTAGTGAAACCGTTGTAGTTGTAGATCTGGGATAGTACGCCTTTATATCAAACTGTTAACGTGTTCTTCACAATCAGTTCTCATCTGAGTTCAAACAAAGTAGAAAAAAGACAAACATATATTTAAGGTAGATTGAATTAGACTCCTTCCAAGCATTACTGTCAATTTAGATTTAGTTTTGGTGACCACAAAAAGACATTGTTTTGTGTATTTCTGTGTTGTAATCTTATCAGTATGATTTAACTGTTTAAACAGATGGTTAAGTTGTTCATCAGGCTTATCATTTCTCCAACAGGATTCTGGTACTGTAAAAGAGAGACTAGTGCTTAAAGGAGGAATATTTACAACCATACAGCTGGATTATTTATGATCAGGCAGGCAAAGCAGGTGTCTGATGCTACCAACTCAGTACAGATCCTCCTTTCTCTCTGTTTTATCATTGTGTACTTATTATAATGCCTCCTCAGGAGAACTTCCTCCACATTATTTGAGTTTGCATCTCATTTTAAAGGGTAATGGGTGTTGGATCACTCATTAGATCATACTGAGCAGAGTCTACAATGTGTGTCAAATGTCTTGTCGGTGCTGTTTGACAGACATGCACGCGCAGATCTTCATCTTTATTGGGGATCATATTCTGTCCTCTATCGATTCAAAGCCTGAATAACAGTGTGGTATAAATAATCTTGTTGTTTTTTCATTATACATTGTGCCTGGTGGAAGATAAAGGCTGTAAAATATAATACAAGGTTAGGGAAATTATCTTTGGTGTGCTTTAAGTGTATTATTTTGTTGCAAATATTAAGATTATGGATAGTGTTTTAAGTGATAGTTTAGGTATATATGTGTTTTTTCCTGCCTCTTTGCTCTTTTTACACCATAGACCAAAAATGGGAGTGTATATAATCAATTTCATAGGCCAGAGTTTAAACAGATCCCTTATCAGAAGGAGCATTATAAACATTTATTTTTGTCTGCATAAGCATCAGCTGTAAAGTAAAAGCTGAACCTGTTGAACTAAGAATGCAAATGATTGATTTAATAATGCAGATGAATTTGCGTCTTGGACACAAGAGATACAGTACAGTATATACACATACAACGTTGACATCAAGGATACACAGATTCACAAATAGAGTGAAACAAAAGCATGACAAATAATATATTACTAAGCAAAATTTACTAAAAAGTCAGATTTCAAGTAAGGTATTTGTCAAATACAATTTGCATTGTTTTGCCCTCTCGTTATATTTATTACTGGTGCCATATTGTAACTAAAGTGTGCTAAATGTGCTTTGGAGTCAGTCCAATTTTTCTTGTGAATGTGAAATGTTCCATAAAGTTAATTGTATAAACAAGAAAAACTCATCTGTATCCATCCCATCAATGTGGAAGTATATGCAAATATTTGAAGTTGAATTGTTTGTCCATCATACATCAGACCAAACCATTCTGAAATACTAGGGTGATCAAGGTTTCAAGGTTTCAAGTTTCAAGGTTTTATTGGTCATATGCACAGCATATACAACGTATATGTTGGCAATGAAAATCTTATGTCCCATGCTCCTCCAACAACTCAACATGCATGGTGCAAAAAGAGAGAAGAATATTTACAATAACAACAATAAAGATTTAAGGATGTGAAATATATACATATGTGGAATACATTGAAAGTATTTAAACACTTTACACTGTTGAATGTGGAGGTATGGACAGATGCATATATACGTATAACAGATGTATATGGCAGATATGCATAATATATAGATATGTGTACTACAAACAGATATGTATGGCAGACGTGTATAATATATATATCAATTTGTTTCTCCATGGATTTATTGGTAATGATTGACATTGGATACAGGCAGTTGGTTACGTCCTTATTAGGCGACCAGCTTTCAGCAGTACAGATGACTCCACCTTTTTCCCAGCTCCATCAAGTGGGCTGAGAGTAGAGGACGATTTAAGCGGTAAGGAAGAGGAAGCAGAGCTTACTTCATACACTACCTTCGACACTTTACCGCACCTTTATTTCAAGTGAGTACTTTATATAACAGTTTCGTTCACAGATTTAACACAGATAGGAGCGAAATATGTGTGTTTATTCATTTTTGCACGTTGCCAATTTACGTTTCGTCAAATTGAGTTACCTTCATTCAAATGGGGGAATTGTGGTAGATTAAAAAAGATTATGTGTGTGTGCAGATTTTTTTAGCGAGTTAAAGATAAAGAGAGTCACATCCGGACTTATTTCTTCTGTCGTGCCCAAATGTGTCTCCATTGTGTGGTTAAATATTACATTTGCATACAATATTTGAAGTAGTCATTTTGGGTAATAGCGGTGTCGTCCTGTTTTCTGCCCGCTTCACATCAGTTGCACCTGTGCTGCTGACAAAGAGCTCATTGACAGCCGGGCCATTGTTCCCCTGCACTTTGAAGGCAGTAAATGGGCTATTTTTTGTAGATTGTGTCTGTCAAACACGGATGTAGAGATACAGAGAAGACATTGAGGCGAGTCTGTTGGTAGGTTGTCGATCAAAAATGAGGTTCACCTGCTAGCGAAACATTAAACCTGTTTCTAACGGTTCACTAACGAGCCTGACAGCACAGTTTCCTGCTTTCAGTAGCTCCAGTTTGCGACTGTATGATCAGAATATAGTAAAATATGTTTTAAGATAGGTGTATTCATCTTTTCTAAGTGTGTGTTTGAAATGTTTTGCTAGCTTAGGAAGAGTTTTTACTGTGCTACTACGATTAACGCGGTTAGCATCCACCAAGCAGCATGTCAACGGTTACTTTGAGTTGACTGTTGATAGTTGGGCAGACTGGGGACAGCTGCAACACGTTTCGCATCTGACTTTTGAGACTACTTGCTCTTGAAAAACTCATGTTTTATAAATTAAACTTACACATGTGTGTGCTTATTACCCATACCAGTTAAAGATGAATATGACAGAGGGTCCACAATATACTTTTGAATGGAAGAAAGTTTAAAACGTGTTTAAAATACATTAAATTCCACTTTAACTTTTTGTCTTCATGAGCATAGTATTCTTAAAATGGGTATTGGTTTACAATAATATTATAATTGTATTTATTTATATATATATATATTATTTTATTTTTTAATTCTACTGTTACAATATTAATACAGACAGTTTTTCCATCAAACAAACAAAATTAATATATTAATTATTATTTATTTATACAACAATGAAACGGCATTATTTATTGTAAAACTGCAACAGTTTTTCGTCCCACATTCTATCCTCTATATTTACCTCTCAATAACCTTTCATTGCCAAAAAAAGCAATATAAACCTGTATTTTGGTTAAAAATATCCTTTTAAATCACACCAAAATTACTTAAAGCTGTTCTATCATGACATGGCTCATAAGTTATGGACTTGTTGCAACCCACTCTGTCAGCCATGAGGTAACACCATGTGCTAGGCTATGCTTCCAATGTCACTTAGAAGTCAACAAACCAAGGATAAAAGCAAAGTGACTTTGGATCAATTCATACAAACGGTCAGGACCGTATCGCAAAATTACACTTATGAAAACAAATGACTTTAAAACTACTATTTTCAATAAATGCAGCAGCTCATGTGTCTGATGTTGTCTTGGTGGCAGGAGAGCTTTAGTGTAGTACCAGTGTCCCCAGACTCCCCGAGGACTAAACCTTTGGCAATGTGATTTTGAATACCACTCATAAGCGAGTTTGGGAGGCAATTAACATTTTTCGTTTTCATTATCAATATAGAATATTTTAGAGTTTAATCGAATAATTGTTTGGTCTGAGGTTTTGATTCAAAAAATTGTGAAAAATGTCCATTCCGGTTTCTCAAAGTCCCAGGCGATGTATTTAATGTCATGTTTTGTCAGTCAAACCCCAAATATATTAAATTGAATATGATATAAAACAGAGAAAAGCAACACATCTCAATATAAGAGGCAGAACACATTTAAAGCACACAAAATATAACGTTAAATATGAATCAATTATCAGAGCAGTTGCTCATTATGTCTCTGTCGATTGACCAATCATTGTGGCCAGAAAGTAAATATGGACATTGTTATCTATCCTTGTATAAAGATAATGTTTCTTCATAACTACTTTGATAATTTTCTGATCAGTCTAGATTACGGGAAGCTACAGCTTGAGTCATACTTGGTGTTTGATTTCATCATCCTAGGAGAAAAGACAGAACCAATTGCATCCAGATCTCCTTTATGCAATACACAATGTGGAAAGAATACTGAAATTGAAGCTTTATAGTACACAAGAAAGTAGTGCTGCAGTTAGAGCCAAAGCATGTCGACACCTGAGCTTGTTTCTTGATAGCTCTTGTGTTTCTTGAATGTCTCATACAGGCTAACCCTCATTGATGCTTCGATTTTCCTATGATGGCCTACTGTAGGGTATGGATCACTAACACTGTGTAGACATGTAAACATTAGCCGTAGCTAAACACAGTGGGATGGAGACGACAAAGAGGCTCAAGGTCAAGCAGCCCAGGTGTACCTACCCACTGATAGTAATGTAAACAGTGCAGCAGCATCGTGACTGGTAACGCTCCAACCTTGCATGTTGTTATCACTTCATCAGCTTCCAATGTCAACACCTTCTCCAAAGGACTCGTTTAGTTTCAGCGAGGGGGAAAGACATGGGAACCGTTTGCAGGCCGAGTGCGGTGTGTTTAGTATGACTGCTGCAGTCATACTTTATGCCACAGTGTCCTCCTGTTAGGTCACTGAGCAGCTAGTACGTACGTTGCTACAGTAGGAAGTGGAAAAATGTTGTTCATTCACGTTTTCCTCTACAAATAGTCTGGTGTTAAATGGTTCTTTGTCCCCTCTCTGTGACGCTAGTTCACTGAAGCAAAAAGTGTGATGGTGTTCCAGAAAAACGGACAGTTTATGACCTTGGCAGTTTATCGCCTCAGTGTATTTACATAGTTTTTACTGTAATGCTATGGACCTGCATGAACTGTATTACCTTTTAACCATATCATTTTAAGAAGCCGGCTGGCTAACAGGCACTTTTACAAAACATCAAATGAATGTTGTCACTTATCTCCGACCATTTTGGCTTTATGCGTCGAATAATCCTTTAGAATAGTCAGTTAGTCAAATTTAAGCTATTTGAGGACTCCAGTAATTGCATTTTCCTCCCATGTTAATGGATAGAAACTATTTAAGTGATGCTACATGCTCCAAATGACAGTGAGAGGGTAATGTTTGATCAATGAACAACAAAGTAGTTCCTTGCTCATATTTGAGGAAACATTTGCAATTCATGCTTTGAGGTTTGAGCTGTTTCTTGCTGTGTAGAAGTGTACTTACCTGACCTTTAGCGTGCATCCAGGCTGGTGTTCTGAAGTGTTTAGTTAAGGATCCTGTTATCTGTTGCAGATACATTTGCAGGGTTAAGATTGAGGCTGTTTTTTTGTTCATACAGTACAAAGCTTTTCTAGAGGAAGAAGAGTACACAGTGACCACAGACCACTGTTCAGAAGTGCTCGGTTTTTAATCCACACCGAGCGAAGCCGTAACAGACCGTAACAACAACAAGAGGTAAAGGTTTTGTAATACATTACACTTGTTTTTCAAGGACATATATATAAATGAAATGTCAACATTTCATCAAACTAAAACACAACAGAAGTTAGACATAGTATTGGTTATGCACACGTTTAGTTTAATACTAGTTGTTCTTGTTTTTTTCTTCAAAGTGGCACGATGGCCTCGGCTGTTATTACCGCTGTTGGTTTTGATCAGCATTGCTGAAAAAGTGGCAACACCTTTAGGTTTGTTTTTAGTTTCATCAATAATGTTCCTTCTTATTCTTGTTCTGTGGTTATAACTTTTTGCCTGCTTGCTTAAATCTGTTAGCCTGGAAGAGATTTCATAGATAGTGTTTTGTTAAACAGCGGCATCATAATTTCATTGGAAAAGTAGGCCAAAGGTCAGCTTGTAAAAACATATTACTGTTCAGGGGATGTTGGCCCAACTGCCTATTGCCTCGCCTTTCTTTAGTAATATTACGCCTATTGACGCCTATTCCAGTTGTTTATTTACTACGGCTTTAGCACATGTGCATGTTCTGTGTCATACTACGGCATCTTAGGTATTACTAGACGGACATGAAGTGTCATTCCAGTCGTGGTTAAGCCTTGCATGGTCACAATTCTCAGCTTGGTAACCTGGCCTGTTTTTGCCTCATTAATCAAGTCTGGAGTTGTTTTGTCAATGAGTGTTAGCTTTGTCTCTCGTGAGACACACACGGAACATGCACAAGGACACTCCCTTGAGTCAGCAAGAAAACCCTTTAAGGGGGGAAACGATCTAATACATTTAAAGTGGTGGCTGGATGTTTATGTGAAAAGATAATAAAATGAGACAATGCTAAAATGTAGCTTAGTACTGTAGCACGGATAGAAAACCAGAAAGCAGCACGCTGGCATATTGCTTCATATGTTAACCATTAAAATGTTTTGAAAACTTGCTTTTTTAATTGTTGGAGTTATCTTGTTTCAATTAAGGTGCTAAAAGTATTTGTTTTGACTAAATACAAATCCCTAGCTTTGTTTTGTTTGACCTGAGAACAGTTTTTAATGTATCAAAGTTATTTACATTTCTCAAGATTTAAGATTACGGTTGTAGTTGCTTAGAAGGGACGGAGGTGTTGGGATCCTCCTTAAGATTTTCCTCTGGGATGATAGGTTTGTTTGGAAATTCCTCTCAGATTACCAACCAAGATATCCTGCGCAGAGATCCAGTCAGAACTTGTAGATTTTCACACACTCTGGAGCACTGCCTCCTTAGCTGCTATCGGTTTCCTCTTACATCTTGCATCTTTTTTTTTGTAGGTTTAACCATTGCTGTAGAGTGAAAATGTTGATAAAGATGATCTAACTGTTTTTGTATTTGTATTTATGTGCAAGAGAACTAAAGGTCAAGTGTTCCGCAAACTGTGATGGTGGCTGTTGTCGCCCTCACAGTTTGCAGAACACCTTTTAGCTCAGTTTAGACATAGAGTAGTTTACATGGTTGTTTGTGTGAACACAGTTTTCTTGTGCAATGAGGGCCTGTTGCAAACACTTCAGGCTATTTGCATTTGCGTTCATTAAAATGGTTCATCTGGTTTAGCTGTTAGTTCATTACTAATCTGAACAAAATGCTGTGCCCTGCTTCACTGTGGAAATGTCCTGTGTAAGGTTGCCATGCACTATTGTTGTCTGTGGGAAGCTCCAGAAATGTGAGCCGTTGAAACCTGCACAGAGAAAGGGAGGGAGGGGCGTGAAGAGAATAAGACCTGTGTTAAACAGCCGGCCCTGTCCGAATACCTGCAGGCAGTGCTTATGCTCCCCCACTCCCACCTAAACACAGACCCCCACCCTGGTGTAAACATCTCGGTGTCCAGGCACGTTCAGAAACATTCCTGTGCAGGGGGGGGATATTAAGCCTTTGTCTTTTTAAGTTGGTTAACTTCTGTTGTTAAAATGGCAGCTCTGAGTTCTGCATGGGTCAGACTAGTTTGCATTTTATGTCCTTAATCATTTGTCATAGGGCTAGTTTACTTCATCATCCTCATTTGCATATTGCGGAGTCCTCTCATAGCTATTCTGCAAATATGTCATAGGGCATACCTACTCATGAGCCAGTCATGTTTGGAATTAGTTATGTTTTTAGGTGGCAAAGCAGCAGAACGAGGCTGGAATAGCTTGAGCTGTAGCCCGTTATCTTTCCACATACATTACAGTTATGTGAAGCATATTTGGAGGCAGGTCCCCTGACTCCCAGCTGATATTCTGTCCATAGTGTGCAGGAAGTGCATTCTGACTAATGCATTTGTTTTATCTCGAGTGAGGTTGTGATCCTGCTGGATGGTTTAGGATATGTAACACTATTCCACTAGAGCTGATTGTGTCCTTTCAACTTGACATTCCCTCAATTTCCAGATTGCTGCCTTTCAATTCTTTCGGCTGACTTGTTTGAAAGTTATGAGCACAGAAAAAGACAATAATAAGCATTTACATAACCGGACAGAACAAACCTCTGCTGTCCAGCATGTGGTTATCCAGAACAAAACGCTCATATCTTGGTGTACCTCATCAATCCTCACTTTGCTCTGCCATTTTTACAATCATTTGTGCTGCCATTCATCGTCATGTTTTTTTGGACCTTGTTTCCCATGTTTACAACTATTAGAGCTTTTCACGCTGCATAGCTTGACCTGAGCTTTGTGCTTTGGCAGAACAGTCCGACTCCTCACACTGCTGTGTGACACGCTGATGGAAACTTAGGGAGAGACACACACATTCCTGCTTTACATTTTCCAAGGAAACACATTGTTCTTTGGGATTTTGCTGTTCTAATCCAAGTTCAGAATTAAGCCTTGGCAGTCGTATGTCAAACACACTTGAAATCCTTCAGTCATTTTCGCTTTTTCTTTCTCCCTATTGCTTATTCTGCCTAAGTGTTTATATCCTATTTTGGAAATCTGTTTACACATTGCGTGTGAGTGTGTGTGTGTGCAGGGCTTGTTTATAACACATGTGAAGTCTAATGAATTTAAGTATCTTTTCATTTAAAACCTTGTTATGTGTTGTTTTTAGCAACCTGAGAATACAGTCAGAATGCTATAGTTTTGTCACAAAACTGACTGATTTGTGGTACCATTTCAATACTTTGATAAAGCCTTTGGCAAATGCATCCAACAGTCACAAGGGGGACTAGTAAGCTGCTTTCCCCCCTTGTTCATTTGATTTTGTCCCTCCAAAAAAGTCCTTAACTTTTGTTTACTTCATAACTTTATCAGAGACAAGTGGATCTATGTAGTTGTTAGGTGTTTCTCTGTTTGCAGGAGGGGTTAACATGTGCTGTTGTGCCTCCATGTGGATGGCAGAAGTGGATCAGAACAGTTGACACTTCATTTGGTGACACCAGCTCTTATGCAGCACTTTCAGATGAACAGCGGAGTTCCACAAGTTTCCACAAAACAAAATCCATCAGACAATACGCTTTTATTTTTTTGTTCGATATTTAACACTTTCAGCTTTTCATTCACTTTCAAATACTCTGAGACTAGAGTTTATGCTGCTGTTACATTTCACTGATCAGCCTACTGTATGAGACTGGGAGAGGGAACGCTGCCTCCTAGATGGACGACAGTGTGCGGCTGGATATCAGAAACTCAAAATATTTACCTCGCTGCTCTGTTGGCTTTCTCCTTGGAGCGACTAAGATCAGCAGTGAGATCAGAGATAGTGATTCCCTTTTTAAGGAGGGCAAAACCTCCTTTCACAACACACTTAGAATCATTTTAAGCATTATTGTGTGAGTCATGTCTGCCCTTTGCAGCAATCATTTGGTCTGCCATTAGTTTTACCATCCAACCCTGAGCAAACATCAAGATTTTATGACCGTTTATGGTGCTACCTATCTCCAATGGATCCAACAGGTACCAGGAAACTATAAATGTCAGAATCGGAATACCTTTATCAGTCCCTCAGAGGGGACTGTACGCTTACAGTTTAATATATTTGAAGCATGTCTAACAAGTGCAAAATGGAAAGACATACGGCTTCTCCTCACTTGTTATTGTCTCCGACAGAGAGAGAGATGGAAGCTAGTTCTGCTTTATGGGTGTAGGTCGGGTAGAGAGCCAATAAAGGCGCAACAATGGCCCCCTTCATGATAACAGAGTCTCCTCTGATTTCTCGCCCACTGCCTGTGAATAATATTATCAGCCCACCCCTGAGCGACCACTGACAGCGCGACTGGACAGTCGTGTGTGTGTGTTTTTATGTGTGTGTTTCAGTAGGAGGGTAAAGGGTGTGTGTAGGGGGGACATGTTTAATTCAGGCTGGTGGTTACACAGTGGCATTTTTATTTTGAGGTTTTTTGTAGTGTGGGTTTAAATAGGGGCCGTCTCACTCTGACCCCAGTTGTACTCTGTGTGCTCGCTCGCTCGCTCACACACTCTCGCTCGCCCTCCCTCTCCTTCTGTGAGCTAGTTATTCATCCAGTGTGTGAGTCAGGGAGGGTGGGGATTCGGAAGACTGCTGTACCAGTCACACTTTGTCAGTTTCTCATTCCCTAACCCCCATCTCTCTCTCTCCCCCTCTCTCTCTGTTTCTCTCTCTGTATCTACCCCTGCTCTGCTGTTTTCTCTCTTTGCTGTTGCCTGCCGGCTCGCCCTCACAGTTTAGGGAGAGGCTTTGCCGTCCTTGTGGAAGAGCGATCCATATTGGATTTTGATGATTGAAGGGGGAAATCTAGTCTCAAAAAGGTAAGTTGCCATAAGTTTCATAGACGCTGAGCTAACATGCGTGCCAACGTGCTCCAGGGTTTTTGTCTTTTTAATCGGGGAAGATTTCTGTTCTGTGTTTGAGGATCTCAGGCTGTTCTTGTTAATATGACCTTTTTATGGCAGATACTTTACAGTGTTTGACTAATGGGTTCCTGTCTCCTGATTTTTGTTTGGTTCATCATTAACTCGTACCTCGTGAACTCGCTTTTCCATCCCTATGATTCATTGACATGGTTCTCAGGGGAAAGGTTTTCCCCTCCCATTCCTCTGGCTTGTATCTCTTTTGGAGATGCAAACCAGCCACTTCGGAGCCAAGGCTGCCTTATATTGAACTGGTGTTTTTTTGTGGTGGCAGGCTTATAAAATATTATCCCTTTTTTTTAAATCAACTTTTGTTTTAGTGTGATCACAAGACAGCACTGGTGTAGCTGTGGGCTGTAACTCCTGAACATTCCCCCTGAAAGAGGACAAAAGAAGTGGCCTAAAGGTCATCGCTTGGAGGTACGACGGTGCCTAAGTGGTCATGTGTCTGCAGCCAAATTGCTTCCCCTCTGTCATGGGAATAAAACAGCAGACACTTTGTGGCCCCCTCCCACAGTTGTGAGGGAGTTGCTGTCCTTGTGGAAATACTTTTAGTATTGCTGATTCAACTAAACGACGTTCAGATAATACAGTTCAGTGGATCAGTTTATACTGTCGGTTGTTCTTGTAAAGATGTATGGTTTCACAGAGCTGGAATAAAAGGGCCGTCATTTCCATTTTTTACAAACTTCTATCTTACTCTTGGACCTAGAATTCAAATGTGTCCTTTTTTTCTTCTTGTGTTCATGATCATAAGACTGTTCACCTGACTTTAATCAGTTCATGATTGGTCAGTATTCTCCACTGAGTCACATGTTGCATGTTCCCACAGTAGTGTGAACATGAAAACAGAGATTTGGATAACATGCATTCATAAAGCAAATCCTATATATGTTATTGTAGGATGTATTAATCCTGTGCCCTGCCACAGTGTCCACACCATTATTTAATTTGGAAAAGTGGCTTCTGGTGCAAACAAAACAAATCAGATTTCTCAAGTAAACAAATCTACCCTTACCTAATCAAATTACCAACACAACTAAGGGAATTTTGGCTTTAAGAACTATCATTTCTATGGCAAAACTACAGATTATGAACTCAAATGAATGCCATGTGATGCAGTGAATCTGCCACTACACAATTTAAAGTCGCTGAACATCCCCTCTTACCTGATCAGAGATTCATCTGCTTGATTTAACTGTTCAGCATTTTTCCTCAGAACAAGACAGTCTGCACAACAGACATGGTGGCTTCTTTGCTAAAAAGTGAGGCGCCTTCTGAAACGTCATATAGCTGATCTGTTATACCACACCTTCATTTGCTTGGTGGGTGATAACGCTGGGCCCTGCAAGGAGACAAAACTCCAGTTGTGTGTGGGCGTAGGAAAGTCACCGGTGCAGAGGTGTGAACTAATGTTTGAGAAGATCGACCACAAAGATACCATGCTGTGATGTTGACATAGCTTTGTGGTTAACAATTGAACAATCTGCACGGGGTATCTGCAAAAGAAAGTCCAGTTTGATGTATAAATACTCTGTTTACACTGTAGATGTGTGCTGTTCAGTGTTTTAACTTTGACTCAAGGCACAAAATATAACCAAAAGATAAAAGTGTCTCTTAGGAGTCCCTTAAAACATCCAGTAGATGGAGTGAAGCAGCCTTAGAAATAAGTGCAATCACATTTCCTGTTTCACATCCTGCGATCGCAGTTTTTAAAAAAAGAAGCAAAATGGCATGCCTCAACATAGATCATTATTGTTAAAGTAAATATGTGTAGCCTACACCTCAAATGTTTTATAAAACTGTATCTTCTCTTGCTGTTTACCTGAACTGCACCTTTGTGAGCCCTGCTCCCTTCCCTTCATTCCACAGCTTTAACTATTAGCTGCTAATTATATTGATTTAAGGCGGTCTGTTCTTCAGGCCTTAGGCAGTGAAAACTCAGAGCTTTGTAGATTGTATAACAATAGCTCGGTGAGGGAGGAGACCGCACCCTGCATGTCCCTAACTTGTTGAATATGCTTCAAAGTTTACATTTGATATGGTGAGCCTGTGTCAACAAACACATGCAGGTCTGAAAAGCACTGAGCAGCATTCATGAGAGCACATGTAGGTGAACAGTGCGCTTTGGCAGTTCTCTAAAAACGAGAAGCAACACTTTCTGGTTTTAGGGAACTTGGATATCGATGTCCTGATTCTGCAGTGTTCAGGAAAGGTCCTTTTGTTTGCTCCCAGTTTGGGTCATTTGAGGAGAGCAGTGTGTGTGTCTGTTTTTTGGCATGACTTTTGCACACAGTTATTAAGTTAGGTGCCGCCTTCCTGTGGGATAAGGGATTCCCTCCTTGTTCTTTTCAGCACCTCCTCTCTGATATGAGGCCATGTCTGATGAATGGTTGGAGCAAAGCATCCTGGGATTTGCGTAAGGAGTGTTTGTTCGGGAAGAGACGAGCTACTCAGTCTCTGTAATTGTATTTTCAGTCCTGCTGAATCAGAAATTGTCTCAAAATGCTTCTCCTTGTTGCCATTCATTGGTCACGAGTGTTTAACAGGAAGACCCGTGAGCGACCCCTACTAATTATGACTGTCCCTAGTTTTTGTTGAAATCTGATTGGTTCATTGTGACTGCATTGTAGTTTTTGATTTACATGAGTGTCTGAGTCAGCATGTACAGGCGAGCGTGTGAAATACTTTCAGCTCTCTTTTTTTTACTGACTCTACATGTTTTAGTACAGCAGTTGGCAGTATACTGTGACTTTTTCAAACCAGCAAGTCTTGATTTTATTTTCGCTGCGACTTGCTTATACAAACTGAGAAGGCAGGTATCGGCAAGAAATCCTAGAGTGTCGTCACATTGTCAATCTCAAAGTCCCAGTACTTCCCTGAGGAACACCCAGACAATAAGACGTCCTTTTTATTTGGTTTACCATCTCTGTTATTCATTATTGAAGGACAATACCTATACCTGGAAATGTCACTATCCAGGAAGAGTAAACCACTTTCATAAGGAAGTAAGATTCCAGCATGGAACATAAATGATAACGGTTCATTGACCTCGATATAAAACATGATGAGGTTAAGAACAAATCTGATGTAAAATGTAGCAGGCTCTGCAGGCAGTGTCAAAAAGGCTAACAAATGTTGCTTTTTATAAAATAGAAAATGAATATGCTACATTGACAAACTAAATAATGTACAATTCCTGTCCAAAACACAATCGGACCTAACAGTAGTTTTTAGATACACTACCTGTGAGTTTGTTGTACATTTAATTGAATGAAAAATTCCAATATCTCAGTGAAAGTTCAATATTTTGATGACTTTCATGGGAGCGAGGAACCACTGATGCTGTGTTTGACAATATAAAAGTAACAATAAGCTTCTCTGTGTTTGTTCTTGCAGGTAATTGGGTAACGACAATACAAGACGGCAAAGATGCTTCGACAGATTCAGGAGTTTGGCTCACATGCCATGGACATCTACGACTACCTCTTGGCAGGAGCTGGTAATTGATTTCCCCGACTAAACACAAAAGGATCACCTTTTTTATGTTTGTTATCTAACTTCGTCTATTTTTCTGCCTCTAGATCCTCGAATACAGAAATATCCGCTGATGCAGAATCCCATTGCAATGTCTGCTATACTGCTGTGTTACCTTTCCTTTGTGATGTACCTTGGACCTCGCATAATGGCCAATCGAAAGCCCTTCCAGCTAAAGGAGGCCATGATAGTCTACAACTTCTCACTAGTGGCACTGTCGATATTAATCGTCTACGAAGTAAGACACTAGTACTTGAAGGAACTTTTTATTGTTCTGAGCTAGGACTACAAATTAAATGAATAAATTGTCTTGTTTTTTTTTAGTTCCTGATGTCTGGTTGGACCACAACGTATACCTGGCGATGTGACCCAGTTGATACCTCCGACAGTCCTGAAGCACTTCGAGTAAGTCCCTTCTGAATACTCAGTCGAGTGTAGATTAAATATAATGTGGAATGATTATTTTTTAACCGACTCTTTATTCTCCTCACCAGATGGTCCGAGTGGCCTGGCTGTTCTGGTTCTCTAAGATTATCGAGCTCATGGACACAGTGAGTTCAGCCTTTTCACTTGACCGCCCTACTGTGAGGTTTAGCTCCCCATTGATTGGCTCTAACTAATCAATACCCTCTCTCTGTCAGCTTTTCTTCGTGTTGCGGAAAAAACATGGCCAGGTGACCTTCCTGCACATATTCCACCACTCGTTCATGCCCTGGACCTGGTGGTGGGGGATCGTCTACGCTCCTGGTGGGTACACATTAACCAAGTCTTGACTTTGACAAAGGTTTTGGAAATGATTTATGGAGTTGAAATAACAGGTGGGGGATAATGGCACCATTACTTCATCCTGACAGCAGCAGCACTGTCCTCAATTTGGCCTCTGCTCTTGTCTGGTTAAAGACACACTTTTTTAAATCCTACCCATTGGGCCTTTTAGAGAAACCTTATCCAAGCTATCTTTTTTAATTACTGAGTTCTGTTTTAGTGTCTGACCTTGAAAGAAAACTCAAGAATGTGCTGTAGAGGCCAGATAGATTTTACTCAGCCTAACGCTGTTTGTGATTTTTCCCCAGGTGGAATGGGATCTTTTCATGCCATGGTGAACTCCTCCGTCCACGTCATCATGTATTTCTACTACGGCCTTGCTGCTGCTGGACCTCGCTTCCAGAAGTTTTTGTGGTGGAAGAAATACATGACCGCCATTCAGCTGGTACGTACACTCTTCACTTTACTTACTCAATTTGTAACTTTGTTTAATCTTTACTTGTAGGCTTGTAGGATCAAGCATGATGTAGCTTAAATAAATGTGTTTGAGAGTTGCTGGTAAGGCATGGATGGATGGATGGATAATGTTTGACTCCTGATTTCTTCCCCATAGACCCAGTTTGTCCTGGTGTCTCTCCACGCTACCCAGTATTACTTCATGGACAGCTGTGACTACCAGTTCCCCATGATCCTCCACCTCATTTGGATGTATGGCACCTTCTTCTTCGTGCTCTTCTCCAACTTCTGGATCCAGGCTTACGTGAAGGGAAAGCGGTTGCCAAAACAAGACGTTAAGCAGAGCGCGAACGGCACCGCTGTCTACGCCAACGGCAAACACCACGAGAACGGAATCAACGTCTCGAATCGGCAAGAGAACGGCAGCAGTCACAAGATGAAGAAGGCCTAGGAGAAGGAAACCCCTAAGCCATATGACCATGTTAACCTGTTAAACCTACTACGGATTCCAAAGATAGTTTTGGCTGTTTCTTTTCCTGTTCTTAGTTTCATGTGCAACAAAAGGGGAAGTGACATGGTCAATGATTTCCACAGTTGGGGTCCCACATTTTGAGTGGTTCCTTTAGTTTGTTTTTAAGTTGGGAAACCATTTATGGAACAAAATGTATGAAGAGAAGATGTTTTATCATCCAAATGTTATCTTCACTGATGTTGCAACAACCTCTTAGTTAAGTGTCACACTGGTGGCCTTGCACCTCACTTGCCTTCACCACTTTTCTGACCCTCACATTGTCCTGACCCCCCCTGTGGACAGACGACTGTACAGTTTCTATCAAACTTGAAAATACTTTTTGTAAATAGTTTTACAGCAAAAAAAACCAACTAATTGTATTGGTATGCTTTAGACTTTCTAAATGTTGTTATATTGTGTATTTAAAATTTAAATGCCAATAAATACAATTTTAAATGATCTTGTTTTTCTAATGATTATCTCGCAGAAAGCTATTTAGTGTATGTGTGACTCGGTGGTCAGAGCTTTGGGGAAAGACTCTGACATTGTGTTGCAACAAAGAAGAAAAGTATTTGCGTTGCTTGCTTGTGCCTCTTGTCTCGGCCATTCCAATAATGCAGAGAGAGTGGGAGGTGAACAAGAGCACCATTCTTCGTTATTGGAAAGATTCATAGTAAGAGGCAGAGAGAAAGCATCCGGAGCTACACCAACCCAACACAACCGCCAGCGGGTTCATCGGGCTCAGGAGTGCTGTCGTACAAGCACTCGGAGGAAGTGTGTTCCCTACTCAAATGGATGCCAGCTTAATAAACCACTTACCCAGTACATCTCTTTTTATAAACTGGAGCAAGCAGCTTTTTTCCTTTATTGCATCATTCGGTCCCCACACTGTAAATCAGCTCAGATTGCAATTGCATTATGAAACTGAGCTTGTGGGCAGGAAATGAATGCATTAGATATCGAAAGGCATTTTCCCTGTCATGTTTGAAAAAGGGGTGAGCAAAACATTGTAAACATCTAAAGATAAGTTCGACACCAGTGCAGAGTTCAAAGATAAATGTAGTGAAATATACCTCTGATTCAATCAGAACTGAACAATATAGTTGGATTGGACTGCACATGAATGGTCTACCTAATAAAGTCACATTAGTTTGTAATGAATTAGATGTAGTGAAGATAAACCAAAAGTACTATATTTACTTTAAAGAGGCCCTATTATGATCACTGCCAGGCTCATATTTGTATGTTGTGCCTCTCCTGTGACAAGTCTCCATGCTTTAATGTTCAAAAAGCTCTTTATTTTTCTCATACTGCCTGTGCTGCAGCACCTCTTTTCACTCCCCGTCTGAAACCAGAGCCCAGTCTGCTCTGATTGGTTAGCTAGCCGGATCTGATGCCGTTAGCCAACTGCTTAGAGATGTACCGCCCCTTAGCCTATAACAGGGGTGTCCAAACCCCTGTTAATACCGAAAAATATAAGGAGAGCTGGGCCACTGATAGAGGTGAATATTGTCTCAATAGTTAAGTTATAAGTTAGCAAAACAAATCAAATGTAGGTAAATAATGCGCGATACTTGAAAACGCGTTCAGAAAAAACTTGCTAACTTAAGCCTACATCCCGTCTCTCCAGGGCCGGCCTTTCCTACAGGTCATCAAATTGGTGGGGGGCGTCCTCTAGTGGCGCCCTTAAACACACATCTTTCTCTTAACCAGGGCCGGGCCTGCCTCTCTCTAGGGTTTCATTTATTTTGTTGGCAGCCTCAGATTGCTGATAAGAGTAAATAGGAAGGATAAATTTCAAGCTTGTTATAGAAATAAGTTATTGGGCTTTTTTTCAACTTAGATTTGTTAGAAAATGTTTTCAATTTTAAATGACTGAATTTATTAGGAAATTGGGCTCATTAATATATTTGAACATATATATTTGAGTAGTGCAATATAAGACGAGCAAGAGTTTAATTTGTGGGCCATATTGCATTATACTTTTAGAATTTGCAGAGGGCCGATTCAAAATGGCCTGCTGGCCACATTTGGCCCCCGGGCCGTAGTTTGGACACCCCTGGCCTATAACGTACAATGTGTACGAGGGATTTCCAATTGAGCAGTTTACATATTTTTAGGATTTTAACCTTTGCAGACCATTTACATGCACACAAAACTACATAGCTCACTACAGGAAATGGAAAAGCCCAAAAGCAAAACAGAGCTTCTTTAAATGAAGTATTACGTGGCATAAAATGGCAATACTACAGTTAAGTATTGGGATAAATGTGTTGAGTAGTTTGCTGAATGAACAGGCAGTTACTCGGTCATTGTTGCATGTTTAATTCCAGGCCAACATTACATTTCATGAGCAGTCAATTAAAATACATCCAGTATGAAAACATTCTTTAGGCATTCATTCAGTGCATCAAATCGCTACAGAGCTACTACTTATTGTTCTTCAAGTCATTCTCTTTTTCTCTTTGCTTTAAGGTCGTGGGGCTGAATCCAGCGTCCACTTTAAAGGTATTTGAATTGTGAATGATATCAAGCTATGAGGTTGCTACTACTGCACCGTGTACAGTGATCTGATGGTCCATCATGCGTACCCTGATTGTCTGGGGTGGGATCAGAAAACCACTAAGAGTCAGACCACGCCTCTCTACTCGTGAGTGGATGAGATGGATGCAGACCGTGGATGTGGTCTGGTTCGCCCTTTGGATGCTTTTTATTGCCCTGAACCTCGAAGGCGGCACAGATGAGAAAGTGCCGGAGCTGTGGTCAGGGTTTTTAAAAAGATGAAACAGTGGTGGGTGTGTGAGCTCTAAGTGATGTTCTCCAGGATGTAAAATATAAGCTCCATCACGAAGGGCTCGTCGCCTCTCTTGCGCCCCCTGCTGTGTATGACGGGGATCAGCACGCTATCCAGGGCGTTCAGGTACCGAGGGGGGAGCGGCTGCCCATTGCTCCCCGCCACAAATCCCACCTGAAGTTACAAAACAGACCTCTAATCAGTCTAAATATACACACACCCTGGAGCTCGGATTATAAACTTTACAGTTCTGCAATGTGTGAGTCATATTCTCCATGTCTTCACCACCAAAGAAAGACCAGTAAGAGTTTTTATAAGTGAATGAATATTGAATATATCTTACATATGATGTGAATGTCTTACAGTTAATAAAATAATTGATAAATAACATGTAATTTAATGTGAATTTTAAGGTTGCTCTGGCTTTATTTTATGCATTTTAAGGCAGATGATTTTACCCAAAACATAATTTCCATACGTACGTTTAGGACAAATGCGAACAATGCCTGAACATAGTCTCCACATAATTTAAGGCACTAATGTATAAACCAAAAATGTATATTTCTGGCTATCTAAGTTTAGGAATATTAATTTTAATTAGTAACAATTCAACTATATCTCTGTTTTGCTTTGTCTTTGCCTGCCTTACTTATATGTTTTACACTGACATCAATAATATAAATTAATCAACAAAATGATACATTTAAATGTGTTATTTTGAGGTAGCTTAACCTCGTCAAATGAAAGCCAGAGTGCAGATACTGCGGCTTGATTTTAGGCTCTCTTCTGGAGTTCTGCAGATGTTTCACTTGTTTTCACATAAATTTTACATTTCTATACCATTATAATTTTTCAATGGCAGACCACATGTCAAAAAGTCAAATTTCTATCTGAACTTCATTCTTAACAAATATGTCTCTGCATGTTTGGCTTTGTATGGAAGTATTCACGAAGCAACCTTTTTATCTTAGTAACAATAAGCTGCTGTGACCCTTAACATCTTTCTGACCTCTTGAGACTCGAAGGCGACCCTCAGCCCCAGCTTGGCCATCCCGTCCTCTTTCAACAGTTTGAGGTGTGGGCACAGAGCCAGGCAGAACGCCCGGGCGATCCGCTCCGTTAGCCGGTCGTGTTCAGCAGACTCACCCGCTCCTCTTTTGGGAAGATCCCCCCGCTGCAGGTAGAACACCTGCACACATCAGACAGACATGTAAAGAGAGCAGCAGGCGGTTTCGGGTTGATCTATGTTCATACTTTAAGCAGAGGATTAAATGTACTTCGGTCCAGCGAATGATCTTCCCGTTTTCTTTATATTCCGACTTCTGGAACATCTTAACACTGCTGATGGACTCCATGGATTTCCCATCGATGGGACTGATAACACTGGAGGAGACAAACACACATCACCAGGTATTGACAACATTGACCAGACATTCAAATGCAGTGGTATATTGCTTGGTTGTTTTAAAGCCTGACTATCTTTATATATACTCTGAGGTGAAAGGAAGAACTTTTACTAAAGTTGTGAAACCAGAAAGTCATGCATTCAAAAAGCTTCTCAATTAATAGCATAAAAATATACTTAATTAATTCTAAAACGTGCTAACTTAATATAAAGTCCAAGTGTTGCAGCTGGTGAAGGAGGAGTTTATTTTGTATTAGACTGTCAGGAAGCCAAGGAATGATTTAGTCTATCTTAACCCATAATAATGGATTTGTTTATTATATTATATTTGTTGAATCAGGTTTTTAAAAGTAATTAAAGTAACCTAAGTTAGTAAAAGTGTAGTAAAAAGTTAAATGTTGACCTCAAATTGTATTTAAGTGCAGTACTTGAGTAAATGTACTTAGTTACATTCACCACTGGTAATAAGTGTTCTTCTATTTATGTATAAAAGCTTCATTCTGCCCCATGAACATCAGACACATGGACAAACACTCACCCCTTATTCACAGTGCACTTCTCCTCAACCCACTGCACGAGCACCAGCTCCTGGCTCTCTGATTGGTCGAGACGTCCGCAGGTGACGGTGTAGTCCTTCAACTCCCGCATCGCCCTGCGCAGCTCCGCCATGGTTTCCACGGTGATCTGCACCATCAGCCCATCTGGGGAGAGTGGACAGCGAAACAGGAGAAACAGACGCACACACACATTCATACACTCACATGCAGCAACACGAACACACGCCTAGACACACAGTCTGTTAAAATGTACACAGACACACACATGACAACATCAACACATTCTGAATAAAGCAGCTGTGATGAAGGATAGCTCACATGCACTACTGTTGATCAAAACAGAGTAAATAATGAATTTCCTGAACCTGACTCCCCTCTGAGCGGACAGCTTACCTTCTACGATGCTGGATTTGGCGAGGTATCCTGCCGACGCTTTCAGAGCACTACTGAATATAAAAAAGCAGGAGCCAGTAACTGCAATAAAAACGAAAGAGAACATGTTTAGAGAAAACTATAAAGCTACAGTCTCGGTACATTTGTTTTTACATTATTCACATTAAAACCTGTGTAGTGCCATCTTGTGTTACTTAAGGGAACTTCATTTAGTTTGGTGGACCAAAATCCCACAAATAACTCTGTATGTTTTGCACATTAGTGTCTAAAGCTACCTCTTTCAATATCTGCACAGCTCTCCAATTTACATCCCAATACTACACATATTTTATTTATTTTTTAGAGTATTAAGTCATATTATACTGTACTCAGTTTTTTGTATATTTGTATTTCATGTCAATATTTAAATATCTACAAATCAGAAATGCGCCATGTCGCAAGATATCATATCGCAATACATATCGTAGAATCACAATACTATCGCATCGTGGCTTAAGTATCGCGATAGTATCGTATCATGGGGACCCTGGTGATTCCCACCCCTTATATATTGTATCATGAAGTCCAGCCCTTGATATCTTGCTGTCTCTCACAGTATGCTGTCCTACCTTTGCGAGGCTGGTTGTGGATGCTGATGGCCTGGGTCTGGTACTGGCCGTCCTCTGCTTGCACACAGATGAGGTGAGAGTCTGCGGTCTCATTGAAGCACGCCCCGATGGCCAGCACATGCTCATTGGACTTATTCAAAGCCTTCATCAGCTAAGGAGAGAGAAAGATGATCATTGATTAAAAGAAAAGTACATAAAGATCTTTAATAACTGTGTGATGCATTAAAGGTTTACTCTCACCTCATTATAGCCAGTGGTTGGTATCTTTATGTTGGTCTTCTGAGCCTCTAGATCCACAGTGAGCCCCGGCACCATCGGTAGGCTGTAACGGTAATTCCTAAAATCCTGAAACAAGACAAGAGAAACGTTAAAGTTAAACTGACGGTGAAGGTGGGATAGGTTTGACAAACTGTCATACTCACCACTAACAGTTTCATTATAGTGTGGCCAATTTCTCCAAACAAGGGCTTCCTAAAGCGCACGCTGTACAGTGGACACGGGTAAACTGCAACAAGAAATATAATGTTTAACTGAAGAAAAATTCTGTAGCATTTCAGATGCAACATGTCCTACCAGGCCTGACTTACATCTGTATTCGGCCCCCAATCGCAGCATGAGGCGCAGAGGAAAAGCTTTGGCCCAGGTCAGCTCTGCTCGGTGAACCAGCAGGCCGAAGAGATAGGGCTGGTTTGGCAGAGGTAGACCCTGCAGGGACTGGAGAGTAGCTCGGACGTACAGGAAGCCCGCGTGCTCCGTGCTGCCCAGGAAACTGCTGCCCAACAAAGACAGCGACAGGTGTTTCACAACCTTTCCTGCAGAACAACAGTGGGAAGGAAACATGTGTAATTATAGCAGGAAAAACCCCTAATGACCATTTCAGATTCGAAAAATGGGCAAAGATCTATATAAAACATCCATACTACTAATGCACTGAGGTAGAGACTTCATTTAAAATTTAGCCAAGTCAAAAAAACACACAAATAGGCCCCAAGAAACACAAATATAAAGCCTAATAATAAATAAAGCACTTGTAAATAATAAATCAAGAACAACTAGAGGTGGAATAGAAAGACATTCATATTTTAAATTGCCCTGAGGATGAATGCAAAGTTTATAGTTGAAGATTGTTCTGCTTGATGTTCGATGTTATAAGAAAAACTGGATTTTCCAAGCTCAGTGAAAAAAGAAATCTGGAACCTGCCACATTATCCAATCATTGAAGCGTGTTCAATAACAGCCCCCACACTGAAAGAACAAACCAAGCTTTGAGGGGGTTAGAAAACCAGTAAGGCCTTTTAAATAAATAAAGCCCAGTGTGTATCACAGCTTATAGAGACAGAGAGAGAGAGGGCCACCCACCCTCCCTCAGCATACAGCTGAAAATAACGAGTTATCTCCAGTAATACTAAGACTGTATAACTGTGTGTGTGCCTGACCTGTGAGGGTGTCCCGGTACAGCTGGATGAAGTGGCTGAAAATGTCTTTGGGGAAGCTCTTCTCTTCAGGCAGGCACTGCAGCAGCACCACCACCTCCACCTGGCCCACAGCGTGCATCCCCTTAGTCGTCACACACCAGCACTTCCTGTTCACATCTGTCACACAACCAAGGCATAATCTCAGAGGTAAACAAGGACAGTGTTTTACTTCACAATACATTCAGTCGCACTGTTTTGTAGGATAGCAGCAGTGTGTAAAATGTGTTGCAATCGAGTCATTCTCTGAGCACTTCAACAATAGAAAGAACAATCTAACGTACAGTTGACCAGTTTGACCATAGCTAGCAGGTTGGCGTTGAGGACAAACACCAGGGGCTTTGGTCTGCCGCTCTCCAGCTCCTGAATGAGCAGCGTCTCAGAGGGCTGCTCCTCCACAGTGTAATCTGAAGAAAGACAAAGTAACACCGCCATTAAACAAAAGACTCTTCTACAACTGCTCAATTTGATGACCTTGAAATATGCTCAACTTTAGTTTTCTTGGTATCAGCATTTCTGTAAAGTGTGCATGGTGCAAAGCTGAAAGGAGAGGCACAAACAGAAGGGGAGTCCCATGCACATCAGGAAGCAAAAGGCAAGGTGAAAATGTGAGTGACAATGTGTTGACAAAAAGGAAGAGTCTCAAATAGCTACAGAATAATGCTTTTTAAAAAACCCATGTCTGTTCTGAATAGAAGAAGTGATTACTGTATTTATGTTTCTAAAATTCCCACGACTACTCCCTATAGGGCTGCCACAGTAAACATAATGTGAACCCTGTTTAGCCTGGTTAAACAGGGGCGTTTAAAAACAATAGCATTAATAAAAGCTACCAGTCCTTGCATCGTTATTACAGCCAGGCTTAGACAATGGTTTGTTGCTAGCTGGCACAAGGAAGTATTTCTCCTGACATTGTATGCAAATAAAAGAGCTTACCTAATGACTTCCAGACTCATGTTTGAAAATAAACTCATTGCTGGGAAAGGATTAATAACCATTGTCTAAGCCTGGCCCTGTTAAGAGGCATGGACTGTTAGCTTTTATTAATGCTATATGCTGTTTAACCAGGCTGAACAGGGTCTACATAATGTTTGCTGTGGAAGCCCAGTAGGGAGTAGTCATAGGAATAATCTAAATCTAAATCACTACTTTATTCACAGCAGACATGCCTTTCATTCAGGTTGTTCTGCTTTTGCTGTCACTTCATTTTGATGCTTTACTCTGCTCTTCCTTTTGGCAACACATTGTCAGCTCCTCAACATCAGAGACTAACTTTTCACCTTGCCTTCTTCTTCCCGATTTGCATGGGACTCCCTTATGTTTGGGCCTTTCCTTTCATCTTTGCACCATGCACACTTTCAGGAAATGCTGATACCAAGGAAAAGGCCTAAAAGATATTCCACGGTCATGAAATTACAAGCATCTGCGTTTCATAAGCAAATAAATCTTCACAGTCATTTTGCTAAATCGTTCACTCTGCCGCTCAAATTGGATGGAAGCTGTCTCACCTCCTTTGACCCCGGTGGAGGTGAGGATGGGGGGCAGGCCGTCCAGAGGGATGAGGTTTGAAGAGCTACTCACTAAAGCTGTGGTGCCCCAGCCATAAGGACCACAGGCCTCCTAGAGGAAGAAGGAGAAAAAGCAGTAAGACCTTTATTCTTCTCAAAACAATGTGTTATGTTTTGGGTGGTCCTACATTGATATTAGTCCCATTTGGTCTCAAGGCTCTCCTGATCTGTGGTGAACCAACAGGACTTCTCGAAGGCCCGCCCAGCGCTCGTCTCATCAGTGGAGAAAACCCTCGTACCGGTGTGGTCGGGGCAGACTCCGACTGCTTAATAGGGAGAATTTCATCTGCAAACCACACCCTCCTTTTCCCCCTTGGAGGTGTCCCTGAGGAGAGAAGAATTACTTTTGCAAATTGTCAATAAAACTGAGCTTTAATTGACAATAAAAATTAAGCTGTGCTCACTTTTGAGGAGGGTTGAGTGACAGGAAACACAAACTCGTCCCTCCTTTCCATCCAGATGTGTGAGTCTGAACTTCACATTGGAGCAAACTGCACAAAAAACCTGACGATACACACATGACACACAACATACATTTCACACATCAAGTACATGTCACGAGTTAAGTCTAATTTGAATCCTACACTTTCCTCACCTTCCCACAGGCTCTGCAGTGATGCCTCCTCTTGGTAAACGTAAACTTGATGCCACACTTCATGCAGACCTGCGCCTGAGCATCGGGGACCCACACTGGAGCAATCTCCCCGAGCACGGTGCCTCGATCCTTGGACAAAATGCCAATAGGGCTCAGCTGGGAATCATTGTCGGGATCCAGAGGAGAAGCTGCACATTCCCCCATTGCTCCCTCCCCACTGCTGCTCGTCTCATCTCCTCCATCAGATTTGACCTTGGTCTCCGGTCTCTCCTCCACCTCCTTCTCCTCAACCACAGAGTCCTCCTTAGATGGGAGAGCCGTCATCTTCTCTTCCTCATCGGCAACCTCTTCCTCTTCCTCCTGGTCCTCCTCTGGCCATGCAGCCTCGGCAGGGCTCAGCACCAGGGGGCTGGGAGTCTCCCCGAAGCAGCTCTCACCCCATGTGGAGATGGAGGTCACAGTGCAGCTGCCCTCCTCCAGCTGGGAGGGAGAAGCGGTGTCGGCAGGAGGTTCGGATGGTTTCTGCACACATGGACTGAAGCTGCTCCTCACCGATGCTTCTGAAGAGGTCTTAGAGGGAGATTCTGCTCTAATTTGGCCACAACCCAGCCCCGGTTTGGACACATCTCCATCTTTGAGCACCAGCAGGCAGGGTCTGTTCAGCCAGTGGTGCTTGGTGTCCTGGAGAGACGGATTGTCTCCTTCATCTGTTTCAAGGGGGAGCATGATGATGATATCAAGACCACTAAATGTCTCTTTTGCCTTTTTCTGTCAAGCACACACACTTACACACACCATGAGTGCATGCTTATTAATAATGTGCATTAGACGGGAAATGTTCACATGTGCTAAGTGGCCATTTAACAGCATGTGTTAATATATTTTTTCACCCCGAAAACACCTTTCAGCTTTCAATCATCAGTAAAGGCAGCATGAGCACTCCTTCGCCCTTGATGTGTATTTGAGCTCACAACAGAGGAAAACGTGTGGTTAACAAAAGAGGTTTGTTACGGACTAAATATTGATGTAAAAACAATACATTTGTTTGTTGTTTATATGTCATCACTGCTATAGTTCTCCAGAAGGCCAAAAGTTCAACAGAGGCTTTGTTCCCACATATCACACAGGATTTACATACAGGGTTTTTACTGGCTTGCAGGTGTTCATGCTTGAACCATAAGCCCATTTGTTAAGTGGCTGTCATGGATAAACCAAAGACAAATGCACATAATACAATTAAATGGTTTGCACATTTCAGCCTGGATGGTTTCCAAATCATCACTTGCACATCATGCTTTATCTAGTAAGGAACTACTGTAAATATAGTCAAATGTGCGATTTAATTCTGAATGACTGCGTTCCTCCATTTAAAGGCAAATACCTTCTCTGATTGAAGCCAATTACTGTTCTTACACTCTTCTGTCTTACGTCATAACCATTACTGTTAATTACTAGCACACAAGAGGGGAGTTAATGTGTCCATAGCTGGTGTTTCATTGAGCACCAAGTGATTCATGACTCAGGACCCTGTAAGAGGAGAAAAACTCGATAACTGGCTGTTCTGGTTTATAGTGAATGGAAATGATCTTATTCTCTAGATTAAATTGCTTTGCAGTCCCCGCACATAGACATTAAGGCGGTTCGTGTGGTTCCTGCTGAGGGCAATAGAGTGGATATTTCCCGGTAACACGGTGCACGGATCCGGATGAGCGGAGCGATGATCGCATCCCGGGACAGTGACGCATGCAGCACACGTGTACAATGTTTAATCCGCTCGCAGGCACCGAGGCCGGCAGCAATGCGACACTCACCCCGTTACATCAGAGCAGGACACCTCAGTGGGAGCCGCTGTTTACTGTCTGCAGACAGCGCGTTAAGGTGCGCAACACTGGATATGTGCGCAACACACAGACACACACACAGATGATGCGGACTATGCGCGCTGCCAAATGCTGTATCAGCGATTTTCTGTGACAAACACAGACGCGCATGCAGTATCATCACATTGTAAAGCACAGGCTATGAGTGGGGGAGTAAATCATCCACTCCCCGCTGCAGTGGAATGCATTTCTTACCCTCAGTTATTCCTCCCAAAAGGCTTTCATTCTCGTCATCCCGCGCAGAGAAGAACTTGAGCATTTTATCCGGTTACATGAGAGAGCCGAGCAGCACGGATTCAATCAGCAGTGCCTTGCTCACAAGCGGAGGATGGGGTGATATTGCCTCTCTTCCCCCTTCTCTGTGATCTCCCTCCTCCCCTGTGTCTCTCTGCAGCTCTTTGAAGAAACTCAAGAGGTGTGCAGAAACGTCCCTCCCCAGTTTGCTGTCTGCACAGCCTGCAGGACAGAATACAGGCCAAGACAACTGAGATATAATGTCAGATGATGGGATGTGAAAAGCCAGGCTGCATGCATAATGGTTATATGATTACATTAGTAGATCCATGCAAACCTGAAAAATGATCAATGACCACAGCACCATATAAAAAATGTTAATCACTTTTATTTTGTTTCATAAACAAAAAAGTCTTAAGACTCACTTTACTGACCACTGTAATCCTGAACATGACTGACAGTGTGGTGAAGGGGTTTAACCAGAAGGGAGTATTTCATTTTTATTTTTTATAAGCGCGCAAGCCAGTCTGACTATGGACATCAGTGGGCCATCGTAAAATAGAAAAGTCTCTGGTTTTTGGGGAAACTGGGGGTAGTGTCTGATATGTCTGTATAGACTTAAAAACACAGGAGAAGGTTCTTCATTGCAGTCCAGCCCGAGTGCACATGAACTTCACGTGCGTCAGTTCGCTTCGTTCTTTGATGCTTCATCAAAGTTCTCCACCAGATCTGCAGAAAGACGACACATTGTGAATTATGACACGTTAGGAAACTGTTTTTTACTTTCCAAAATGAGTTTTTCCAAGGATTACAGCAGAAAACCTACACACTGAACACAGTGGGTATTTTTTATTGACTACATAATAGACTTATGAGACCTGCTGTTAATTTACTTTCAAACGTCTGCTGGTTCATACCTGGAACATCATCGTCCTCTTCCTCGATGTCCTCTGCTTTTGGAGCCTTGCTGTCGAGAGCTGAGATGAAATAAAACATATAATAGATTTAGCTTTTGAAAAATCTCATGCAGATTTTCAATATTTTTTGAAAAAGTCTGGTTACATTTTATACATTTGTTATTTTCAGCAATAAAAAGAGACAACATTTATTAACCTTACTAATTCACTCTGTGCGACAAAGCCTGATATATCTTCTTCCTCTGAGCCACAAACCTTTATAGTTTTATTAACTATACAAACTCATCAATACGCCACAACGTTACAGCGGGTGACATGAAGCTGCATCATCACCAACATGTGACCTTTAGTTTATTTTGATCATTAAATTAAAACATGTATCCACCACAAATTCACTTTCTACACCAGTTTCTGTAAAGATTGAAACACTGCTGCTTGAGGTCATGCAACCCTTAATTCTCCACTCCCAATTTCTGCTGTAAAATACAGTAAGTCAGCTCCAAAGAAGGACATGTTTACTTGTTTATCAACTAACAATATTTTATTTATGTTTCAATTATGCCTGACTTTAGAGATCATATTCTTTCATATCTTTTGTCAATGTACAAATGGATTGAATTCGATTGGTACAAGCCACCTGCTTTAAAGTGGCCATGAATTCAGACAACCACCTTGATTGGACACAGATGGCAGGTGAGCTTGTAATAAGGTTTTATTGGAAGATAACAAACTGGTTGCTCTGCAGAGAAAGGCCAATAATTTGTCTTTTTTTCCCTGTCAATTGTCTGCAGAAGAGCCTGAGCGACAAACCTAATAAAATTGTTTGCGTTTCACGTGTTCAGTAGTACATTTTTCTTACTAATACTTCTTAAAATCCTCAAGTGCAACCAGAATGTTATTATGCTAGTTTAAAATAGAGTTTTCACAATGATATTGAAAGTTTCCCCCGAAAGGATGTGACTCATCTTAGTCAAACCTCCCTAAATCATCTTCCTCTTTCACAGCGATGGTAGAGGGTCAGAGGTCAGTGAAGGTCGAGGCAGACCCACCTTGCCGAGGGAACTGTTCTGCCAGTTTGCGCAGACTGCTGAGGCTGTCGGCTCCCAGCTGACTGAGGATGCCGGGGAGCATCTCTGTCAGCTGTTTGGTTTCAGCGTGACCCGTTATGGCGAAGGTGTTGGCGGAAAGGGAGGCCTGAACTTTGGGGTTGTTGAAGTGGATCACTGTCCCGTCATCCTTGATCATATTCACCTGAGAAGAGACCATGCAGTTTTCACATTTACCGCTAAAAGTGTTTGTTCCATACTGATCTGTGAAGTTCATCTATGCCAAGTAAATGTTTAGGAAATACTCGACAAAGAAAGTGTGGAAAAACCTGAAATCAGTGTCGTTTACAGCCACAGAGAAAAGAAAGCCTCCATTAATTGAATAGGTAAGATAACATCCAGGGTTTGCTTATGCTGAAGATCCACACCAATTTACCTCCTCAATTCCAGCAATATTGTTGACAGCCAACTTCTTCAATGAACTCTGAAGCTTTTTGTCATCAGCTGTTGCCGTTCTGTGAACCACCTTCTTCTTCCTGCGCGCAGATCCCTAAAATCAAAGTAGATGCAAGACTCCTTAATGACAGCCACCAGAAGAGAGCTATGACTTACAATGGTGACCGCGTTAGGTGGAAAAAAGGAAAGGCTACAAGGCAACATCACCTTGGTTGTTTACATAAATATTTCCCCCAAAGCTCTCAATTCAATTTAAATATGATGAATTCACAATGTTAGTCTATAGCCAGACCTATTTTTAAACTGATATGGATATAGTTATCTGAGTTTAAAGAAATGTAATATTGGTCCATCTGCTGATTCATTGATCTCCAGTGGACAAACTATGTACCATTAATGTACAGATTGTTTAAAGATGTTACAGAATAGTGTAAATATGCCCTTATCAATTTCCCAAAATAATATCTATAAAACTACAGCTTTTGTTCGACTATCAGATAAATCCAAATGAGATGAATCTATAGGTGCTCAGTCATGCTTTAGGTAAAACAGATTAAAAAAAATAAAAGTCAAAATAAAATCAAGTTCACACAACGTTTAAGACTAGGATATTAAAGTCACAGGTTCAGTGTTTGAATCTAAGGACTGTTTTAGTTCTACATCATTTATTTGCAGTATTCATCCTAATATTATCATTGTTATTTTAAAGATTCACATGTCTCCAAACTTCACGCTTCCAGTTTTCCTGCAGCTGAACAGCATCATTCATTAGTATAAGAGGCAAACAGACGTGATGTACAGCATCATATCACAGATATTCACGTTCAACCCGACACACGTCAACAAAATGTGTCTCTCAAAGTCATTCATTTGATTTTAATGAGGCTCTTAGTTGAATTTATGGGCTGGAAAATAGGTTTTTGATAGACTTATAGTGTTGTATTAATTTCAAGTTTCCTCTGCTGTGCATGCACCCATTCTGATTTAGTTTTGAACATGTAACCCGTCACCTCCAGAACAGAGCCAATCTAACAGTGAATTTTATAAATACAACAAACACACTGTTCTCTAAAAAACACAGAACAACATTATTTCATGGAAAGATGCAGTGTGAGTTTTGGTGAGTGTAGTTTATTTGACATAATGAAAAGCAGAGCAA
Organism: Eleginops maclovinus; assembly: GCF_036324505.1. Taxonomy (NCBI): domain Eukaryota; kingdom Metazoa; phylum Chordata; class Actinopteri; order Perciformes; family Eleginopidae; genus Eleginops; species Eleginops maclovinus. Next base: position 23,630,262 of record NC_086357.1, on the reverse strand, counting down.
TTACCTACAATCACACACCTTTTCATAATCCCAATCATAACAATAAAACACTTCCTGAATTGTAAACTCACCTTTCCTCCTATCCGCACTTGGGCTTGAAGTTTTGCTAGTTTTTCTTGATTCATGTTTTGACCTGCAGAAAATGAAAATTGAAGGCAACGTGTTGAAGACAAATGAATGTGAAGTGAAACCAGCTAAACAACTAGCATGCTGCTGTGTTCACTGACGAGTGTGAGATACAACAACAACATGAGCCAACCAGAAAAAAACCCTGAACAATACAGAACAACATACAGTAACACAAACACATGTTTACTGTCAATAGGTAAACCAATAATAATAAAGCCTTAAAGAGACATTTGAATGAAAGCTCGCTGCAATATTAACAACACACACTAGCTAAACATGCAGCTGCAGAGATGACAACACAGGGCCACACACTGAACACACACACACACACACACTGGACACACAGCTTGTCACGGTTCGGTTCGGCCCGACAGCTCTGCTCCGAACACACCCACACACTTCACATGGACCCCCACTTGACACACACGTCAACAATTATGGTGCCAAACCTGGTCAAATGTCCACACAGGCATGCGGTTCTGAAAGATGGAGGTTACGAGGAAGAGATTACGTCACGAATCATACGGATTTTTTCTTCTTCTACATGTGTAAACAGCTGGAGGGATTCGATGCAGTGCTGCCACCTACTGGACATAGTTATGTATTACACCAACAAACGCCACAGCCATAATGAGGCGATGATGAGAGGAGAAGCTTCCCTCTAGACTTGAAATGTGTCTGTTGAACATGAAAAAAATGCCTTTTCACAAATAATGAGAACAAATGTTAAATTGAGTGAAAATACATATTATTTTAAATGAAAGCTATTGTAAATGGTTACATTAAATGAGTGTTTATTTTATGCAAGTGTAGTCAATTAAACTTTTCAGTCACTAATTGATGAAATATCAAGCGTAATTTACAGATGCACAATCCTAAAATGTATTTGTTTTCTGCTTTATTTTAATATTCACAGCATCCATTGTGTCACCATTTTACTGTATTTTACATAATACAATTGACATTTAACAATTATGATTGATAATAAATGAACAATGAACTGCACTCCGACATTTCACAGACCTTATCATGATAAAATGTTTTTGTTGGTAAATAATTATAACATTATACTATAAAAAACACCTGTAAAAAACACTTAAAATAGGTTCAATTTGCTCTGTAATATTAATGATTTCTTTTTCATGTTCCACCTTTATTAAATGGTTCGCACAAGAAAAACATTTCATGAAAGATGACATGCTACAAAAGTACTTTTGCAGAGAGATACATTAAAAGTAATGTACACATTAAATACAAGCTGACCACTGATGATCCTGCTCAGATACATAGATAAATAAATGCCACAAACATGTAATCAGGGTGTGCTATTTACACTTAAATCACTTAGATCAAATACAAAATGCTGCTGAGAAGAAGTAACCCTTAATCGTCCCACACAGGGGAAATATACATCCTGCATTTGACCCATCCTAGTGATAGGAGCAGTGGGCATTTGTACAGCACCCAGTTTCAGTGTAAGGAACGGTACCTTGCTCAGAGACACCTCGGTAGCACTTGGTCTTTCAGGGATTTGAACTGGTGACCTTCTGGTTCCCTAGCTAAATCCCTACGGATACCACCACCGCTTTACAGCTCAGTTATCTTACTTTTTTTCACATTCTGCTGCAGTCATTTGTTTTCCACATTCACCATATGTTCACATTTGAATCGTAATCCATTATAAACTTACCATTTATATGTGTGGTCGAAAGAAAACAGTGCCATGTGCACAGTTGGCTACATTTCACCAGCATTATGATTCAAAAACAATATTGTTTTCCAAAGAAAAAGTGAAATAACAAACAAATCTTACGGTGACAGCAATTTTTGAGCACTGTGAACATTTGAGATAACCCTAACCCACGTTTCACAATAAAGCACACTACTGCCAGGTCATGGTGACTATACTAAAACTCAAAAGAGAACATGAAAACTTTATACTTGTTGTTTACGTCATAACTTTGACTGTTTGTATTCCAACATAGTTCTGCATGTCCTCACAGCTTCTCACTGTATTTTCCCCTCAGATCAAAGCACTGTGACCTGGGTTCAGGTGATGTATTTGATCGCAGTTTCTGGCACAGGTAACCTACTGAGGAAGCGTGAGTCAGAGGGGCCAGCTCCCGAGTTGCTGGTCTCCATCGAGCTGTGGAGCCGGCTTCGCTGCCAGCGATGAAGGTTATGAGAGTTTGAGCCCCAGCAGGAGTGGAACAACATGAAGATTTTCCTCAGAACGGCCTTCCTCAGCAGGATGTAGACCCAGGGGTCCAGGATCTGGTTCCAAGTGGCCATACGAACCACTATCAGGAGACTGAAAGATGCAGGCTCGTCATTGGACTTAATGCTCATCATGATGACATGGATCTGGGAAATGATGGAAAGTGACAAATAAGACATAGATAGACAACTGTACAATGTATCATTTAATTTAAGTCATGTCCTTCTCCATCTCTTATATAAAGAAGACATATTAAGCTCATTTTCACGTTCATATTAGTATTTTGTGCCTCTACTGTGACATGTTCAAAACGCTCTTTATTTTTCTCATACTGCCTGTGCTGCTGCACCTCTTTTCACCCTCTGTCTGAAACCAGAGCCCAGGCTGCTATGATTGGTTAGCTGGCCGGCTCTGTTGTCTGTTGTCTGTTAGCTGGCCGGCTCTGTGTCTGTGTCTGTTAGCTGGCCGGCTCTTTGTCAACCTCTCAGAGATGTCCTGCCCCTTAGCCTATCACGAACAATGTGTTGGAGTGCTAGCCGACAGAAGTGCTCATGTTACATATTGATGTCATTATGCCACAGAAGTAAACAAAGGACTCGAATAGAAGCGATTCAGGTAAATCTAATCATTTAGATTTAGTGATATATGAAAGCAGTAATTACGTGTTTCAACTCGTCCTTTGGAAACTGATGGTTTTTACTCATTTGAGTCTTTTATCTTCTACAAATATATCATGATGTACAACAAGATTTTGAACTCAATAAATGTAAGTTAAAGTAAATGTAAGTAAATTTGCTATGATCCAAATGTACAGGACGTATAGCATGTTTTACAATACCCTAATAGAAAAAATGTACGGACATTTCGTTGTTCATATTTCCATCTATGGAGAAAAACATGCAAAAAATATGTTAAGTATTTTAGCAGGCGAGGAGTATGGCATGTAATGAGTGACGGATGTAAATCACAGTGTACTTTTGGAGCAGTGCTGGGAAAGCATGAAGAATGTAGGGAGTGTTATGAAGAGCATGTTTGTAAAGAAGGAGATGGAGATAGAAACACACAACTTTTTCAACCAGGAGCAAAAAGTTCTTTTTATGTGGGGGGAATAAAGCAGATATCCAGACACACTGCAGCAGTATCCAAGCATTTGAGCCTTGGTGTGATAAAGTAATGGAGGAGAGCTTCAGTGGCAAAGAATGAGGGGGATGGACAGATAAGAGGAAGCAGAAAAACTACCATATCTCTTCGTCACACATCGGATAATAAAACCTGCCATGCCAGTATCTCACTTCAAAACCCATTTTACTGTAGCTGTCACTTTACACCTACCAATGCTCAGAATCCTTGACAGACACACTGGCAAGTAGGAGATGTGGTTTGAACATTAGAAAAATAATGGCATGTGGGGAAATAAGTGTAATGATAGCTGTGCAAAAGGTTACTAATTGTGACAAATTCATATATTAGTGGAGTTCCAAACAAACTGCAAGGTTTAAGTTGAGTATTTTTTGTTGAGAAGTATATTTGACAGGAACAAAGCAGATGAATAAACCTTGAGGAGTTTCTATCTAGGCAAGATTCTATTATCATCTGTAGTCCCAGGACAGATGTTGGCCATTTCCTGTAGTGTGTAACATGGGTTTTTGTGCATGTAAATGGTCTGCAAACGGTAAAATCCCAAAGTGTCCTCCAGAGAGATTCCTTTATTTACATAGTGACATCACAATGTAACACTTCTATTGGCTAGTGCTCCAACACATTCTACATGATATGCTAAGCGACAGGACATCTCTAAGCGGTCGTCCAATCCCACCAGAGCCGGCCAGCTAACCAATCAGAGCAGACTGGGCTCTGGTTTCAGACAGATGGTGAAAAGAGGTGCTGCAGCACAGGCAGTACGAGAAAAATAAAGAGCTTTTTGAACATTAAAGCATGGAGACATGTCCCGGTAGAGGCATAACATACAAATATGAACCTGAAATGTTTTCTTTAAAAGTCTACTGAGGAGAATTCTTACCAGTAACGGACCCCAGCACACGCAGGACACCAACATGATAGCCAGCAGCTGGCAGATCATCTCGATGTGGTAGGACGTGCCTCTGCAGTGGTTCTTGCGGCGCAGTCTGGCCTGCAGCAGAGTGCAGCTGGTCAGTGCATTACACACAATGGAGAGCAGCAGGGCCATCAGCCCCAGCATGGAGAACAGCAGAGGCAGTAGCACATCCAGCCAGTCTTTGGGTTCCTCCATTTGGAAGAAGCACCAGCTCCTGGATCTCTGAACCCTGTATGGCCTCAACAGCAGCACTGGCAGCAACGCCACCAGAGCAGCCAGCAGCCAGGTGAGTCCCAGCAGCCGTTTCATATGACGGGAGGCTAATGCTGTGGAGTGGAAGATAGGCCTGGTGACTCCGAGGCAGCGCTCCACTGCCATGGCGCTCCCCAGGAACAAGGGGCTCAGTCCGAAGAACACCATGCACGCCCCGAAGACACTGCACACGATGTGGTGGGGGTCAAACGTCTCCCATTTCTTGTGGAAGCTGTACACAATGAGCACCAGGGAGCCGTTGATGAGGTGACCCAGCAGGTCGGTGACCACCAGGCTGCTGGCGAACAGCAGGAAGGATGCCTTGGACTTGATCCGGATGCGGCTGTAAGAGGTGATTAAGATGAAGAGGGCGAGGCTGTTGGAGAGGACGCCCACTGTCATGGAGATGGCAGAGGCGGTGATAGAAAGCTCCTTCTGGCTGCAGGTGCTGTTGCTTGGTCTGACATCTGACCTGCAACCTGCCTCTGAGCTCCCATTGGCTGACATGGTGGAAGTTAAATCTGGAGAGGGGGATAACTGGTAGTTTGGATGCATCTTTTCATTTGTAGGATTGGATTTAAACTTCAGATGCTTTAAAAATGCATGCAAATGTGTTACTGGTGAGATATCACTCCAAAATCAACGCATACTTTCTCTGATTCAGAGCACTAGCCAGCTTCATTATAATAGGGTGGTGTTTTTTTTACATTTTAGTACACAGCTCACATGCAGTTTTGGGTCTGACCTTGGGTGCAGTGAACGCTACTTTTATCAATACTAGTGATCAGAATAAACATCATATTTTGGTAAATGTTCACATTCTCAATAGCCAATAACTTTTGTAAATGACAGCTTCTGGTGAACATCGACCTCACTTCCTTACCTTTCTTCTGTTTTGATCTTTTGTTCAAACGCCTCGTCCCCCTCTGTGTCTTTTATCAAAGTCAATAAAGCGACGTGTAATCAGCCCGGCAGTAAATGCCATTGAATCCCGAGCCGTCTCTCCTCAATAATCCTGTCGAGTTGGCGATCTGTGCAACTTGTTCCTTCTGCGCTTCGCTGGAGCCAGACCCGTGAAGGCAGACAGCTTCAGTGTGCGAGGTGTCACTTCATAACTCTCCCACCTTGGAGGCTGTACACATCTGTGGCACCCTACAGACAATGTTATTTTGTGTTTTTTTTCCCTAATGTGGACAGGCATGAAAATGACGTCTTTCCAAAATACGCACGCCGTTATTTCTTGCAATTACGCACAGTTTCCCTACTTTAAAGTACGTGTGGGGGCGAAATTCATCAAAAACACGCCTATTCCTCGAGGGCTACACATTTCATATAGTTTTCTGTTAAAATACTTATCTTTGAGGCTTTAAGTATGAATTATCTTGTGTCAATATTTTCCTTATGTAGGCCTATGTGTTATTGCTCCAACTCCTGCTGCTTGTGTCAGCATGGCAGAAAAAGCTTGTTCAATAATTTCCCATCATGTCCTAGAAGTGCAGGCTGTGTCTGTGACAATGAAATCACCTGCAGCTGACTGACAGTCTTATGTTTCTGTTCCAAAAGGAGTGTTGAAGAGTAAGGAATTATTTTGTCCGAAAAGATAAAACACGACTAAAAAATGCTGTTTTTTGTACAAAATGTAATCACTTTGAGGAAATGCTTTTTTATTTTGTATTTATTCATGAAATATTTATTTCCCATCAGTCATGTGTTCCATCACCTCGTGGATATTTCCTTTTGCAGCAACCTCAAGTAGGAAAACAGTGAGGAAGAAAATGACACTGTCAATTTGAAACAGATTCATGATTCATTATCCAGCACTGAACCTTTGATGACCATAATAGTATAGGCCGAGAAACAACATGTTTGTCTGAGGTTCTCAAAATAAAAAAAAACTATTATGTGATGTTAGGAAAACATCTGAGCCAGGCTTGGATTATATTGTGCTGTCTGGGGACAGGCATGCTTTGAATAAGATGCAGTTTTTTTCCCAGAGTTATTTTGTTGTCCGGTGGGTTAATGCAGTCCATTTTCATCGACTGTCTGTTTTTATTATTCCTGATTTTGAATGCTTAAGAAAGTCCTCTCTTTCAAAGACGTGGTGTGTACGTTGCTAGGTGTTGGTGTTTTAAAAACTAATATTTTTACTGAATCAGATTTACAGCTACTGTCTGTACAACCTCTCAAGCTACTGCAATTTCCTTTGTACAACATACAGCAAATCCAGGTTTTGTTTTCATTATTTAACGCTCGTGTGGGTCTTTAGCTCACTGAGTAAAAAAGCAGACATGGACTCAAACCAACAAGGAAGAGCGTCACCAAATATATGAAAGACACATGAAAGGAAACTAAAGTGCTCCAAAAGGGAAAAGTGTGAGAGGCCAAACAAAAGACCCTCTGACCTGAGAGCAGCACAGAGAGTCTCTCACCCAGCAGGTAGAACATTTATTGATTTATAAGAGGGCTGGCAATTTTACACTCTGAAAAGGGAGCATTCAGCAATTGCTCAAGGATTTCAATTATAAGTCATTACACAACAGAGGGACTTTGGTATATTTATTTTCATTATTCTGTGGTAGCATCTTAGCAATGCAATAGTGCTATAGGATAGTTTACCTGAAAAAGGGATCTATGCACAGCCAGAAATATTGTCCTTCTTATTCCACACTTTCTCCTTCCTTGGCAGAAATAAATACATTACCCACGTTGCAACTTGACCTCTGACAGTTTGGTTGGATATTGTGCTATGACTATGTAACTTAGAGGCTCTTCACTTGAGCGGAACTGAGAAACAACTCGGAAGAAAACTCTGAATTTAAAGCTACAGCTCCAACGGATGATGTATTTTGATCAGATTCACACGCAGCAAAAGTAAAGGACTCCAATAACAACCTAGATTTGTAAAATTGCTGGAATTACCCTTTATTTACAATCTCATTGGATCATGTAAAGACAACACAGCTGTTTGTTACTAAGGGAAAGCTGGTTTCCACAAAACAGTACAATATGTTTTGCTTAAAAGTTGCCAAACCTCCGAACTCAATCGTCTGTTGATGTCTCTTCTTCACAACATCGAACGTCAAGAAAGAAAGCGAAACATTGACTTGGATCATCTGTACATATTACTCAAGATGTATGTTATTATAATCTTCCTTCTTAGTCTAAATGTTTTAATCCTTCTGCTCATCTTGAAGCAGACCATCTTCAGTAGGAAAGGGTTTTTATTGGTTTGCACACTCCACACGAGTTTTCATTTGTCTTCAAATGTAATTGAATTATGTTGAGTCTCTCTTCTGACAAGTCATAACCATCTGTTTGCTGTTGTTGTTTACACGCAATTAAAGGAAAACTTCAGCCACAATTACAATTTCGATATGAATCACTTTCCCTGTGATAGAATGAATAATTAAAGTAAACATTGTATTACTTGTACATCCATCTATGCACTAAATATCTAACACAAGAGAAAAGGGGACATATTATTCTAATTTTCAGGTTCATATTTGTATTAAGAGTCTCCACTGTGACATGTCTCCATGCTTTAATGTTCAAAAAGCTCTTTATTTTTCTCGTACTGCCTGTGCTGCAGCTCCTCTTTTCACCCTCTGTCTGAAATTATTATTATTACTATTCTAGCAACAATTGTTTTTAGAATAATCCTGATTTTAAAGCCATGAAATGAGTTTCCTGTTGTTTTGCACACAGAAAACTTATTCTGTTGCTTTCACACTCACTCTTATCATCATCATTTTTTTAACTCACTGCTGCTGTGCATTTATGCAATTTTGCAGCATTTCTAACACATTTTTTTAATTAAAGTGGTATTTCCATTTAAATAACAGTTACATTGGAGTAAACCTTGACAAGATAGTGGAGTCCTTTTCTCTATGTGCGTATTAGTGCAGCACCATGAAGGATCTTATTGCTTTGTCATTCCTGAAGTCTTTAAGAAACGCTGACTCTTCTCCATCCTCCCAAACTTTATTTCCTCTACTGAATTTGTGTCCTCTTCACTCCTCGTTGCTCCTTTCTCCAGCAATTCAGCGAAGGGAAGAATGAGGAAAGTCATGAGGAGGGTCAAGAAACAGTCAGACTGCAGATGAGAACAGGTTTATTGCTGAGGCCAATCCAGGAATGGTTAATGGACTTTATACAACGCGCTATGTTAGTCTTTACAGCCTCTTAAAGCGCTATTACAACAGAAGTCAGCATCTACCCAAATACAAAGGCAGAGGCTTCCTTACAAGGTGGTTAACCATCACTCAACCTGCTGAGCCAGAAACCAAACATGTCCAACACTGTGAATGCATATTATATCACAAAAAATGCATGACAATTATGCAGCAATTGATTCATTTCTTTGAGTATGTAATTGAGTTGCCTCTTTGTCTATGGTCGTTCTAAATATCTCGTCCACCCACTGTGGAAATGAAACCTTCCCCGAAGCTTTCTCATGAGCCAAAACGGTCTCTAATTATCCGACAAGGTGACTCCTGCTGAAATCTCCTCGCAGGTGACATTACACCTGAAAGTGTGGTGTCAGACAGACACAGCTGTAATGAGGCGCGGCGGAGTGCTCGGTCACAATGCGAGGTAAGCACAGGCATGGGACTGCAATCACATCCTTTCATTGGCTGCCTCAGATGGAATACACCGCTGCCTCAGTGAGGTTCAGATGGAGCTGGGAGTAGATTGAGCAAAATGAGAAAATAACCCATAATGCAACCTTTCTGCCGGCACCATCGCTACCTCCTCATCTCATCACAAAAACACCCCTGTGCCGACATTCACAGGTAACCAAGCTGTAGTCCTCCCACTGCTCGCACTCATCTTGTAGATCATGTCATTTACTTTCTCCGTCTGTCACCATGACCAAATCATTTCCCTCATTTGGGAAATTGTTAATGTAGCCGTAGTTGGTGCCTTATTGTATTTAAGGTAGTTGCAAATGTGTCAAAGATGAGTATGATCAGTGGCTCCTTTCTGTCACCCTTATATCTCACATTTCCTTGTGTTCGCACATCACAAAATATCTTGTTTAAACACTTTTTGGCGACTGAATTTGCTTTAATCTAACTTTTTCGATTTCCCTAAATGCATCTTCTGTTGCTTAATTGATGGAATTCATGTGATAATTAAAAAGCCACATATAAGACAAACATGACACTGCATTGCAGACAGTAAAAGATGCTACAAATCACCAAGAATAAACACCCACACTAAAGGATTATTTTAACTGCGGTCCACTACATCACAAGGTGTTCAGTTTTTCCATAAGAAAGTGTCACGCTCATTGTAAGTCATTTAAATGTTGTAATAATTGATCCTCTGGGAATGAATATCCATCTAAAGGTGTTCATACATGTGTTTGATTTCACCTTGTGGTGGTGTTACAGAGAACAGTTCAGAGGATCACCGAAATGTGTAGGATTTATCATCTGGGGACCATGAATGTCTATAAAATGTCATAGTAATCGACGAAATGGTTACTGAGATATTCAAATTCGGACCATATGTGGACCCCCGATATGACTCTCTTAAGTCTGTTATACTGAAATATGGGTAGGTCTATTAAGGGATACAAAACAAAGGGAAAGAACCAATCTGTTGAGAACTAAAATACAACAAAACAATCATAATACGCTAACTGCTTCTAAAAATGGAGGCGCCTGGGGGTAAACACAACCTCAAATAAAAAGTTTCCAATTCATACATTTATTCATTTCACAGCATTTGATTTACTCTTGATTATAGTCATTTTCCAAAACATACCTTTATCATCCTGTACCGATCTCTCCTAGTGCCAATTACTGCATTCCCATGGTGGTGCTTGTCCTGCTATTCCACCTCCCTTACTCTCCTCTTCTCCTCTCCAGTTTCTTAAATAATGACTGAGGTAACTTCTGCAATAACGATTATTAGTGCAGAAACAACACAAGACATTGATAAATGGTCTATTTTTTTTTGAAAACTTACCCCACAGTGTCTATCAGCTATTGGATTAGACAGATGAACGTCCATTTTTTCTCTCTGCTCAACAGGAAAAACTAGGATCATGTGGGAGCTTCAAGAACAAAATGATGAATTTCTCCTCACAATTCTGTCGTACAAAGATATTGCACTTGATGTCTTTGTTGAGTTTTAATACTGCGTCTGCAAACTTCACATAACAGCTGTATTATGAAGCTGAAACAGAGTGCATCTGGCAGACTTCTGAGAGGAGTTTGAACCCCACAGCAGAAGGACTGTGAAGTTCAGCACTCAGGGAGAACACAATGACCCTCGGAGAAAAACAAACATGCTGATCCATCAAGAGACTCACAGCTGTAATTAGCGAGGAGCATCATGGGAAAACATCACACCGTTGCCCTGGACCAAAGAGAGTGGATCACTTACCTCAGTTTAGAAAGGAACACAAAAAAGACCCTGCAGAAAGTGGGAACCTGAACATGTTGGAAACAGTAGCTGCTTGAATCCTGAGCAAAGGAAGTACACACTGTGTTATTGTGTCTCTGTCTGCTGCATTAAAGGTGAACAGATGGATAAAAACCTGTAGTCTTGTACAATTCATTTAGCCCGGAAACATTAAACATGACTAAACTGCAATTTATTTTTCTGACAAACACTTTTTAAAACTAATATTTAAGACTATTTTAACAGTTTATACCATTAAATGTTCCTGTATAAAAAAACTAAACAAGTAGCTGTTTACTTTACAAGTGGAATTTTAAAACGAATGCAATTAAATAGAAGTGTATTGAGGCCATTGTATAGGCCATTGTATTTGGCACAAATTCAAAACGAAATGCAATTTGTTTTTATTTGAAGTCCATCAGTATTTTTTATATTTATATTTCAAAGCCAGACATTTTTAAATACATTAAACACTACAACACGTATTACTAAACTGCTGCTCTTCTACCCCATCCTGCACTTCTAACACGATACATTTAACAGAAAATAGTTTTGATAAACTGTGGTTTATTTTGTAGAGCCTGACAAGACACACACAGCCACCAGGTGTCATTGTAGACCCATATCACACAGCTCTGTATTTAATTAAAAAAAAGGGATGTTCTTCGTATTAAATATATATTTTTGTAAAACGTTTATCTTACTCAGGATGTAATAAATCAAAGAGAGCTCATTCATGAAGGCTTATCTCTGAGACACGATGGTATTTTGCAGGCTGGCTGATAAAGCTCCACAATTACTCTACAGTCTGATATCTGTAACAGAGTTTCAAACACTGAGCTTATCAGCAGCAGGTATGTGTGTGTGATATGTGTCACAATCATACTGCAGCTGAGGAGATTAAACTGCTGCTCTATTACAGAGGTGTCACCGCCACACACTCAGGTATCTGCAGGTGCAAAAAAACACACACTGCAAGACTGTAATGAAAATGAGAAATTGGGAATAAGGGCAAGATGAATTCTTGACGAAAAACGAAAGGGTTTGTGCTGTTGTTTACGATGGTGTTTGAGATAAAACTGTGCAAGGACAGTAAGATCATACTACAGAATCATACATTCATGTATTATATTGTGCTGTTCAGTATTGACCTCGCAACTCAGAACAATACTCAGCCAAACAAAACACCTCACACACAAATCAAAACGCTCTGGAAAGGTTTTGTCTCCACACCTGGTGTCATATTTTAAAGTGCTGAAACGGTTAACTCTTGCATTAAATGCTGCTGCAAAATCACTGAAAGGGAAAGGCAAGTGTTTTATTCAGAAATGTTAAATACACTGGTGAATACATTGAACGTTTTAAATCTAAAAAAGGAAATGCAAGGCACAGTTCTCTCATTGATTCTGTACAAAAACATACTATATAATGAAAACTGCTTTTTGATATGACTTGAAAATGTGGATTTTGAATCATTAAACTTTTGTTCATGTTCATCATTTATTTTCAAAAAAATCCCCCACAGTTTTGCATTTAGGGGTTGAATCTTAAAGGAACAGAGAAATATGTCCTTTTCTCAGTTACATGTGAAAATTGATGCCACTTTTATATTTCTACAGAAAATATTAGACTGAAGCTAGCAGCTGGTTAGCTTAGCTTAGCATAAAAAGGAGCAAGTAGGCCGACTTTGTAGAATGCAGGAGTCACCTCTTGAGCTCTCGAACTCATAGGAGAAAATGTGTGTGCGTGTCCAATGTGTGTCCTATGTCCTCTATGATTGTCCCCCATGTCTTGCGTGTACCCAAATAAGGTGAGCTATACATTTGTCTTTTTCTTACTCATCCATGGAGGCCCTCTGACATATTCCAGAGGTTGTTATGCAACATCCTATGGCACCCCAGATGGGACTTTCTAAACAACCTCTTCTCTGCACTCTCTATGGCCTCCGAGAGTGCCTAACCGTATATGAACGATTTAACTAACTGTTATGAACAGATTTAATACACCCCAGTATCATTGTTTGTCTCTTGAGGTTTCCAAGGTCATTGAAAATCAAGATTTCACATTCAGTGTTTTTAAGAAACACCTATTTGGAGCCAGCTTGTCCTTTGAAGCCTTTAAAACTGCAACCTACCTGAGGAGACAGTAATTGGAGTGTAGAGCTCAGTGCTCTTTGCATGACACCACAGTACGGCATGAGCTTTTCTCAGAGCACCTGAGAGCAATGCAACATTAAGATTCCACTTGAGTACGGGAACAGGCAGCAGTCAAATGTCTTTTTCGCAGCCCTCTCTGCAGAGCGGCACATCTTGAATTCTGCAACAGTCATGCTGCTCCTCTCGCCCCGGAGACATGGTTGGATAGCACAGTATAATCCCTTGTTAACAAGCAGCTCCCCTCTTTATGTTGAAGAGGTTGAGACAGAAGCCCGTAGGTCAGGATTGGAGAGGCTGCTCGGGACACTTTGATGTAATAATTTATATCAGTGTTGCAGTTGGATTGCTTTTGAGGGACATTTGGCTTTAAAAACAGGACAAATCATGTCCTCCAGTATCAGACACATTGGTTGGCAGGACCTTTCTGGGGGGCCATCTGGTACACAGCAATACAGATTCCACTGCAGTCTCTCGATATGATTTAGGAGGATTATATTAGAAAATATTCTGTACAGTACATGATTTTTAAATGAATGCATGTAAGTATGCAAAATGAAATCAAATAAAATACTTGTCGTGTGTCAATGATCTTTATTATGTAAAAATAGGAAGTTGTGGTTTAAAGAGGCATTACGCTGATTTAATTTGACTTTTACAAAGTGTGTTTCACCTACATTTCTCTGATTTGAGTTATCACAGCTCCTTTCTTGGATTTAATGCTTGTTTTTTTTACCGAGTTTTATCAAATTGCACAGTGGGCTGTCACCAGGATTTTAGAAATAATATCAAGAGTCCAAATAATCCGCAGAACAACAAAAACAGTGTATTTTTTAAGATTTTTTTGGACATATTATTGTCTTATTGTATCATATTTCCCCCTGATATTATACAACAAAAAAAAACATCTGCTGAGGAACTGTTAAATCCTTTAAATTCATTTCTCAAAAAATATGATAGTTTCTTTATTTTACAGATGTGCATCCTTACAACACAGCATCGCTTCATATAGTTTGAATGTCACAGCATTTGCTTCATGATAACTTTGGAGTCTGCTTGTGGATCACTTCCTGTTTGAGTAGTCAGTAACACATAATAATTCTCAGCATACATTACTTCTACATCTGCTTTTTGGTCCTGGTTGTGTAGTTGACTATCCTTGAATTTATTGTAGTTAACTCCTGTATAGCTTTAAAATAAGATGCCTACTGCAATGTCATGGGCTTGATTTGTCACTGACATACAAATAATGAATATATATTACAACCTTAAACACGTGAGGTCTGCAATTGGAGCTGTTACCATGTTTTCTATGTGATGTTTTGTAGTGAGAATGTTTGTTGAAAAGGCATGAAAGCGTTTCAAGAATTGAACACAGTCACTGCAAAAAAAATCCAAATCATCTTTGAAAAAACACGATTTATTTGTGCGTGATTGTAAACTTGTGATAAACAGGAAATGATGAGGACATGACCTCAGTGTCCTCAATGAGTTGTGAGTGTTGAACCTAGTCACACTGCAGTTAATTCAGAGGTGTGCTGCCTCATTGTCTGACAGCTCGAGTGTTGTTAGAGCAGCTCGACACAGAGTAAATAAAACACTTCAACCATCCTCCATGGCTTTGACGCCTGTATGAAATGCAACCCATTATAGTAACACTTCCAAAGAATTGTTGGGGCTTTGTGCTGCTATTATGCAATGATCCCATTCTGCCAAGCTGCTTAAGCTAACAGGCACAACAGTTGCCTCCTACTGCTGTCTAATGCATTCATGTAGTCCAGAGAGGGAAATCTGCACGCTGATCTGGAGACCGTCCACACACACTTCTGGGGATCATCTGAATCTCAGGATCCAGCTGGAACAGGAGTGTATGAGCTGTTCATGACAGCAGCTGGCTTCCAGTCCGGCTGGTGAAAGTGGATGTTGAGGGTTCGAGCCCAGTTTGCAAACACAGTCTTCTCCGTGATGAAGCGATGGTGGCTTCCTCGTCGGCTCCTCTCATGGGACAAGTACATGGAGCACTCGTCTGGTCCCGAGGGCTCGTAGTAATGATACGGCAAGGAGGGAGGAGAGGGCGATCTACAGGGAGAAGAGAGGAGACAAGAGAGAAAAGATAAAGGCATGAAATTCAAAGTGTGAGGGAGAATGTGGGAAACAGCGTGGGGGTAATTTGGAGATGAGGGTGGGTTAGAGGAAGCAAGTCACAGGAGGGGAGAAATTGTGGGAGAAGAACAAAGAAAACACTGGAAGATCAGAAGAATCTAAGCTAACAGATGTGATCATTATTCAACATCTTAATCCTCTGATATTCACGCCAAGCTCAGAGGAAGATTCCGCTGAGAGGCACTTCTTTCTGCCCTGCGTTTCTTCATGAATACATTAATATGTCAGGCAGTCCTTTGTTTCCTTAGCATGTATTTATGTGAGAGTATCCTTATTCAAATCAATTGTATATTTCCTGTTAACCTTGGCTTAAGGAGTACCAAATTACATAATCAGTAAACAACTCTTGAACATATACGAAAGCTACAGAATAAACAAAAGAACTAAATAACCATAGAAAGTAAATTCATGCTGTGGGCGTATAGATTCACACTGAAAGTACTAGCCTACAGAACAGTACAGCTTACAATGTAGAAATAAAATAAAGCCCCTTTGATATTAATGCACCTTACAATGGTTTGGCTACTTGGACAGGAACATGTCTGCATTTCCTTTTTGTTCTGAGATTGTATCTTTACGGTTTATTGCACTGTATTGTCGCTTTGGATATGCTAAATGAAACGTAAGGTCATTAAAGATGTATTAAACAAGATTTTGGTTTTGGTTTGGATGTAGAAATACACCCACGCTGTCAGCACACAGTGAATCACAGAGTCGATCTGCAACAGAAGAGAGTGTCCTGTCCATCTCATGCAATATTTGCCCCACTTTTTAAAACACGATGTGACAAAGTGAGTCCTGACGATGAGGAACTGTGATGGTGTCTTGGGTGTAAAATGTGACTGATGAAACAGGACGTAGCGCAGAGCAACTCTTTAAAAGGGTTTTTTGGATAATGTTTACGTTTAGTAAAAACTGTTGTCGTATTATTTTTGTTATTACTATTTGGTTGCTTCTTTGTTAGAGTTTCTGTTGCACCATAGTCTTTCTTCATATGATTAATGGTATATTAAAGAGGCCCATTATGCTTTGGGGGGTTTCCCATTTCCTGTAGTGTGTTATATAGGTTTTTGTGCATGTAAATGGTCTGCAAAGCCTAAAATCCCTGTGTTCGTTGAGAGGTAGTTTCCCTCCCACACACTCCCCCCCCTGCCTGAAACGCCTCCATTCGACTCCTTTCTTTACTTCCATAACAAAGTGACATCACTATGTAACACTCGCTTGTATTGGCTTCGCTCCGACACATTGTACGTCATAGGCTAAGGGGTGGGATATCTCTAAGTGGTTGACCAATCACACCAGAGCTGGCCAGCTACCCAATCAGAGCAGACTGGGCTCTGGTTTCAGACAGAGGGCGAAAAGAGGTGCTGCAGCACAGGCAGTATGAGAAAAATAAAGAGCTTTTTGAACATTAAAGCATGGAGACATGTCCCAGGAGAGACACAAAATACAAATATGAACCTGAAGATGAGCAGAATATGAACATTTTAAAAGAAAAATGTGAAATTTAAGTGAAAGTCTTTCGTCATTGCCATTTGTTTGAAAAATGTGCCTGTAATTGAGATATTTTGTATCATGGTGCCTTTAATTGAAACCAGGGAGGAAGCGTTTTTGACCTGAAAATCCAAGGACACAATATTGTTGCTGTTGCTAAGAAACTGACAAAAAAAGGGACATCGCTTTGTTCCTTTGTCAAAGATAATTAAAGATTAAATATCTTCTGCATTTCAATGTCAAACAGAATTGATAAGAATAATATTTGGAAAGAGGCTTTCATAAGCTCCAACACATATTGGTGGAAGATTGAAATGGACTCTTCTTAGCAGCTGATTCTCATTAGAAAATTAAACCCTGTGTACACTACCTGCACACCACTACACAGAACCAGACAACACTAGTTGCTAGAGACCAAAACAGAGATAAAAGAGAACAGGTGAGCAGACTCCAGAAGCATGACATGTTTTGCTGGTGTCTAAGTTAAAATATCAAAGGAATCTATCTTATCCTTTTCAGTTACCATGTGCAAAGATGGATTCAAAAAGCTAGGCAACTCATTTTAATAAAAGACCTACCTGCAGAAATCAGGAGGCACCATGCCGTACACGTTGATCCTGTCACACAGCTCCACAGCTATAGCCATGGTGAACCAGCCGGTGCTGAGCCAGGAGTTGGAGCTCTTCCTGAAATACAAGAGAACATTTACATTTTAGTTTATATAATTGGAGTACCAAAAAGACTATCTGATCAAATAAAATAAAAAGATGAAAGATATGAAACAAATAGCTTTCATTTGATCATTCATCTTTTCAGAGACAAAGTCAGAGAGTGAAGAAAGACTTTCTTTGTTTTCATGCCTGAAAAAGTATCAATGAGAAATACATGTATTCAGACAACGCTTGCATGAAAGCTGAAGTTATTCAATTCCCCATTCATATGCAAAGTCCTCTCATCTTCCCGCTGGCTTACTGTTCAAATGCAAATGAGTTTATAGATTGACAGTGACAAATGTCTTCTTTTGTTTAGCTCTTATTTTGTGCGACAGTACAAGTACCTGCATCAAAAAAGACACATGTGACTGTCATGTGTTAAAGGCAAGAAGCTGTTTGATACTCAGCAGGGCCGGCCCTGGGCATAGGCAGTATAGGTGAATGCTAAGGGTGCATCCATCCATGGGGGGGCGCCGTAAATAGGGGGGGAAGAAAAAAAAAGTTCTTTATTTATTTTTAACTACTAACGATGTCTGAACCTACGCTCACAGGGTGCAAGCTGAAATCTTGACTAGGGCAGCACATTGGTCAGGGCCGGGCCTGATACTCAGTATTAACAAAGGAAGTGCCTTGAATTAAGGGTGGTCTCAGTACATCAACATCCTTTACCGTACCGCAATTTTCTTCCATTTATGTTGATTAGCATTTCACCTGCATCTGAAAAATGTAAATGGTAAATCCTCTGTCAGTTAAGGGAAACAATTGCTGTAGGGTATTACGTGCTAAACATCTTCAAACATGTGTTTACTTCTGAAGTTCCCTGAAACAATAACATGTTTTGAAGGTTTTGACTCTAATAATAAAAAGACAACTTGGTGAGAAGCTGGGAACCAAAGCTAAATTCCATCAGAATAAATTGCAAGTAGGAATTCAATTTCTTTTTAGCTGATTCAAGAAGAACTGGGCAACTGTGACACTTCTTTGCATAAAGGATGCTGAATGAGCTACTCCCCATTATCATTGCTCAGTAAAAGAATACAAAGGTCATTCTTATTCATCCATTGGGTATCTTTCCAGTAGTTTCCTATTTCTAACCTTAAGTAATTAGTCAGTTCTTACCCATTGCTCAAATAAGATTGACATAAAATGAATGTTTCTTCCTATGTTGAGACATTTCTGTAAAGCTCTTACTTACTGGCAGCACTATATTAGAAATGCATTGTAATACTCTCCCTCATTCTGGCAGCAGTGGGTCAACTTTGAACTTTGCATGACTCAAATCCCTTAAAATCCTTTCTGTGATAACACACTAAATCCTACTTAATTATGATGTGTGTGTCTAGGAGCTCTGACTTTTTCTTCAGTTTTTTAGAGCTCTGCCCTCACTGCAAGTTAGTGGCCATAGTGTTTCTAAGTTTATTTTCACATCTCTTCAAAAAAGGTCTTAAAAACAAACCTCAAAAAGACAGGTCTGATTCTGTGTGCATTTACCTATCAATCCCCGTTTCCTTTTTAAACAGTTCATCAAACTTTAGCATCTTGATCCGAGAAATGATGTAGACTTTCAGCCTTGGCAGAAGCTGGTTTAACAGCCGGAGGTTGTCGTAAACATGACCTTTCCCATCCCGCCTCATGCAGCTGCTGGGTCCCCAGAAGATGAACACCGTGTCCTGGCTCGCGTTGAGCAGCTGCTGTCGGCTCCTCAGCACTCTCTGCAGGCTGGAGTGGGCCACGACACGCAGGTTTGTGCGTTGACCGACATCCCGCTGATAATTGATGCTGGGGGCGTCATTCATACGGATTACACACTCATTGCGGTCGATCTCTTCACCTCTCTTGCTCCCAGTTAGCTGGCCGGAGCTGGTCACCAGAGCACATGTCCTGCAGTGCATCTTCAGAGGCTGTAGAGATCAAAGGTTAAAGGTCAGAAATACTTTTTCTTTTATACAGAACATATTGAATACAGGTAGGCAAACCTGGTTCTATTAAGCCATCACATTTTCTGCCACTAAATCCATGTTTAAAAATATAACAGTAGGATGTATTTGTATTTTCAGAGGCAATTCAAAGTTAACGATGTCTGAACAAAGTCAAGATTCAATGCTAACAAGCTCACTTTGACAATGCTAACAGACTGATGTTGAATAGGCATAATATTTTCCCTGCTCAGCATCCCAGGTTAACGTGTTGGCATGCCAACATTTGCTGGTAAACAGAAAGTGCCCTTAAAACCACAAGTACCTGTAAGAAAGTCAGGGATCATCAAAATCTGAAAGACTGATATAGCCTTCACGAAGCCACCATGTTTTAAAGTAACGAAAGTTTAAAGTAGCAACAGGCTTAAGGGGTTTGGATCTGTGCAGTGCTGCCAGCAAGATCAAGACATACTTGCAAATTGAATGACCCTAAAATGAGTTCAGCACAATTTGTAGAAAAAGCGCACAGAGCCATGACAACAGCACTCTCCCCAAGTTTGATCTATAGCATCTCTGATAAAAGTTTGGAATTCAATTTCAAGCTTTTTTGATTTATATTCATAGGGCAATGTAGATTTGTATCAATACATCACACACATACACACACACACACACACACACACACACACACACACACACACACACACACACACACACACACACACACACACACACACACACACACACACACACACACACACACACACACACACACACGACTTCAGCTGAAAGCAGTCCCAATTTACAGTCTGTATCCTGCCCTTTAATATCATGATTATGCTGTCATCTGCAGCCTCAGAGGACCCAAACAAAGTGTAGCTGGCACAGAGTGGAGCGGCGAGTAATATGCTGTTCTGTCAGGTATCCTATTATTCAAATGCAATGCAGGTTGACAGCAGAGCAGAGGCCATTCAGTGCACTACTTTGATTTTGTTGGAAAACCATGAATACACATTAGCCGGTATATTTATTCAGTCAAACACAACCTAAGAGCAACGCAACAAGCAATGCATTCAGCAGTTGTCTAGCTTTGTAAAGGTGCATTGCAGTGCTGTTGTGTTGGTCTGCGTTGTATTGACCAGGTACTATTTTTTGTGTGTCTAACCAGGTTTTCCAAGTTGGAAAAGGCAACCTTGTATTGAGTGATCCGACAGGAAAACCCAGAGACACTTCACATGAATTATTCTCAACTTTAAAAGAGAGGCACATTGGCATTCACAACTGTGCTCTGAGGTTCTGGGGTGGGAAACTCGGAGCCAGTGTGTGTGTGTGTGTGTATCATCATCAGGACCCTATGGAACTGTGGGACAAAGCCATCATTTTTTATGGGATTCATTGACAATATGAAATATAGAATAACACCAGCCTAATCACGGTGAAAAATGACAAGCGGATCATTTTTGCTCTTTACTAATGACTCCTCTCTGACCTCTCAATAGCTCGGCGTTTCCAAGTCTGTTTCCTGCTGGTTTTTACTCTCTATGCTTCTTAAATTGAAAAAGGGAGGGGGGGGGGCAGGTAGGGGCTGGTGGTTTGGAGGCTCTGGAGTGATACAAGAGGCTGACTGATAGGGTTTTCTCAGAAAGCAATTATGATCCTGGTTTCCCCTGGGAAGTGTAAAAACAGGATCATACTGATGAGTGTGTGGGCGGTAATCGACTGGGACTGGAAGTGGAGCCATACCCCCTGTGTCTTCTTCTTCTGCTGCTTTTAACGCCTCGTCCTTTCACAGTGTGGCGGCTATTTTTTACCTGTTTTTCAGCCAATTTGGCTGATTCTGTGTCCTCTCAACAAAGGTTCATACAGATGTATTTACAGGCGTACCTGTTCACCTAATCCTTCTTTCATGGCAAGCCTGATATTGCCTCTTCAGGAATAATTGCCAGTGTGAGTGTGCATACAGGTGATATTACCAGCGCCACAGGCTTCGCTGCTTCAACTGCTATATTTATAATACTCTCACTACCTCTGTGACCCCACACTGACTGATAATCTGGTGTGTGTGTGTGTGTGTGTGTGTATGTGTGTGTGTGTGTGTGTGTGTGTGTGTGTGTGTGTGTGTAGTTCTGCATCTGAGTTTGATGATTTCCCAGATGTTGTCACACACGTTTCTCTTGCAAGAGTCTGCAACTGTCTAGAAAGTGTCAAGATCCAAGTCCAGTTGTACTACTTTATATGTGCTACCACGCACACAATCCCATACTACACAGTATTTCTTGCTGGAGTGTGTTTGCCCTCTCTGTCTGCAGACCCCCTCCCTCAATAACAGGTTGACTGAAGTAAATTACGCACTTCACTGCACAAACCCTGCAGTAGCTTGGAAAAAAATCATTGTCCTTTCAGCTGTTTTTCTTCTTCTACATACAACAGATAGAGCCTTCTCCCCCTCGATGCCATCCAAACAGTTACTTCCAAGAAACTTCTAGTTATTTTCAGGGAATGTGTCAAACACAACTCAAGGCTACATGGACAGTGTTGTAGTGTGAAGTGCTGGTGAAATACTAAAAAGTGTCCTTGACAGTGATGCTGAAGCTCCAGAGCCAGCTCCCCGAGCTTCTGACAGCTTGATGATGTGGGAAATAGCCACTTATACACTGTGTATCACATTGAGAAGGGCATCCACAATCAAGTGGTGATATTTCAGACGGCAGGAAGCGGCAGTTTTGACCTAGCACTGCTGTATGAATAAATAGATGAAGAGTGGTGTTTTGCATATTTCAGCAGGCAGAATTTAACTTGTAATCAACCTTGAATTAACACAGCGGTACTTTAATTTGTGAGCAAACTAGCACTTGAGCACACGCTGACTCCAGCACACTTTATCATGCAGACACAGGGTTGTCTACCTTCATTAATAAGGCATGACCTCATAAGCTAACACTTCCTTGGTTTAATCAACTTTACGAGGCCATTCAGTGAACTCCGATGCCAAATGGACTAAAGAGAGACAGTCATTACGTTGTTAAGACATCTCCAAATGTATCATATATTCATCAATTTCAGAAGGAAGTTTATAAAAAATACATTAGAATAGTTTCTTAATAGTTAGTGCGCTTGTACTAAAATGATCCATCTTAAAAAGTGGCTGGGAATTATTCCTCTAGAGGCAATATCAGGCTTGCCATGAAAGAAGGATTAGGTGAACAGGTATGCCTGTAAAAACATCTGTATGAACCTGAATGAAAGGACGAGGCGTTAAAAGCAGCAGAAGAAGAAGACACAGGGGGTATGGCTCCACTTCCAGTCCCAGTCGATTACTGCCCACACACTCATCAGTATGATAGTGTGGACAGCAAGAAACAGACTTGGAAACACCGAGCTATTGAGAGGTCAGAGAGGAGTCTTTAGTAAAGAGCAAAAATGATCCGCTTGTCATTTTTCACCGTGATAAGGCTGGTGTTATTCTATATTTCATATTGTCAATGAATCCCATAAAAAATGATGGCTTTGTCCCACAGTTCCATAGGGTCCTGATGATGATTCATAAGTGTCCTACATATAAATGTATCACTCACTACAGTATAAACTATAGGCTGGCTGTTGTGTTCAATGGAACTGCATTTAAATAGTGTACTTTTGTAGCACTTCAGAGAACAACATTTCCCTCAAACACACACACACACACACACACACACCCACACACACACACACTGATGGGCTACTTATCACTTCATGCTCTTCTCCCACACACCTAGACTGAGTGATTTCAGACGTAGCTCTTAACCGACAATATGTTACAATCCATTTCTCAATATTTTCACACTTGCACTTGCCTTTGTCTGCCTCTTATCCATAAATGCATTTGTTCTCCCACAAATCTTTAGAAACCGGCTCAAAAAATGATATTCTCGTTTTTTATAGGCTACATAATTTTGTAGTACAGTATTCGGTCGCAAATTCTACTCAAAAAGGAACGATGCATTCATTCGTTAGGGACTGTTTTTAGCACCAAATGTGCTGTGCAGCTGCATATTTATCTGTGAAAGCTTGTTGTGCGTGGGTTAGATGGCAACATGCAACATAAAGATGGAGGTAAATGTCACACTGTGCAACAATGCTTCGATAAAGGTCTGTGGCTCAGGAGACACATTTAGCTTTGAAGGAATAGGAGTTTTTTTTTATCTTCCATGTTATCCTTTAAAGTCAAATCCATTTCATGTGAGCAGCGGCCAGATGTATTTACTTACAGTGGCACACATTATTTAAATGTTGATCATTACCATATCAGTAATTGTACACGTTCTGGAGCACACAGAATTAGGCTAATGGCTCAAGTGAAAGCAGAGGGGGATTGAGTGACACATGTATAGTGTGGTGTGAAGGTTTAATGATCAGCTGCTTTCTTTTCTCAGAAGTCAATTAATTACCCCAAAATCCTCCTGACAGTTGACATCTCGTTAAGCTCCTCCTGGTAACAGACTTTAAAGCCGCAAACTTGCTCTGTTCTCAATTTGAGGGAATAGAGGCGAGATAATCAAGGTGCCTGTCTAATTCTGCATCCAGTCAAAAGGAGAGAAGGGGGTGGCAGCATCTCAAAGTACGTAGCCTCGTTAGGAGCACTTTGATGGGAAGATAGGAAACAATGGGTGGCTGGTATTCAGAATATTCAAGACTTCCTGCCAGACAGCTCTTGCCATTCACCTTGTCCATTTAGTAGCACATGTATAATAAGGAGTTAGAGTGCTTTTGACAAAAAGGTGCGTGGAAAACGTTAGCTAGCAAGTCTTGACAGTCACACCAAACTAAGTTGCACAGTCAAAGCTCATCAGTTTGCAGGAATTGTCACGAAGACATGAAGACCTGTTAATACCAGGTGTAGGCATGATCACAAATAGGGACAGTAAAGTCAATCTTAAGATGACGCCTCATAGTAATCTGTTTTACAGGATCTCACTTTGAGTAGAACTTCAATGTGCACATGCCGAAGCATCATCCATTAAGTTCAATAATACCTATTGTATAAAGCAGCTTAAATGGAAAGGGATCAGCATAGGTGGAAGAATTTCTGGTATAATTGACTTTCCAATGACACCAATTTCTCAGAGGTTGATTGCATTAAAGGCTGTGAGAGCAGAGAGAGGTATTGCCAATAAAAAGCAGGTATAGACTACATCATAAGCTGGCACAGGCACACAATCCACATTCATGCTCTCACAGGCTCTGTGATTGGAGAAAATAAAGGCCAAAGCAGGTTGATTCTGCTGACAGCTCTTCAAAGGTCAACATCTCTTTACCTGGATTCGGCAAAAAAATTGTAGAAATAGAGAGAAGATGAGCAGCAGAAAAATGAAGAGGCTTTCTCGCTCAAGGTGTGTGTGTGTGTGTGTGTGTGTGTGTGTGTGTGTGTGTGTGTGTGTGTGTGTGTGTGTGTGTGTGTGTGTGTGTGTTTAAAAGATACTAGTCTGCCCTGCAGCTCCAATTACTGTTGCTTGTCAAAGAAAAGAAATAAATCCAATCAGAAAACATCTCTCAAAAACCTGCACACATTGCAGAAGGCAGACAAAGAGGAGCATAATGAACACAGACTCAGTTTCTCAAAATATCCCAGATGCAGTGAATGTGCACTATATATTTAAAGCCTGATCTCACAGCATATGGATTGTCAGCGCTGCTCTTTTTGCTATTTTCACATCACCATTAAGCACTGAAAGGGTTGAAGGAGAGGCCAAATGTTTTCTCCTTTGAGCCACATAAAGCAACATGTTCTTGGTGACTAATGGATGCTTTGCAAACTTTTGGTTGCAACATAAATGAGGAAAACAGCCACAGACCATCACCCACATTGGTGAAATCACAGACTATGAAAACTAAATATGCACATAAGTTAATACGGGTCATAAACACTGTCCAGCAGGCACATTAGATAGAGCTATCCTCACATATCCAAGCACTCCTAGCTCTGATGAGGGCATACAATTAATGTGTGGTCATTTGCATGGATCATAGGATGTCTAAATGGATGCACTGTTGCTGTGTTAATGTGTATGTGTCACCCTGTGTGTGTGAGCCAAGAATTTTACATCATCAGCAACACCTCAGATGACCCTGTAGAGAACATTATGGAGCAATGCACCCACCCACACCCGCTCTGTCAGAGGGTGCATCAGCAGCACAGAGAGCAGCAGAAAGAGTCCCCATGGGAGGAGGAGGGAGAGGGACACTAAGCTTATGCAACTGTTTCAGTGCTTCAGCTGTCCGGAGGAGGTTGAAGGTCAAGAAAGATGGTGAATAATGAAGTTCCCACACTGCAACAAACTGTAATTTCTCTTAAGAGCTGCTGTAAAACCTCTAGATGGATGTTCCTTTTTCATTGACTTTAAAGGGATCTAATGAGCAATACAATATCTGACTGGAAATTAAAATCTAGAAGTCAAGGCCTCAGCCAGATCAAATATCTTTCCAAACCATCATTATTTATCCCTGAAGGGTAAGCTGCAATAAAACGATTTTTTCCCTCCAAATCCACTCCTCTCTGAGGCGAAACGCTATGTACTTTCCACTTTGCTGTGCCTTACTGCTTATCTTTCACACTGAATGATCTATCTACCTGTATGAACTGTAACACTGTGCTGGGTCTGAATTTTAGGCCTCTGAATTACTGACTGTGGACCTCATAAGACCAAAAGATTACAGCAGCAGTGTCCTGAGTAGCAGTCGAAATCCATCCTGTTTTAAGTGCTTTTATCAATAAATATTTCATGTTGGGAACATAAATTATGAAACAAGAAACAGAATAAAGAACTCAGAGAATTTAGAGATGGTAAGGTCACTGCAATTTTGGCTTTTGACTTGTTTCGAGAGATGAATCAATATTAATAGAGCATCACAAGGGACGATAAAGCTGTAATAAACCCCAATTTCATTCTGAACAATGTTTCCCATAAAGAGAGATAACACAATGATCACATTTATAGAACTTTACAGTTACGTAGTGTCAATTTGCACCCGGGTGTAAATAGCTTCACCACAAGCATTCAGCTTTTTACACCCACCCTACCCCAAAGCCCTTTTACACCTTCCCTTTTTCACATAATGCCGAAAAGTGTAGGCTTTTAAGCGCTAAAGCAAGTCCAGGGTGCGAATAGCATTGTTGACTATTTACACCCGGGTGCAAATACTGTCTGACTTACAGATATTGCCAAAAACAGTGCACTGGCTTAAAAATGGAAGAAATAAAATATAAAAAATATAACAGTTGTGTCTTCCATACATTAAATCCTGATATCACATTTAACTTGGAGGCGGTTAAGGACATGTACAAAATTCCTTTTGGAAGAAAACCCTTTCTCAGTTCTCCCTGAAACCAGGGCAGCACCTGAAGCTTCAAAAAGCTTTTTTTCAGTGAATACCTGAACTCTACATTTTAATGCTCGTCTCTCTGCTTCACCTGGATGCCAGCAGAATACAGATTAGGTGCCTTTTATAGCGTGCATTTGCAAAAGTGCCACAGCAACGGAAAAGCTCTGTAATTATTAATTAGCATCTAACTGAGAACAATGATTTGAGACCAGCTGTTCTTAAATTAGCTGAGATGAAAGCTTTAAGAATTGTGACGTGTTGAAAGTGGACAGATGATGTTACTGCCATTATGCATTTGGTTTTTAAACACCGTGAGGACAGCGGAGCTTCAGTGGCATCATATCCCTTTTGTGCACACATAAGCGTTCTATTGGTCTGTCAGTAGCTTTCATAAATGGACTTTTAATCCAGTTTTAAGCCCCATTTTTCTTCATTACATTTAAAAAATGATACATAGTGCATTTAAAATGTTGTTACTTTAAAGGCTGAATGTCATCAACATCCATCATTCAGAAGTAAGGGAGTTATTTCAAAGAAATTGGTTATCACGGTCTAGCATTTGTACATAAACAGCCAACTTCAGTTTAATAAGTATGTTGGTCCAAATTAATAGCAATTAAATATACATCTTGACTTGGTGAACAGTGTTTTTCATTAAAGGCTGTTTGGGAGACTGTAAACATGAATGGAGTGACTGCAAGGTTTAGGAACTTTCCTGTATATTTATAATCCAAGTTATTGGATTAGGATCAGCTTGCATTGGCAGTCTCTCTTGGATCAGTTACTGACTTAAGGTTAAGATAATCTTTATCGATCCAATATTTTGTACTTTTAGTATAAGATACAGATCTCAGTGGTGAGAATGTAATTGTTTTAAGAACTAATTTGTGCCTGTCTCAGCTGTGTGTGTGTGTGTGTGTGTGTGTGTGTGTGTGTGTGTGTGTGTGTGTGTGTGTGTGTGTGTGTGTGTGTGTGTGTGTGTGTGTGTGTGTGTGTGTGTGTGTGTGTGTGTGTGTGTGTATAAGTTGCTGTGTATTTTTCTGTGCTCTTAATGTTTTCTGTTTGCAGGTGTGGTGAGGCCATATATGGGAAGGATGTAGCTTCGTAGAGTCCAGGTCATATTTCCCGATGGAGACCATAATGTCTCTATCAAGGTTATTTTCAAGGGCCTTGTGCATGATACAAGTATGTCCAAATGCAAGTTAAAGGATAGCCACTGTGTGTATTGCTGTGACTGAATCGATGCATTGCTAAAAATGTGTCTGACACACATCTCAGTCCAATAGAGTGATTTAATCCCCCTGCCTGCGCTCTTCTCTGTTTTTTTTTTACCTTAGTGCAACAAAAGTACCTTGTTCAGCTATCCATGTCTATTGTATCTCCACTGCCAGCCTTTATGAGCTCACTCCAACACATTTAAAAGCCACTTCTCACCTTCCAGCGCATTATTCCCCCAAATCCCAAACACTGCCTCTGTTTTTTGATGTATCACACAACCAAGCTGAGGTTTATCCAATATATCTGTAGTGTTGGTTAAAGGTTTTCTGCTGTGTGCCCACCTGAACAACTCCTGCATACTTTATTTCTTTGAAAGTAGGACATATCTGTTTGTCCTACAAAAGACCAATCCAATGCAATGGCATAAAGACCCTAATTAATACAATATAGTCCCATATCAATGCTTTCATTCATTCTCACTACCTATGTAGCTTTTACATCTATTATTACAAAGGTTTGGAGCTCACATACCATAAATATTCTAAAGTTTAGAAGAACAAGGATGAATCAGAGGCAACATGATCATTTTGCATCATTAAATAGCATGAGTGCACATTCACAGATGGTGCATATTTACCTTACGATCCATGACACCTGTGTACCCCTCAAGTGCTGCTGTCGGGGGTCTCTGAGGTCTCTCTGGTTTCTTCGTGGTTGCCAGAGCACCATCTGAACGGTGGGACGGTACTGATGATGCCGATGAGGAAGACGATCTGTCGCCAGTGCTGCTGTTGTATATCAACATCAAACTGGTAACCATGGTGACTATGATGATGCCACTAAGCCCTTGGCACTGGAGAAACACATGAAAGATGTTTAGTTAGAAAAAGGCATAAAAACACACATTTAGGCACTTAATTTAGAAATCAGATCTCCTTTTTTGGATGAAAAGATACTTATTGGAGGCTGTATTTCAAAGTAGAGGCACCACAATAATTGCAGCTGATCTTTTCCTCATGCATGATGCAAATGAAACGTCAGCTGTGCCACTCAGATGCGCTCAACATGCTCATGTCAACAGTGAGCGGGGGCAAAAATAGCTGCTGAATTCGTACATGTTTCATTATTTCCCCCTTCTGTTGCTAACTCATTTGGAATGATCACACAGGATAAGATACATTTAAGCTACTGTAAAAAAAAAAGAAAGAAAAAAGTGCAATTAGGTCACTGTAGACTCTATGATGCCAGCTCAGTCTGCAGCTCACTTTAAGAAAACAGTAAACCTCCCCAGAAAATGAATATTACACTGATGTCTCATTCATAATTACCACTCTCATCTTCATCTTCATTTCCCCTCGTTTCCAGCCTTCATCCTATCATCCTTAAAAGCTATCTCACAGAGCGTCGGGACTCTTCAGCATGCAACACTTGAGCGGTCAGCATCACTGGGATCAGCAGGCAGCTACAGAAAACGACGCTCCACTACTCTTCACCCATGCTCTCCTCTTCAGGGACGCCCTCGCTCCACACTGCGCTCCTCATGGTCCTAAACAACTCTGCTTCCCAGCTTACCTCGTTTCAGGGTTCACTGGGGGTTCATGAGACTGTATTAATCACAAACTTAACATCATGATAATGGTTTTCAAGGGAGGTCTGTGGTTTTCAAATGTGTGTTTATAATAACCATTTTCACATATTTGTGTTGCCATTTCTAACCATATCATTTCACAAAATCATTCCTTCTCCAGGCACAATTATCAAAATGGTGGTCATTACTCTAAACACAATGTTAAATAGCTAATTTCCCCACAACGGTAGATGCATTCTTTATTGCTTTCATACACGATCACATTCATTTGTCTATTCAAATTATTCCCATGTGTTAATCGATATGCTCATTGTGTAATTTCTCACATCCTTAACTGTAGTCAGCCTCATCATACCACATTTTGTTATAGGGAGGGATTTTAATGGCGTTTATACTTCTGCACTCACCATTTTTCAATTGAAATTAAGATGCATTTTCTTCACAGAGATGGCAGGTTTATAATCATGCTCACCGGTCATGATGTCTGTGAGAGCAATGCATGCTGCCTTTATCACCACTATCAGACAGGGTTACATGAAATGATGAAGATGATGAATTTGAAGTATTGTTTCTCACCTTATGGTTCCTGAATAACGTGGATTTATTCCATCTGGACATGTTTCTGTACTGTAACGCAATCAAATAGATTTATTTCAATGGAAATTCTGTAGAAACTTGCTTCTGTAATGTGCTAACCTTTTTTTTTTTACTACAAAAGATCAAATTGTCTGAAAGAAATATATAAATGGTTTATTCAATGAGGAACATTTGATGATAATTGTGATAAGAAATGAAAATGAAATGAAACACAATTTTAGTAGCCTCTATCATATTGGCACAATGTCTTTGGTCCTGCAGTAAAACTTGGACATTTCACTTTGGCGGGAGTGATTCACTGACTGACATTTCTTTAAATGTCAAAATGAGTAAAGTGTGTTCTGTGAGTGACAGCCTTTTGTTGGACGGACTGAGTCTTATGCTGCTCAGAATAAACTGATATTGTTCTGAATCTTAACACTGAATGTGTTATATTGTCATTTTTATAGCATCCTGCTATATATTATGCTAGGATTACTATAGTTTACTTTACAGGAGTTAGGGATAGTACATTGTAATTTTTGTGATACAAGCAGATTTAGGGACATCCCATTTAGGATGCTATTTTACTCATTTGTCATGGAAACCTGAGCAGCTAAGCTCCTTATAGGACTCAGATTTGCTGGTGGCTGTAATCTTGTTGGAGGAGCTGGGAATAAAATCTTTTTATAGTCGCCCTCTGAGCCAGTATCATTGTGTTCATTTTTTAATATGTCTTCCATGTTCTTGTCATTCCTTTAACAGGTCTCACTATACAAACTGAAAAAGATCGCCTCGCCTTGTGGGAAGTAATAAGTATCTAAAAAGACCATATGCTGTGAGAGAAATCAGGGTGTTCTACTTAAAAGCAACATGTGGGAACAGCACGTCATCCCTTCTATGTGTTTAGCCTAGATTTACAGAAGTTTTAACAACTGTCTCACTTGGTGAATTAGCTTTCTATCTGATACAGGGATTCATATAAAACATGGGAGACACTGCACAATTAGGGAAACAAGCATGTGAGTTACCTTGGAATGAAGGATAACTGATTGTGAACCATTATTTTAGAGTAACTAATAATATAGTATATTA
Organism: Eleginops maclovinus; assembly: GCF_036324505.1. NCBI lineage: Eukaryota > Metazoa > Chordata > Actinopteri > Perciformes > Eleginopidae > Eleginops > Eleginops maclovinus. The sequence continues at coordinate 23,598,918 of NC_086357.1, read as the reverse complement.
TTTATGAGAATCGTAGAATATCCTTTTTTGAATTAGTAGCTCTGATATGAGTGTTGTGCGGGGTACATCTTCGCATGAAATGATGCTGTATTTCTATAAAATGTGCAGTACATTGGAATGTTCTTGTAGTTAACTTTACCTTTTTTCTGTCTTCCATGTTACCAAATCATTGGTGAAACATTTTAATCACCAAAGTATCTGTATCACTGAGGATCAGTTTATCATAATGCAGAACATCATTGTGAATCAAGAGGATTAGGTTTCTTGCTGTCTTTGTGTTTTGATTAGAGTTGTTCCTGAGGTCTTGAAAGCATCTCAAAACACAACTCTGGGGAGCACACACACAACTCACACACACATGAGCAAGACAAATGTCTGTGAAACAAAAACAACTTTTTTAATTAACTCCAACCTTGTATCCAGATGGCTGTCTGCCTATGCCGGGCCAAATACAATACAAGTGTGAAATAATCTGCACCTGTTTGTTGTGCCTAAAGCTGTTTCTCTTTTACTCATTATTAGGTCCCCAGCTTGAACGGTAAATGCCTACGGGTGTCAGTAAAGAAACCAAGCTAAGACTAAAAGTCCAGGGAAAGTGAGTGCACCTTAAGTGTTGACACAGTGGGCTCAATACAGGATCATGTCACATGCAAGATGTCAGTGGTAGAGGGGTCCAGTTTTTTTGGGGACAAAAAATATATTCTAATATACTGATTATACAAATAGTGACACCCATGTTATGAGGGTAATGGCAATAGATACATAATTCTATCTCTTATTAATCAGAATTGCCTTATTAGCACTGTAGAAATACCTTGAAAAGAACAATCAGACCCTCAATGACTATTATACTGAAGGTTATTAGATGGCATAGCAGTCTCTTAGGGTAGAGCGATTTACATTAGCTGCTAACAGACGATTATTTTGGAAGAAACAGTTGGCATCAATTGCCAATTTTCACTTCTAAAACACCTGCAGAAAGGGTGGAGGTGGTCCAGTGATGATTGCTATTGTATCCTTCAAATCATACAAATACTTTAGCTGTGACACATCTTTAAAACAGGCAACAGGAGGTAGGTACATTAGCTTTTTGTCCTGCATTTTTAGGAGATAAAACGTTTTCATTCTCAGATGCAATTTTCAGTTTCTCAGAAGTGTTGTGTTTATTCAATAGATTAAAAAAAGACCTCCAGTCACCTACAGCACTCTGTATCTGTGTTACTTGTTTAAAGCAGTGATGGTACTGTTGCTCAGAGTTACTGAATCTCTTTTTTTAATGGTGGGAGAGGGAGGGGTTTCAATTTTAAGGCAGAGCAGGCTTGATTGCAGCAATGAATGAGAATGAAAAAGGGTGATGGTGTTAAGAGCATCTCCTTCTGTTCCTGATTATAACAGAAGCTCTCTAGCCAAACTGCAGAAGAACAGCCGTCACAGGAAAATAAATTGTCCTTTGTTTCAGAAAGTGGACGAAGCTGCAGTCCAAATCAGCACAAAATGTGACTGCATCTGTTGTGTCCCCTCGCGATTATATAATTAGCAAGCTGCTGGCATCCATCATTTTCACTGAATGACAAGCAGATGGACTGGCAACTCTGGAAAATACTGTCATTCTTTTAGAGGGGTACACACATTGACCTAAAAAATGTATCATTATGCTTTGCTAATTTTTGCTAAGGATTAGTGAGCATTCCCACTGCTGGCTGGCAACGAGCACACGCTTGGATTGACCTTGCAACATGTGATAACATAAGGCTGTATTGTGAAGACGCTTTTTTGGGAAAAATTGAAATAAGTTGGCAAAAGAACAAAGGTAGATGGATTAAAAGGTTCCCAACTATATCAACCTCTTTTCTCCTTTAGCTAATTAGGTTTCTATGTTCAGATATAACATGCCATCACTGGTAATAATGGTGAAATCCACACGGCAGCACGCAGTATGTTTCCAACTGAGCTATAAAACGTAGGGTCCATCTGGCTCTGGTAACTATTAATAGCATCAAAACCCAACTGCAGCTGTCATAAATTAACAGAAGTTCAAAATACATTATAATTTCCCTGAAAATACACCATAAACGGTTGAAATCCAATGTCCTGTATCACCTAGCCAAATTGTTCTACATTAACTGTATTGCACTTATTGCAGATAATGTGATAGTGATTCTCCCTGTGACACTGGCAGTGATCCTGCCACATCAACATATGATCTGTCTCGGGAAAGTCAATCCCTTCTTAATGACTGGCCTTTGGCAGCCTCAGATCGCATTACTTTCACCCAGAAAGCACAAAGGGAGACATCACTTTTTGGATAACAGTGTGCAATAAAAATGACCTGTCCCATTTTACATTTAAATGCATGAAATGTGAATGTTTTAGATATTCCATCATTAAAGTGGGATAATGTTTGGCGATGTGTAATTATTATTCAGGCAGCATTCAGGTTAAATCCCTTTGGCGGAAAACTGTCACAGATAAAACATGCTTCTCTTCTATCTTTCTTTGTTGATACTGTATGGTAATTTCACCAGACAGCACAGCTCGCAGGATCCCCCGGTTACTGTGCAGAATATTAAGTCTCTGCTGCCACGTCCTGGTTATAGTCAAAATAGTGGACTCTCGAACCCTGTAATCAGTGTGTGTCTGTGTATAAATACAGGTATGTAAAGCAAATAATTTACTTATTGGGTTTTGTTGTGTTCTTGGACTAAATACTTTATCTCAGTTTCAAATGGGATTGAAGTAGCTCCTCTTTACTTTGCAGAAAAAGTCTCTATGATCACCCACAGTAATGAAACACTTCTTACTGTCACACATTAAATAGTAATGATTTAGAGGGCCCATGTGCACTGTGAGTAATATTTCACTTAAAGGAAGGAAGTACACAACATGGACTATACACACACGGATCATACTGTACACAGGTGGGCAAGTAAAGCACTTTGTTGGATATTGACATCTTGCTAGCCCTCTTCCTAGTTTTGTTGCATCTGTTTAGATAAAATACATGTATACCTGGATTATTTTTGAATAATTATATATATTTGGACTCATTATGTGATTCATACAACACAATTTTTATTGTTGTTTCTCAAATGTGTTTTATATATTATATTGCATCGTGACCCACGTTTTTCATTCATTACATACTACACTGTTTGTGTATATGATATGACAATAAACCTTCGAAATCTTGATTCTCGCAGAGATTCGTTCAACACTGTATTGATCATCAGAATACATGGACCAATTTCGAAGGAGCAGCATATACAAATGTTTAAACAAAACAACAAAAAATAATGACATTAATAGCACAGTTGAAATTAAAAAGAGATGCCAAAAAAGAGAATATATTTGCAATGTCCAAGAATACCCAGCTGAGGTCAGTGTTCCTCCACTGGACGCCTCAGTGTGGACACAGATGTCACTGCCTCCTAAAAATACTACCTGCAATGTTGTCTGTATTATTAATCAACCGAAAAAGCAACCGATTTTCGCCACTCTCCTGGCAGACACAGGCAGCGCACCAACCCCTCTGATCTTTTGCATCGTTGATATAAATCCTACACATGTTCATATCATAAGACAAACTGCACAAAAACGTTGATGTTTAAATTACACCCTAACAAAGGGAAACAGGACATCCAGCAGCAGCAGCAGCAGCAGTGAGAGTGCACGTCCCCTTTAAGAATAATTAATGACGTCGCGCTGTAAACACGACTGACGCTCAGCTGCGTGGCCGAAGCATCCTCGCGCCCCAGACCTCTCCAGGTTCTTGTGTTTATTTCTCGACGGGACCGTTGAAAGGCACTAAAATAAACTGCGGTTCATCTCGACTCTCATATGCGGTCTCCAAAACCAAGACGACGCTGCATTTGTGCTACCAAGTGCCATGGCTAGAAAGACGGACACCCGCTCGTCTTACTATGGTGAGTGGGTTTTTTCTTTGTTGGAAATGCCAAGATATTTTCCATCTGCACTGTGTAACGTTATGACAACGGTGGTTTTTTTTTTAACCTGAATGATGTTTAACCCCTTGATGTGATATACGGGGACGCTAGCTAACTTGGCTAACATTGTCAGTTGCTAACTATTTGGGGGCTATTTAACGGTTGACATCAAATACGCAGTAACGTTAACGGTAGAACCAGGTTTTAAACGGTTTAAACGGCTAACGTTTGAACATGGAACGTTACCCTAACGTTTTTGTTGAATATTTCTTGAATCTGCCTCAGTAATTATTTGTGTCTGTAGCCGTAACTTAATAACTCGAGTGATAAAATATTTTAGTTTGGTTTTGTGTTGTTACCTAAGACCTCAGTCACTTTCCTTCACCACTAACTGTCAACTCGTCTTTGTTGTAAACGCGTATATTGTTTTCCTCTGTCACCTTACTGTATGGCATGACAGCATAATTGAATGGTAACTTTATATACATTATTGCTTACTGATGATTTCTGGATTCATACATTTATCGTCTGATGGACAATATACATGGAAATGTCCATTACTATTTCCCAAAGAGGATGCCATCAGATTCCTTTGTTTTATGTCACACCAGTCAAAATCCCTGATATAGCTAGAATAAAACAAAGACAATCTGCTAGCTTATGTTGGTCCTTAAATATTTAAATGATTGCTTGACTTGACTATTCACTTCAGCAATGTTCTTAACGGTTATTTAAGGTTTCAAATAGTAGCCTAACATCCTTTATAATGTGTCTTCTTTGTCATTATGTGTGTCTTTAGCCATAATGTATAACTCCAGTGATATTCTATTTGTTTGCGTTGTGTTGGCCTCACTGTCACTCTCCTTCTCCACTCACTGTCAACTCGTCTTTGTTGTAAACGCAGATATGTGTTTCCTCTGTCACGAAACTGTATGGCAGGACAACAGAATATAACGGTGACATTATCTTCGTTATCGTTTACCGATTATTTCTGGATTCATACATTTATCGTGTGGTATAAAGATACACTATCAGAAAACTGAGTCATGTAAACGTCCATCACTGTTTCCCAGAGGATGCCATCAGATTCCTTTGTTTTCATGAACACCATTCAAAAGCCGGAATATACTTATAATAAGACAAATAAAACCTGCTAGCTAATGTTGGTCCTTATTTATTTCAATGATTACTTGACTTGATGAATCTATGCACATCAATAACGTGTTTAACTGTTATTTAATGTTAAAAAATTTACCCTAACGTCCTCTTTTCTCAAGACTTAAATCGTTACCCAAACAGTTTATCATAAATTGACAATTCAATTCATTGATATTCAAATGAATGTTGATGCATACATAGACCAATCGCTACAGCTTTTCTTTTTTCATATCATCATTTAGCAATTGCAGTAGTTGACTGAAATGTTGAGTTTTAATGGTTGACATCAAATCTGCATAACTAGCTATATATTTAACTGACAGTTGTTTACAAGAGTATCCTATCCCTTATGAGTGTTGTCATATTTTTTACCCACCCACACCCAGCCTAAACTAGTAAACCTATGTGCTTTATTTTATTTTTGCCTATTTATTTAGCTGTATAAAAAAGTGTTAGAGGCTGTAAACAATTACTCTTATCTTTCGTCCTCCTCTTCTCGCCCACATAATCAAAAGATTGTAAGAACTGCTGTCTAGTAAGAGCAGTTAGTAATGAAAGTTTAAAACAATGTCCTCTGTGATTTGTTTTGCTAGCAAAAGATTAATCCTCTCCAAGTGGCATTTTCGCTGCTCGAGGCGTATAAAGTATTTAATACATGGTCAGATTTTCTATCCATTAGCCTGCTTTAGTAATCATGTTGTTTTCTAAAGCATTATAATCCTTTATCATCCCCAGATGCCACACAGTGACTCTCCTCCGAAACAAAGAGCCACTCTGTTGATTTTCACCACAGTGGCTCTTTAAGGTTTAATGCCAGTATTAATATTTTCCTGTCTAAAAATACTGCCCTCTATATTTAGTAATCTTCCATTTAATCATTTAAAGATATGTATTTCGAGCTTCTTGTTGTCAGTGTACAGCTGCTGCCAAGCTACAGAAATATCATGGGAGGCTAACTAGCTATTGAAAACCAGCCTAAGCAATCCGGCACATTGACAGGGCAATTAATATCTCCTTTCAAGAAAACATTTATTTGTGTGGCCACAAAGGAATGACTTTTATCCTATCTACACTGATCCAATATCTCATGTTCACCAAAAATAGACAGAAGACATGATCAGCTGATCCGTGCAACTGTTACATAGACCCATATAGGCATGACATCATTATTTGACATCCTCTCTCTGTTGATGATGTAATAATTACAACCAAGATGACTGTCATTGAGGCTTGATCTTTAGATACAGTAGCTCTACAGTTTTAGATTGACACAGGCATTGTCAAGTTTGCTCCTGTCGGCTGTCGATGGGGAAAATGTAATGTTTCTCCCACATGCTGACCTCTTGTGTCCCTCGGACCTTATGACTACAGCACTCTGCCAATCACAACTGCAACCTGTCATCCGTAGCAATTCTCACTGCTCTTGGTTGACGTTCAGCTCACCATCGGGGACTTCAATCTATAGACTGTATATAGGAAGTTTCAGACACCATAAACCTCACACTCGAGATATTGTATTGAGTGAAAGTAACCAGCCTCTTAATTTGTCCTTTGTGTCATTATTATTATGATTATTATTTATTGTAAATACTTTTTTGCATTGCTTAGATAGCTTGCATCATTACAGTGGCTAACATGTCTGCATTATCCTCTATCTCTTCAACTCAAGTGCTTCTCTCTAGAGATATTTCATAGAGTATATTGAAACACTGTTATTAAGGAACATCCAACGACCTAGCTTGTGGATCATGGGATGGAATTATGGGGCCTCTCTGTGTTTAGGTCAGCTGCTTTTTGCTGTTAGCTCCCCGGTGCTTTGGTTTTATCAGCTAGCTTGGCATAAAGCATTTAAGAGTATTTTGGTCTGGCAACAGAGAACAACAAGACACATTTTGCCTCTATACATTGCCAACTAATGTTTCGCTCACTGCATATGTTTAATTGTTGAATGCATAATAACGGAAACCATAATGGCTGTTAATGGTAAAATACCAACCATTTATTGATTTTTTTGGGGGTTTAAATCTCTGTTCAGTGTGTTATTTCAGGTCAGCTTGTTGTAAAGATCTTTTCAAACCAGGTTAATGGTTTCAGTCGATACAGAAGATGTCGGTTCCACAGAATCAAAGATAAAGGGTTTCTATCTAGACTTTCCACATTGCAGTGACCCACAGATGTCACACAAAAAGAAATAGAAAACAGAGGGACACCAATTTCTTTTTGGACAATAGCCACGAGGCATGTTGTGTGGAAGAGCGTGTGGTCTCGTTTTTTTTTTCAGGAACAGGAAGCTCTCCTATCTTGAAATTGCATATATATATATACAGCCGCGGAAAAAATTAAGGGACCACTTATTACCACGCATTATCATTTAATCTTGTTTTTTATTATTTAAAGACATGTCTTTGAGTTAAATGAATATACTTTTTAAAAATTGTATTCTATAAACTACTGACAATCTCTGTGTTGAAATTCAACAAACACTGGAATGGCTGGCATACATGAGGAGATAAGGATTTAAGAAACATTATTCTTCATTTTTCCCGGAGCTGTGTATACAAATATTTTTGGAAAAATGTGGAAATCACTTAAAGCTGGGTTAGATATGGCCCATCAAGACACCGTCAGGATGGGCCATATTAACATTGAGCCTAGCCCTAAAATAAAGATGTTACTTTAAATAAACATGCAATTTAATGAATTTCACACTCTTTCATAAGAGAAGCATAAAACATTTGATCTTTTAATAAGTGAGCCATGTTTTTACTGGCTTGTTGAACTACCTGATCCCATCATTTAAATTCAGCAGTTTTCTGCTGAACATCTTGGATTGAAGTGCCGTCTATATTATATAACGTTTCTAACTTTGTAGCAAGTGGGCTTATGCTACACTGCTGAAAGTCTCAGTCAGTCATAGAAATAGGAAAAGGCCTTTTATAATCATTCTGTGACAGGTTTGTAAGTGACAATTTAGATATGAGTTCCTTTCACCACAGAAAGTGTTGAGTCGGGCACACTGTTAATTAACAAATTTCTCGCATGGGCAGCTTCCCTAAACGCTGCATTTTATACTGAGTCAATGCACAGTCATGACAGAAAGCTGAAAGCCTTCATTAAGGAAATCAAACATTCATGGTCTTCCTGTGAAATTGCAGTCAGAAGGTTGTGGCTCAACCGGCCCATAATGCACCCAGAACAAAGTGCTGTTATTGACTGTTGTAGAGTCTTTGCCCTCTTCAAAAGCTCATCACAAATGAAGACCTGTTATCAGTCTGCATTTTATTAGCCTTTATGTCATATCTGTTTGTTATTGTGTAACAACGTTGTGATCTTTTCCTGCTAAATGCTTGTGTCTTTCCTCAAAATAAAGTCAGTGCATGGAAGTTGTAATATTCACACTTATGATAGAATGAGTCAGTAAATCATTTCAGATTCATTCCTGCACTGCACTGGATGATTATCTGTTCAGGTCTGTGAAAATGGAAGGCTTTGAAGAGGCTTTTTAGGTGACAGCAAGGAGATTTTGTGTTTCCAATTGGCACTACACATCTAGTTGTTGTTAGTTTATGAAAAGAAGATTAAGTGACTTTGACAATGATTTTTGAAAAAGGAGCAAAAGATACATTCAGAAAAGATTAAAAGATACAGCCATGTTAATGCTCAACACGTAGGTTATGATGAGTGCACGGTAGGACTTAAAATTACCATTGATAGGGTTAATTTGCTAAATGACGCATCAAGTTTCATCAAAACAAATGAGTCATTATCCTAAGAACAAAAGAGACATGGTATTCTGATGTTTTAAACATGCTCTACTAAGCACAGCTGAGGGCTTTACATTGAACCTTGTGGGTTAGCCTAGACTTACATTTAATTTGTCTGAAGTGTGTAGTTGCAAAGTTTAATTCTTCCTGGTCCCAGTTGCATCCTGCCAAACATAACACTTTGTTGATGTTCAAAGCAATAAGAGGATTTCTGTGTTTCATACACAGCCAAAAATCACTATCATTAGTCATCTAGTGCCAGTACAGAGTCCTGAAAATGTTGTTATTCTTAAAACATGCAAATAAATCTGGCAACGGGGTGAGATTGCGCAAAGTAAACAAATGTCAGAAGAGATTAATATTTACTTACTTGTGCAGTGATCTGTAATATACTGTTTGGCTGTTTCATGATTCCATTACTTATACATGACTAAGAAGAAAAGAGGAATTAATAGAGGAACATTCAAGAAAAGTATTGAATGCTCAGTATGTCACTTGAATATGTTGTGTGTGCATTCCTAACGGCACATAGATGCGTACATACATTATGTAAGGTTGTTTATTAATTTTGGTGCGACTGCAAATTTTGATGAAATAACCTTTCATGTTTAATGATCCAGGCCAAAGCCAGTTGAGCCTGTCAGTGATCTACAGGAACACAGTGCTGCCACTGACATGCCTGGAGGCTCCCAGTGAAGTAACCAAGGTCACAAAGCCCCAGCCACAATACTGCCACTTCTCCGCTCGGAACAGCAGGCTAGCTGTCAGCGTCTGACACACTGAGATGCTAACTCTCCTCTTGGGGGTCGAATCCCAATCCGGATCTCACCATTCTCTGGATTCAAGAGGGTGTCAGTAGGCATTGTGTCTCTGCTTCCCCCTAAAAATATGCACACTGTTAATGCACTGATAGGAGGTAGTGGGCACACAAAGCAGATATGCCAAGTGCTCTGCCCTCGAGCATCTGCTAATAGTTGTGAGGGTCCCATGGGGCTCTGCTAAGTAAAACAAAACCAGAGATCGGGATGTTGATTTCTTGTCTCTATAAGGAGACACGCCTTTAAAAGGTTTTACTGTTGTCCAGGCGGGGGGAATAAAAACAAGGCGTTATAGATGTTTTCGGAGACGGAAATGCAGTGTAAAAAGAGAGTGGCAGTGCAACATGGGGAGTTGTTTGTGTGTATTATCCCTCAACATTTTTAATAGTAAATAGCAGAGCCATCTGGGGTTTCTTGAAAGCTTTGATTGTTTCAGAGAGGGACTCCATATCTCAACTGTAGTGTGGGATGTGGGAGTGTTGCCTGACTTAAGTCAAACCTTGCCAGTCCATATCTGACCCCTGTGACCCTCATAGTATGTCACTGACAGTGAATCTCTAGCTTAAATAAATACCCCCTATGACCTTCTCTGTCTTCTTTACTCTTACTGCATTGCTGCCTTAACACGGCTACAGACTACAGGAAAACCCAAACCCCCAAAGCCATGCTACTTAATGTTGATTTCCTTTCTGGATTGTCAGAAGCCTGTGCTTTTATTAAATATGAATGAGCATACTGTATAGCATTCAGAGTCGCAGGCTGCGCCCACCCTGCTGAGTAACATCATTATACAGATGTTTTAACATTTCTATTTTTTTCTTTTTGTTTATCTGTAGCTGAATCCAAAAGCCTGTCGTAGCTTTGACAGGAGTGCAATCTTAGAGCACTCCACTCTCTCCACATCTTGGAAATGTTTATGAATCATCAGAGTAAAAAGAAAGTCCCTTCCACAGGGGCCCCTCTGACCCAGCCCATGTAGAGCACCTGCAGTGTGCGAGCTGTTTGCCTGACCACGGGATGAAAGAGGCCTGTGTTGAACAGTGGAGCCTGGGCACACTGGTGCCTGTGTGTGCCCGTGTTGGTGTGTCTGTGTACTGGATGTATTTAAGGAGATGAGGTGAGGAATGCTGGGCTGTCGAAACGGGATAGGAAAGTGAAGAAAGTTTTACTCTTGATGGTGTAACAACAAAAGTCCACTGTATGATTAACATTTTCTACCAATTTGCTCTCTGACAATTATGTGCTCTATGTACATTAAAGGAATAGTTCACCCACAAAAGGGGCCATTTTTAAAGTTGTTTATGTTTGCTCTCACATGAATACATCTTGCAGTGATACTTTTCACAAATTATAAATATGTAAAAGTAAATGTGCACATAATCTCTGAGCAGTCTAACCTGAAAATAAAATGAGCCACAGGAGATAAATGTGCAATTTAGTGTTCTCCATAATTATAAAATGCAAGGCGACGAACTGCTTCTGTGACTTTCCTCTAAGGCTTTATCACTTCAGGCGGGATTGTTGCTTCTGACTCTCCCTGCAGAGGCATTTAGAAGTTGATTCTCAGCAGTCAATCTCAGCACACACTGCCTGATGGTAGGAATAGACTTCAAATTGAGGCATTGTCACACCGCCTTTCAATTTTGTCTGAGAGCTTTTATTAAACCTTCATTGGAAGAAAGAATTTTATCACATTTTTTATCTGTATGTGACAGACTTAGTTTATGGTGTTAGTTCTTCACCACTGTAAATTGATCCATATATCTTGTTGCTATGGCAGACTTGCTGCTAATGAAAATGGGATTTGGGAGCAAAGATTACTGCCAAAGCTTTTGTCTGATCGTGATGTGTAACTCCTCACTGCGTCCAGCCTCATTGCCTCCAAGCCTGTATTACCACGATGATTGTTGTGTTATGCGTAAATCTTTCAGTCACAGCAGGACAAGGTGGCATAATCTAGCTCTATGTCAATAGAGGAGATTTGCAGTTAATGTAGCTAACAGTGACTTCAGCTGTCCCAGGGCAGCATGCAGCTTTTTCCAAATGTTGTTGACTGCAGCCCCTCTTTCAGCCTTGCTAAAGCCACTCTACCATCCATATCTCCTGCCCTGGCAGACCGCAGTGCAGTGTAAACAGCCCTCATCTAATGGACATTCTGCTGCTATCCAGGCATCACTGGTTGTTTTTACCACTCTTTCTACTCTGAATTTTGTTTTATGGAACTGTGGAAAATCCAGCAGCCTGGTGGAAGTAGTCAAGCTGATGTAGTGAGAAGAACAGAAGCTAAATGTAGCTTTGCTGAATTAGCACATGCACATGCTATGTTACCTGTGTTAGAACAAACGGGGTTTGATATCCTCCAGAATACATTTTGTATGACATTTTTGCTATACGAAGGAATTTGATCACATGATTGTTTGTTTTTTTTGCATTACCTTTGTCCTACTGAAATCTGGGTTCAACATAACATCTGCCCTCATTTTTGGTCAGTCGGCAGGGGACCATGCCCACTGCGGGTCCTATCTCTGGACATACTGGCAGGCTGAACAAGAAATAACTGACATGACTGAAAAGCGCTCTGCTTCTGACACTCTGCACCACAATCTGTCCTATCACCACTTGCTGTCCTTGATCTCTGTGTGATTCGACTTGAACTCACCATACGGACTGCCCTGTTTGTGTCACTATTCCTCCCGCACTGTTGACCAGCATTGAATTCACACAACCTAGCAGGGTCACTTAATCATTATTTAAAACCATGTATATTCAGCTTACATTTGGCCTAGTCTGGTAACTAGGTATGTCTCTCATTCCCCCCCAGCAGCTGTACCTCTAATTGGCTCTGATATAAGTTAATGTGATGGAGCCTGCTGGCCATGGCATGTGGGTGTTACAACAACCACTGTGATATAAAAGCAATTGGAGGCAACTTCAGGCACAACACAAAGGAATAGTTTGCTCTGTCAGTACATCACGCACAGTTGCTAACTTTGAAGGGTCCAAATTAAAATCTGAGTGGTATGGAGCTTTTTTTAGGTTGGAACTCTCAGCATTGTGGATCACTTGAAATACAGCGGAGCATCCTCTTATATTCAGTGCTATTGCTCTGCAAATGCTGCAGTGAGCACCTGGTCTGGTGACATTGTGTCCTTGGCTGAGGATTTCACACACTTAACCCAGAAAATCTCCCCCGTTTTTAGTCCTGAAGCACAAGTCAAGCGAGTGGCTTTTTCAGTGACAGCCAAACAGATGACTGTAAAAAGGGTTTTTCAACAGCAAAGACAAAGGCACATGGAGCCTCTCGTATCAAGTGGTCTATCTTAGCTCACACTACCTCAATGACAAATAGCTGAAATTGTCATAATCAAACTTAGAATGCAAGTCATTTTCTGAATGATCTAATAGCCGCACATAGCTCCATGTGGTCATGAGACCACTCCTGCAATTATTATCGCCCATCTCTAATATACATTCTGTAAGGATGATAAAAAAACAAATTTGTAACAATGCCAACTCACATTGATTCAAGTGCGTTTCCAGTCCAGTGCGTTTTATTTTAATGCTGACTCAGCAGCTTTGGGGTTATTGGTGAGCGAAAGCTGTTGCTCAGTCTCTTTTCCTGACATATTTTGCTGTTGCCCCAGCAATTTTGGATCTCCATTCTTCAGATTACCGCTGCTGTAGGGAGGTGGGTAGATAAATCCTAGTATGGAAAAGCAGGCAAGAATGTACACATCGGACACATTAGCACAGCTTCCTGGCCTTTTTATGCCTTATCTTCATACAGGAAGAAACCCTGTATGCTTCTGCTACTACTATAAAGGAATTTCATCATGGCCAGACAATTATGGCTGCTCCCTCAGTCACTATAGGATGTGTAGCTGGCAGGGTAAGAGGAGCTGCTGCCAGACTTTGCTGTGCTGAATCAGTTATTATAGGCAGAGGGGGTTTGTGTGTGTTTTGTGTGTTACAACTGTATCCAGTTCAAGCATTAAATACTTATGATCACCAAGCTAGTAAAAATATAAACGTCCAAATGTCTCGTGATCTCAACAGATATGTTCCTGGCTGTCAGTTGAAACATGTTTTAGACGGAGAAGTTTCTTACTCTTACTTACTTTGTTTTCGTATACAATAATTAACCAAAGTTCTTTCATGACACACTGATGCATAACACTCATTATTCACAATATCATTATCAACGTAATGCCACACTAAGGACTGGTTGATACAGTGATTCTTTATCATATTTGCAGACACAAAATAATACGTATAATCAGGGTTTCCCGCAGCACTTTACAGCTTAGGCGGCCACCTAAGCAACACACGCCTGCCACCTTAACTAAGGTCTTCCAAAAAGAAATATGAGTGATATTCGCCGTGTTACTCTGTCCTGTTTTCTCTCATTCCAAATTTTGCGTGCTTCTTCATGCGACGAAGCAGGCCTACCTCACCCTGCGCTCCTTCTCTCTCTCTCTCTCTCTCTCTCTCTCTCTGTCTCTCTCTCTCTCTCTCTCTCCCCCCGGATGTGATGTGATTTTTATGTGTGCTGGTTTTAAGTCTGAGAGGAAGACAGACAGAGTATGAGGTGGGTTTTTTGATATATGTCAAATTCTATTATCAATAATGAAGTAAAAATCCAATAATAAGGTCTTGGACGGGCAAAGTAATGTAAAGCCTAGGTTATTTAAAGGTTATTACATACATTGGATAAATATCTGACAATGTATATAAAGGAGTCATTTTAGAGTGTCTGTGATGCTCACATTTTTTATTTTTTACAGTTGCATCACGCTTACTGACGTCTTCACAACACTCTTCCTCTCACAGTTACCCTCCAGAGATAAAAAATGCAGTGGTTGAGTTGTTCCAGCAGAAGCTACACTGGCCTTCGTTGTAATGGAAGATTATATCACCCTGTGCAACAGTATGGCTTTTTAATGTGTTTTTAATCGTTTTTGGATGATTGAGCTCTATGGGATGGAGGCATAAGCTTGCTCTATATCAGTCACAGCCAACACTTGTTATATTTACTGAGAACAATTTTAAAAAAGGGTGTTGTGCTTGTTAATTTCAGGCCTTAATCAATTTCATAGCACATTCAGAACATGATTTGCATGTACGTATGACAGCGGACTCATTCCTCACACTCCTGGAAACGAGTTTGGCTTACACGTCTTTGATGTCATCAATTTGGGGACTGGGCAGATGGGAGACAGGCCCACTCATGCTGCCCCTAAGTCTGCCCCAGCTGCTGGGAGATATTACGCTCCATGTGTGGTGATTAATAGGTCCTCAGGAACGCGTCATACTTAGTACAGAGAGTACTTAGGAACCAAAGAAGCAGTCAGGGATGAATGCAAAAGCTTCCTCACACCTTCAAGAGCACGCAGTCTGAGTTAACCCCCCGGGTGACTGCTGGTGCTTACAACTCTGGTTTAGTATTCACTGTGCTCAGTCAAATCTGGAATCCCCACTGTGACCCAGATAAACTGTTTGGATTAAGAGTTGTTCAAAAGATCGATCATATTTCTGAGTTAGCTACACTGTTTTGGCTTTTACTGCTTTATTTTTGCGCGATCATCCCTCTCAATCCCAGTTCTGTTAGGCGACCTGCACTGTGAAATTGGCTGTTAAGTTAGTCTTGGACAGTTAAATATCACAGCAGGTTAACTTTATAACCACACGTATCTTTTTGTTGTACAAGCATACATTATTTGATCTATGTTCAGTCATTAAACGTTATGTTCTGACTGACACTATTTTCCCCTTACTCTGCTTGTTTTACAGGTGAGCCACGCAAGTTTGACCCCAACTTCAGAGGGCCTGTTCACAACAGGTATGACACATACACAACATCTCCACCTTTTTGCTTCATATTTGTTTTTTATTATGAACTACTCTTGCAGAAATCTTCAAAATAAGGTGGCTGGAAACATAACCAAAATCAAAATGCCAATACATTCAAAAAGATATGTATACTTTAATTTCATTAGGAGTTTAAAATAGGTTTTCTTATTCTCCTGAGCTGACCCTTTACGTACTAGTCACTATCTTCAAACATCTGATTCTTACGTGTTTATCGATTTTTGCCCATTGTATAATCTTTTTTGGCACACAGCGAAGTCGGAGTGCTGATAGATTGATCATTTGTCATGCCACGTTAATAAAGATTGAGGCAGAGTGCTGGCAGCTCTCTCCACTCCACCACACAGATCAATGGCCATAAGTCGAACTGGTGGCTGAGTTAGCCCAATGACACACACTATTAACCAGCCAGATACACCCAAACAGATATAGCCCACACATCACCGGAGTTTTGGAGGCAGATATGTCCTTCTTTTATTTTACCAGCAGCACAGTAGTACTTCTCCTGATTAACTACCGACTACTTCCTACTTCCTACTACTTATTGTTCGCACTTTGCCCTCATTTCTATATGTTATATCAAAAATAAAGTCCGATGAAGCTCACATGAAAGTGTCAACTCAAAATTGGGGTCTTAAAAGTGGGGTCACATAGACTATAAATGTGGCAGGATGAATAATTGAAGCTATAAAACTGAAATCTTCAATAATAAAGTATGGTCACATGCCAAAAAACGATTAAAAACCCAAATGTAATCTTAACAGATGTGGTACTCATTTAGAAACATGGAACTAAAAACCTAAAGTTGAGGATTTTCCTCTTCTGAAATGAATACATAAGGGATATTTTAAATGAAGTCATTTCATGACCACTTGATTTCTTAGCACGAAAAAGAGTTGGATATTGCACTAAAGCAAAAAAAAACCTTCAAGGGTGTCACCACAGGTTTTATTTTATTATTTAGTCATTTTCTGAGGTAATGTTACCCCCTTTTATGTTCAATTCGGTCTGGCAGGCTGCTGTGAAGGCATGTTTCAGTCCTCCTGTGCCTCTTTATCCCACCCTCTCCAGCCCATTTCACTGCTACAGCTGGGTGAAGGCACCAAGGATACTTTGATGTTTCTGTGGCTCAGAGGCTTTTCTTAATGAGAACTGGGAGAGAACTGACTCCGTGGTCGTCTTGTTTTCATGCAAGCTCGGAGCCTAAATGAACTCACTGTATCTACGGTTTTTGAGTAGTCCTCTTTATGACATACAGAAAAGGACACGCTATAATGTTGATTCAAACTGGCTCCAGCTGTAAACGATATCAAATTTGGATATAATCCATGTCAAAACAAACGCAGATTACAAACAACTGCACACACATACTGTTGTGCCTTTTTATATGTGCAATCACAAACAATTGAACTACAAATAAGTTGTTCCCTGCCGTCATAGCATGTTAAAAAACTTACCCAAAGGAGCCCCGTGTTTGTTGGAAAGGCAGATCACTAGAATCAATATCCCCTCTGAGAAATATCACTTTAGTGTGCAGATCTGACCGTCCATATCGCTTCCTGTTAATGTTACAAAGCAGGGACAGGCGGGCACATTCACACCACAATGGCACCCATGCTATGCTGTGGCACTGCTGCCATCTGTGTCACCTTGGCTCAAATAGAATAGTGACACAAAAGTTTCATATTGCACTGACATAGCTTCAAGTAGCGAGTATTCTTTCTCCCAAAGCAGCTCTGCGCCCCAGCACAGTTTACAAGCCAGGCAGTGCTTTGGTCCTTCTCCTCTTAACATCTAAAGAAGAGTTGGGTTCTAAATAGATTTGCCTGCTTTTCAGAGATAAGAGAACAAAGCAGGATTGTTTTCACTCCCCTTACTTTGTCAGCGCAACTTCAACGCTCACCTTTGCATGCCTCGAAGGTGACTTTGTATTAGCGCTGCGGTGCTGTGTGTGCATTTTGTCTTCATAATGCAGTCTTGTCAATACGAGGGAGTTGGGAAACAAGACGGATCTACAGTAACACATGATGATCGAGGAGAGACCTGGCATTAGACCCCCGCCCTCAGATTTCCGGTTTTAATCATCTATGAGTGATAGCTAACTTAGGATAGCAAGAAATGCAACCATTTCCATGGCAACCCTGACAGATCTTCCTCTTGTTCTTTATCGAATGGAATGAAACGGTTCTCCCTTTCACCCTTTGTTAATAATATGCACAATATCTGCAACAGCTTTGCTGGAATTGTGGCAGGTTGTCTTTGTCCTCATATTCCCTGTCAGAGTAAAACTGTGGTTCTTGTCACAAGGCGGAGCTGTACCCACTTTAGCTGCCTTTGTTTTCTCAGTTATCTTCCAAAAATAATGGTTGCTTTCAGTGTATAAAAAGTCCCCAAGCCTTATTTCATATTGCAACAAACTGGTCTTTCTTTAGTCTTTTGTCATTCAGTGTCCAACTGATGGTTGAAATGTTGCCTGAGAAGACAGAGCAAATGGTGTGAATGTGGATATTTTGAATGTGCAGGTATCTACCTATCTAAAGTCAGGTAGATGAGGAATGTTATAAAAGAGTAATCTTTTTCTGATGTGAGAAATTAATAAAAAAATTGAGGACAGAAAACATTCCCAATCCTCTATTTCTTCTTAATTCAGCAAACCACTCTACTAGAGCAGGCTGTTAAGACAGATAGCATTTATTATACAGCACCATACAAAGTCACGTTTAATTGCAGCTACACTTGCAAACAGTCTTGAGTAATGCATAGCCGCCCCTAAATCTTCAGAGGCTACACTGAGAATACATTTAAAAAGGAATGTTTGTTTCTTGTTTGCATCTTTATATAAGTTCATCACTGTCAATTTAAGCTCTTGTTTGTATGGGTTGATCTCCCGCTGATATCCTCTGTGTACTTCCTCTCGTCACTGTCTGCTGCTTAATCATGAAATTGTATTTAGAGGCTGAAGAGCAGCCGGTGTAGAAGCATGTAACCATGCTGCATACAAAACCAGGACAATCCACTCTTCAAAGAACTACACAGAGGAAACACTGTCACATCTCTGAGCTCAGGCCTCCTTTTAACACTGGCTTCACTCCTGTGGATGAAAGAGGAGACGGGTTGAAAGCTGGAGGAGATGAGGGTCTCGAGTCAATTTGTGTAGCGTATGGTGTTAGGGGGAGGCTTCGACTATCCCTTGTATGGTACTACTGGGCACACTGGATTGAACTTATTCAAGGCTGGGCTCAGTACCCAACAGTCTGAATAGTATTGAAAGAGGGCTAAGAAGGGCCCGGAAATGACAGCTCTGGAACGAGGGGAAGGAAACCTCGTTGTGGGATGGAGAGAGTGAAAAAGCAAAGATAGGGAGACTGAGAAGCTTCTTTAAAGCAGCATGCTGAGGATACTGTGGAGAGAGAGGCAATCTTCAAATAGCTTTCTCTGTGCCTGTGGGACAGTAAACTCTGGGGGGGATTCCAAGTCTCATTAGAAAGTCAGTAGACCTCCGCTACAGATTCTCTGGAAGCACGGCATACAGTTGACACCTTGTTATACCTTGGTGGCAGGCGCTGAACCCAGATGTAGGACTTGACATACTGCGACTCTGTCATGATTGCCAGGAATGAAATGGTTAAACAAACAATGGGTTGATTATGAAACTCCTTTATTTCTCTCCCAATTTCCTCTGGTGAAAAATGACTACATGTATGTTTGTCTATGATACTGATGTGTCATTCTTGTCACACATTGCTTATTTGTTATTGCACATTTCCCCCCTCAGGAGCTGCACTGATGTGATTTGCTGTGTTATCTTCATCGTTTTCATCATCGGCTACATCGCTCTGGGTACTGTGGGTGAGTTTGACACATTGCTGCTGATGGCTTCTTTCCTAATGACCCAGCCAGACTTGATGTAATATGTTCTGGTCTAGTTGTAATCTTCAATCTTAATTTAATAGTAATACTTTCATTCGGAATGTGCTTTTTTTTTCTCTGTTTGATTTATTCATAATTTCATGGTGGGCTATTCAATAAATGTCTGATTGGTGGAATTGTAGTTGAGAAATGCAGCCTGGCAGTCTTGACTTGAGGTGATGGTGTTTTGAGGACCCTGTCGAATTTTCTTGACTGGATGACCATTGATTCCCTGTGGCTCTTATTTCATTCAAATTTTGTCCAAGCTGTTAAGTTCACTTGAGTGTGACAGGGATTCCACTTTATTGGAAACTGACTGAGGCCATGCAGACTTATGAATCTCCCCATCAGCGCTTCTATTCGGTCTGTCTTGCCTCAAGTTTTCCTATTTAATTATCCTTCCCTTCTGTCTGTCTACTGTTATTTCTCTGTCATGTTTCCCTGCTCTGCCACTTTCCTTTGTTCTTTTCTCATTAAAAATAGCACATAATATTTTATCCAACACACCTGACTGCACATTCCTTTCTTCCCTCTTTTATGCACACACATACATCACACATTTAAGGAAAGCGCTGCCAAAGTTATGTCCTCTGCCAGCTCCATTTCCAGCAGAGTCTTTGTCTCAATCTGGGCATTTTAAGGACTTGCCCAATCGTTTAAGAAGAGCAGGAGCCATGACAATGGATGTGACTTATAATGCAAACTGACATGTCTGCTATCAGTTGAATAACTCGGTGTCCTTTTTATATAATTTTCTAAGCTCCATCATCCTTGTTGTGTCAAAGACTTAGAGACTGCATTTATTTGGCTGCCTCCTGTTCAGCACCATCCTTCATTGGCTGGCAAGGTGAAAGGCCTGGTGTTGTTCAGGTTGGGCAAACACATTAAAAACAGAATTGCCCCGTCAATTGAGTTTCAGGGTTACTGCTACTACCTCTATGAAGAGAAGCAGAAAAAGCAAAGCAAATGAAGTTGGATTGATTTGTTTGGGGTTTTATTTCCATTTGTATCGTTTTCTTGTTAAGTTTGAAGCTTATATGTTTGGTTAGCACAGAGAAACACGGCCTGATGCACTCATATAACTTTGATGCAGCTGTACTTAAATAATGATGCACTGCAAGTCTTTAGGTAGCTGATCATTTTCTGTGCTACATGGAGAAACAAGCTCTCTGACTTATACACTCCAAGACAGATAGCATGTGTCATGGCGACTGAAAAGGAGGGTAATGTGTTGATGTTGTGTGCCTCAGTAGGTAGACAAAAACAGCAACATTGCCAGTGTCAGGAATATGTGTCTAGCCTGGTTACAAATGTTAAAATCCAAACAAAAATCTTCCGTGCTGTATTTCAGCCTGGATCCATGGCGACCCCAGGAAGGTCGTCTATCCAACCGACAGCCGCGGTCAGTTCTGTGGCCAACAGAACACCCCCAATGCGTGAGTGGAAAAACATATTTCCTAAATGATTGTACACTGCAACAATTATGTTTACCAAATTGTCTGTCAGCTTTCCACCGCTATCTTTATACTCATAAATGATTTGACCACAATACATGGTGATAGTTTGTGATTAATTATGGCAGGCTCCGCAGCACGTAAACTCTCTCCCACTCTGTGTGTGTGTGTGTGTGTGTGTGTGTGTGTGTGTGTGTGTGTGTGTGTGTGTGTGTGTGTGTGTGTGTGTGTGTGTGTGTGTGTGTGTGTGTGTGTGTGTGTGTGTGTGTGTGTGTGTGTGTGTGTGTGTGTGTGTGTGTGTGTGTGTGTGTGTGTGAGAGAGTGTGTGAATGCTTGCTGATAAGACATTGCCGTAATGGACTGGTTTCTCAAATCCTTCTAATCAGGCTCTCTCTTTATCTCCATCATTTGTCTCCGCAGAAACAAAGCCAAATTATTCTACTTCAACATGTTGAAATGTGCCAACCCTGCAGTTTTGATTAACCTCCAGTGCCCTACAACCCAGGTAAGAGACTGAATGAAGCCCATTCCAGCAGCACATTTTTACCCGGCTTTACGTCTCCCTCAAACCTTTCCGCCACGCTTGATTATGCAAGATTGATGGGCTTTCTCATTAAGAGGATGTGTTGCCTCCTCAGCTCTGTGTCTCCAAGTGCCCTGACAGCTTTTCAACCCTCCTGGATGCATGGAATACCAAAAAATGGGAATATTACAAGCAGTTCTGCAAGCCAGGCTTCGAGATCAGCAGCAAGGTGAGTGACAGGGGTTAGTGGTCTGTTTTTGTCTTCTTTTGCAAACAAGATGCAAATATATATTGACCTCCAAGCTTCTTAGTTATGCAGTGCTTACTCTCTTTGATGTATGACATCCAGGTATTTTTATATTCCAGTTTGTCACTTACTTTTGGAGGTGCTGTACATGAGCATACTTGTGCCCAGAACTTAATTCATAACAAAAAGAAGATAATAAATAAGATCTGAAATGAAAAGCAATCCAACCTCGGATTGAATCAGTTTTATTTTTACAGTGGTGATAATGAAAAGCTCATTTGAATGCGCTTTGAGATATCCGGAAGTGAGCTAGCAGTCACTGGTGCACATCACAGCCTGTTCTGTCGGCTGGCAGCAGTTCAGTGACGTTGGCACAATGATGCGTAACAACTAGAAAGAGAGGTGGTGTGTGGGAGCATGTAACAGCTCAGTCATGCTGACTGAAGTGTGTCAATGATTTCCCTTCCCACATCATTCCAAGTATGACTGTGGTGCATCAGACAGGATTCAATCCAACCCTGTCATGTCTGACTAATGTGATGAAATTTATAATACCAACGACAGAATAACTGAAGATTGGACATTTCTGAAATAAGATGATTAAGGTTGGGATTTTATTCATTTTTGGTACACGTACATGGCACTGATTATAATCCTTCCCTACTTCACTAGTTTAAACTGTGAATTGATGTTACTTTTCATGTAAAAATCTCAAGTGTCATTTAGAACTTGAGTTGATTTATTAACAAGATTTTACATCAATACAGAAACCCACAGGACAGATACCGATACAACAGCAGAGTTAAAAGAGCCGTTCATTGAATAGAGAAAGCCTTCTTCTCTGTTTTTATGTATGATAAATACCAAGATGAATATCTTATTTTCAATTGCTGTTTCTCTACAATTCCGATTTCAGTCAGTAATGGAAGTCATACGAGATGAAGACTGCCCTTCTATGATTGTGCCAAGCAGACCTTGTAAGTGAATCTGAGTTACTATACACTCACAACTGGTTCATTATTTGTTTGCCAAGCCATTAAAGACCAAACCTTTTTTTTTACAAATGTATTTCAGTCCTTCAACGGTGCTTCCCCGATTTCCTTACGAGAAACGGAACTTTAACAGTAGCCAACCAGACCATCTTCAAAGACGGTGACAATAACAAGAGAAGTGTTAACGACCTCAAAGATGCTGCCAAGTAAGATCTTCTCCCCTCGAACACAACCCTTTATTTCTTGTTGTCCAAACAGCAAAGGCACATACTTTAGATTGCTACTCAGCCTTTTTGCTGTTGTAAAATAATATGCATAAAAAATCAATTGTTCTGAACTCTTATACTGTCAATAGGGGGGCCAACTTTGCACCCAGAGAGCTCTGGACTGAAATTACAGGGTAGGAAGTGGGCATGTCACTGACGTCAATGATGCCCAGCAATGTGTCCAACCACATTCAAAAATCATTTGCATGTTTATTGCATGGAAATGCAGCTTACTCACAAGTTTCAAGAACTTCAGGGGTACAACGCTATCAACAGCTGCTTTTTCAATCTACGCTATCAACATGCTAATTGGCTGAGATGGAGAAAACAGAATGCCTGTATTTAAACCAGTGAGCTGATATTATGTACGTACATGATCCTGTTTTGCTATGATTAACTTTGTTTTTTCCTGAATGACCTTAAAGGATAATGTGCTTTAATGCTTTTCTCTTTGTAGCCAAGTAACTGCCATGCAGCAAGGAGAGGAAAGGTCTCAAAAAATGATTTCCTTCAGCTTTTTAACTTTTCCTCCGCTGTAGCCAGTAGCTTTGTGTACACTAACCCTTCCGATTCATCATGAATAATCTGTCCCTGCTTCCCTCCACCTGCAGCACTGAACAGGAATTAGAACAGATAATGCAATGTTTTTGTGGCATATATCTGAAAAAACATCCAGTCATTACTACAGTGAGTGTCAAACAACATAGAGAGAGGTGTAGTGCCCCCTGCTGGTGTGTTTCCTTGATCTAGATATGAATAGAGGTTTACATAACAGTGCTGGATGAGATCCAAACGTGTGTTTATAGACAGGGTTGCAGTGACCTTTAGGGAGCTGAATTAGAGCTCTCTAATATATGGTTGGTTCCAGCTCTGCTCCCCCTGCTCTGTTCGTCCCATAGCTATGGAAGCTTGTCCTCTTCCTCTGTTCTGTCTGAGATTTATCTCATAGAGCACGGAGTCTGCGGTCAAACTTTGCACAAGTCATGTTCTGACAATGATATTCGTGTAGTTATATTTCCCAGTGGAGGTCTCGGCATCAAAGTCTGTTCCTGGTCTGCATTCTCAAGGTCTTTTGGATACACTGATATAAATGGACAATTTGCTTCTATGCTGCATCATTTGTCTTTAAGTGGGATTGTGTCTTTGCCCAGGGGAAGGTAAAGTGTCGAGGATCAGACCTTTTTAAATAAGAATATGTTCAGAAAACGAATAAAACAGATCATAAAACAATACTATTTATACTGTGTCTGTTCTGTTACAATTTCACTTATTGTGTTTCAAACTCTTACCTGTACTCAGAATGAACATGTTGATTGGACACATCCCTTGTCCTCCTCTATGTCACATCCAGTAACATGCTGCTAATCCATTTGCCACCATACTGCAGGAACTATTGATCCATAGCGCTTTAGTCACACTAATGCTGTTTTGTGGCTCTTTGATATAAAACTTACAATATGTTTCTCCAGACCCTCATAACCTAATAAGTAGGCTGAAAAACCAAAAGCATTTTGAAACTGTATTAATCTTTGTTTCATAATAAGCACATTAAAGTTAAATAAAGAGTCAAAATGTTTTTGAAGAGAAACCTTTGTAAATAAATGATCAGAGGCAGAAACACAAAGCTGTCACAGTCTCTTCATCTATTAATTACTAATAATGTTTCTGTCACCTCTTTTCGTTCCAACTCTTTCCCATCTCACCCTGTTGCTCCCTCAGAGGTATCGCCAGTCTGCTCAACGCCAATGAAGTTGGCATTAAGATCTTTGAAGATTATGCAAATTCCTGGGACTGGATCCTCATGTAAGATTGTGCTGCTGCTTTTGTTGATTTCCATGTTTGACTTCTCTTTGTGGATTATGGGATCCTTTTGAGGGTTTGTGAATCCATCTGTGAAATAAATGATGAGCTAAATACATCAATTATTAACAATTTTATCCTGTAACTATACACGGAAACTCCAACCTCCAAAAAATAGCACTTGAAGAATTCCTATTTACATAACATAGATCGCAGTTTATATTAAAGTCCAAATAAATGTATTTACTGGTCAAATATTGCCTTATACAAACTGTTTGTGTTGTTTCAGAGGTCTGGTGATAACCATGGTGGTTAGCCTGGTCTTCATCCTGCTGCTGCGCTACACTGCTGGTGTGCTCTTGTGGCTCATCATCATTAGTGTCATCACTGTGGTCGGCTTTGGTGAGTAATGAACTGAGACAGTAACCTCTCACCACCTTTTGCTACCTCGTACGTAGATCATATGTTGGAACTGTTGCCCACATGTTTACATTCTACTTTCTCACTTCTGTTGTCATGGCAAACTGTGGCAGATTTAGATATTTTTCATTTTTCATCTGCTGCTGCCTTTCATTCTTTTTCTGTGTGTCTCTCAGGTATCTGGCACTGCTACTGGGAGTACAGCAATCTGACCAGGAAGCCAGGTGCTAATGTCACTATCTCTGACATCGGCTTCCAAACAGACTTCAGCATTTACCTTCAGCTCAGCCAAACGTGGCTCGTCTTCAGTATGTTGTCTCCCAGCTCCGCACATTTACGTAAAAACGTTGAACTCTGAGAAACTTAGAGCCGCAGTGCTTCTACATTACATTAAATATCATATAGCTGCTGCTTATATCCAAAGTGACATGCATACACTATACCATATACAGAATGTGCCTACAGGAGCATTTTAGGTAAAGTATCTTATCAAAGAACACTTCAACATGTTCTCTGCAGGGGCTGGGAAACTACTTACCGCCTGATACTCCGATTGGTCATATCATTTAATATTTTTGGGAAACTGAAACCTTCTAGGGGGACTGTAAAACATTAGTTGAAACAGGTGTCTGAATCTGCAGCAGTGGGTAGGAATTATGAAAGATTGTTACTAATGTTTTGTGGCTTATATCTTAAAAACATCCAGTCATCTACTTCTTTGTGTGTCATAGAGAGTGAGTTATTGCCCCCTGGTGGTCATTGGGGTTGCTACCTTGATCAAGATATTAAGAGAGGTTTACATAACAGTGCTGGATATGATCCAAAGGTGTGTTATACTCAACCTTTAACCATGTATATCAGCTATAGACAGAGTAGCAGTGACTTTTAGGGAGCTGAATTACAGCTCTCTAATATATGGTTGCTTTCAGCTCTGCTCTGTGTTTGTCCCACAGCAACGATGACTTGTCCTCTTCATCGCCTCTGTCTGTACTTAACACAGGGCAGCGTGTCTGCTGTCAAACGTGGCATGTGCTTTGGCTAATAATATAACATATCATTTGTTTTGTAGTGATCTCGCTTTCTGTGATTGAGGCCATTATTTTGATCATACTGATATTTCTGAGGGGGAGGCTGCGCATCGCTATTGCGTTAATGAAGGAGGGAAGCAAGTAAGTATGAACAAAGCCTCGGCCGTGTCCTTCAAAATTCAAAAGTGCTTTTGACAGTTTTTTCACACAAATATGTTTGATCCTTCTGACTACTAGGGCCATCAGCTACGTCATGTCCACTCTCTTTTACCCCATCATCACCTTTCTCCTCCTGGCCATCTGCATCGCTTACTGGGCCGTCACAGCAGTGTATCCTTCTAAACCGCTGGTGATCTGGTAAACGGTTTCCCCTGAGACTTCTGTGTGCAGTCTGCACTAATGATAATGTAGAAAAAAGTTAATTATCCACAAGATCTTACATAAAAACACGTCACTAAACAGATCATGCACTGCTATAGATGATGCAGTTCTAGAAAATGGTGTTTATTCCGCCTTGTGTTTTTAAAAGGAAGAGTAAAATGCAGACTTCTTGTGTCATTAGACATAGATCGTTGTAAAGTGTGGATGCTCAAGATGGATTGTTGTATGTAAAATGTATAGAACTGAAACGAGGAATATTCCATTCGTGTTGGCCTTAACTAGTTTGCCCTCAGCTTCTTAGCATCCTCTGGTAATGCCGTCTACAAGGTCACACCTGCTGACGATAAATGCATGTATGCCAACCTCACCTGTAGTCCAAAGGTGAGTCCCACACTCTCTAACCTGAGTCCATTTACTGGAAAACTGTGATATAACTGATACTTTATTTCTGTTAATGTGTAATATCTCTGCCACTTCTATCGCTGTCAAATATTCCTCGGTCGGACTGTAATCAATCAGAGCAAATGTAATAGCTTCTTATAATTGCCTACAAGTGAAATCTGATAGCTGCCAGTGAGCTTGAAGAATCGATCTCTAAGGCTCTAATGTAAATAGAGTTCACATTAGTCAGTGACGGCTATGAACCATTTTATTTGACAAATGTTATTCATCATAGTGCCAGCTTGCTGTGTGTGAGATATTGTGAGAGTTTAAAGATATTTATGATTTATGTGCTCACACAAGCTTTAAGAGGCAGGCGTACCTCGGAGATACATTAACTGATTATTCAGTAGCATGCAAAACGGAGGAGATAAGAAAGTGTGTTTGTGTAGTTTGCCTTTTTATGAATTGGATGCAACTGAAACATTACGTTTGCATTGTGTTGCTTCTTTTCAGACCTTCAGTGAGACCAATATTACCAAAGTGTGCCCCGGGGCCCAATGCATGTTTGCCTTCTACGGTGGGGAAACTGTGTACCACCGCTACATCCTGGTCCTCCACCTCTGTAACCTGTTCATGTTCCTCTGGCTGGTCAACTTCACCATCGCCCTGGGACAGTGCACCCTGGCGGGGGCCTTCGCATCCTACTACTGGGCCCTGAAGAAGCCAAACGACATCCCAGCATGCCCCCTCTACTCCTCTTTCAGCCGAGCCATTCGGTAAGGAGCGGTGGCGACAGGTCACTTTTGTACATGTAAATTAAGATTTACCTGCTTGTGTTATTAAACTAAATCAGTCATGTAACTTGTAATAAAAGCATCTATTGAATCTACTGAGATGTTAATGGAAATGTCTTTTAAAATAGTTGCTGGTGTCTTAGTTACCACACAGGTTCTCTTGCCTTCGGTTCTCTGATCCTCGCTGTGGTGCAGATGATCCGGATTGTTCTCGAGTATGTGCATACTAAACTGAAAGGTAAGCTGTCTCTCTTATAACTCTAATCTTTCTAAAATAATTGATGTCTATGTCAAATGGGGTGTTGATGATGCATCATGTGTTCCCAGGTTCTCAAAACGCATGTGCTCGATTCCTGCTCTGCTGTCTCAAATGCTGCTTCTGGTGCCTGGAAAACTTCATCAGGTTCATGAACAGAAATGCATACATCATGGTGAGTTAAGAAACACCTGCTTTGGACTGGTTACCTTCAAGATTCCATTCCATTTTACACTAATGACACCTGTAACCTGGCTCAATGTGTTATTACTTTATCTCACCAACAGATAGCAATATACGGAAAGAGCTTCTGCACCTCTTCCAAGGATGCTTTCTTCCTTTTGATGAGGAACATTATTCGGTAAGGCCTTTCTTGTAGTTCTGTGTAACATCTATTGTAGGGATGAACTGCTGTTGAGACAATCTCCATTAACATCTCCGACCAAGAAAAAGAAAATATATTTAGATTATATAATAAATAATGTGTGTATTCACTGTCTGTAAGTTAGTGAAACTATCAGGTGATCCGTGTTTTTAGCAGTTCCACATTATTCCTAATTACCCTACTTCTCATGTATTTATTTTGGGTGCATGTCATTAACTTGTATTTTTGCTCATGTCTGTGTCCCTCTGCCACTTTTCTGTCTGCGTCCTCTGCAGGGTGGCTGTCCTGGACAAGGTGACAGACTTTCTGCTGTTCTTGGGAAAACTGCTTATTTCAGGAAGCGTCGGTGAGTTTCACGTCAGCTGCCGTCTGTGAAGTGACAGACAAAATGAGATGTCCTCCTGAGTATTCGCTGGATGATAAATTGAGGCCTCCCCGGTTCCATCTGCCATGCTCTATTTCTGTTCAGTATGCGTCATTATAAGTTGAATTGACTGTTGCACAGGTCGTCTGCCGGTCAGAGAAAAGAAGTAAATCTCTGACATTCAATTTAAGAAGGCCTTAAATTCAATTTAATGTATGAAATAATAATTCAAACATGAATCCTAGTTATATTATACAACTTGTCCTTGTCTATATTTAGTGATCTGAATGTTCCAGAACAAATATGTGTGTTTGTAGGACCTTTATATTTCCCATATTAACCAAGTTCAAAACCCCTTTAGAGGTATTTGTGCTGCTGCAAGCGTCTTGGACCATTAGTCCAAAACACCTTTACATATTTATGGTTCTACAGTTTTTTAAGTAACTCTTTAAGGTTTGACTTGTTTTTTTTCCCAGGTGTTCTTGCATTTTTCTTCTTCACACGTAAAATACCAGTCATTCAAGAGGAGGTGCCATCCCTAAATTACTACTGGGTCCCCCTTGTGGTAAGGAACTTAAATATGGAATCATATACCAGCAATAACAACTGATCTCTATCAGAGCTGATGTGTGGCATAGATCGATGCTCCCTGAGTTTTAAACATTTCCTCAGTTGTGGAAAGTTGTTAAAGTGCATTTAAATGAATGTTATTCGTTTAGTTCAGATTGCGTTATTGCACAGGTTAATTGGTTTTGTTAAAATATTTATGACTCAGTGGTCTGTATTATCTTGAATTTCTTTGTGTTATTTGAATGCCTCATACAACAGACTTGTTGACAGCGTAGCATACTGACTACGACCTTTTGATTCTTTCAGACGGTGATATTTGGATCCTACATGATTGCGCATGGATTTTTTAATGTCTATGCCATGTGTGTGGACACGTTGTTCCTGTGCTTTTGTAAGTATGCTTTGTTTTTTAAGTACTGAACATATGAGTTCATGTACTGAGCACTGCTATGATGGTTAATGGTTAAATGTCAAGTAGCCTGTCAGCAGCTGAAAATCACTCTTTCCCTCTTTAAAACTGTCTCTAAATTTCAACTGAAACTGACTCTTGCTCATTCAGCTTTAATTCCTGCATGACCTTTTTGATTATTTCTCTCTACTAAGTCTTTGCTTTGCTTTTACTGTCTGTCTGTCTGTCTGTCTGTCTGTCTGTCTGTCCGTCACTGTCTGCTATTCCTGCCCCTCATCCTGTACTGTGCTGCGACCTGGTCACAGGTGAAGACCTGGAGAGGAATGATGGTTCTTCCTTAAGGCCCTACTACATGTCTCCTGGCCTGCACAAGATCCTGCGCAAAGGAGAGGAGGGTGCCAAATCATGCGCTGCCTCTTGAGCGATGTGCGGCCATTTTCACTAAACTGCTGACTCTCACTCACTTCTCCATATCTTCTGTATGTGTTGGGGTCTGGATATTTGAGAGCAAGTACTGTAGGGCTAAACATCAAAACTGGATGGAGATGGCCTGGACATGAAAGGACATGCTTTCACTTCAGTTCCACTCAGAAAAGGCACGGCGGACAAAAGAAGACCAATTTACTTCCTCTCTTGAGCCAACTCAGATACTTGCCTTTTTTTTCTGCCACGCCTACTTTCTTCTCTTCTCTGTATTCTCTGCTGACCTCTGCCTTACTGAGAGGGTACATGTTAACTCCCAGGACTAACGCATAGGCTGAGATAAATCAAATATGAACTTTTTCCCCCAAACAAACATAAGGACCTTAAGATGTACAGATGCCCCTGATGGACTATGGCATAAGGCTTCACCATGACACCGTGGTGGAGTTATGGGACACCCTCTTGTCGCACTTTGGTCTTCTAGTGTAAAATCATGTTTTGTATGCACTTTCACATATGGGAAAAGAACCATGTGTTTTATTTCTTCTGTCAAGCATGATTATGTTGCTGGCTGTGGATGTTTACCATTGATTTTATAGGTTGCTTTGTTCCACCGTATTTATATTAACACAACACAACGCACAGATCCAAAACTGGTGTGTAATTCTGCACTAGGAAAAACAGGTTATTTTACACCATTGAAGAAAAAGGTTGCCATCATTTCCAAGTTTCCATAAAGCTCCTAGATGTACTGTAAACCACCAGGAGACTGTGGGAGGTCAAGACTTCAAAAGACATTCATGGTTTTTGGTTTAAAAAAATGTATTCGAACAAAACCTGACAGTTTTCAGGAAACTTTTGAATGCAGCCACTAGTTTATGTGCCTAGTTGTGAAGAAAAAAATGTTCCTCTTATTCTGTGGTTATAGACCTAACACAAGGAACCTTTTTGCGATACAGTTTATAAAAGGATGTCAAAGCCATTTTTGGTAAATTTTTTATTGGTATGGTTCAGATGTATTGCTGTTTTAATACTAAGTATAATACACGCATCTATCTGGAGGTTATTCAGTGTTTTTTTGTATAGGAGAATTTTTTTTATCAACGAAAATGTGAATCAATTTTTTTGAATAAACATAAATGGTTAAAGTATTGTCCAGTGCCATTTCCATCGCAGATTTTAACATGTTGCTACTGCTGCCTCCTAGTGTGGGATCTGGAGGCGCACGACGGCTCTCATCTCCGGCCCTTCTACATGAGCAAATCCCTGAAGAAAATCCTCAACAAGAAAAACGTGGAGCCACCGAAAAAAGTGGAGACGCCAAAAAAAGAAGTAGAGAAAAGACAAAAGGTGGGGGAAGGAGAAAAGTTCAAGGACATCCGCCAAAGCTTGTAAGCCCATGTGGCAATAAACACTTCGCCAAATGTAATTGAAGCGTACACAAGTTCCAGGTGTACACTCTAATTTACTAAATGTGGCATCTTTAATAATTAGATTCATCACATGCTCATAAAGTATGATGCTTAATGTTTCTGATATTTACCTTCAGAAGTCAGTTTGTGTTCAAAGATGTTTTTATATTCAACGGTGCGCAAGCAACGCCAAGTTGTTGTTACTATTTATATTTTTTATCTTATAGGTCTAACTGATATATACATAGGTGTATTTGTTAAAGCCACAATCATACTTCACATATGTTCCTATTGGAATGAGTGATTTCTTTTTTTATTGAGATTGTGCCAAACATAGGCAGTCTTATAACTCTTGTAGTTGACAGTTTCCGCCACTTGGTGGCGCCAGTCATTAACGTGTGTTGTGTGTGCTGTAGTTGAGGTGTTGGTGTGCTTCTGGTTGAACTAGTTTTTCCATGAAATGGTCAAACGTTAGCTCACCTGTGTATTGTGTTATCACATGTTTTGTTTACCTCAAATTGTCTCACATTGAGAATCATATTTGCCATTAAGTGTCCACTGTTTTCATATTTAACTGTCAAGGACATAATGGCAGAGCATTTCAAAGTGCTTCAAACTTTAATGGCCTTTTTTGTAGAATTGCCACATTAAGTGTTTGATTGCATCTTGCAGCTACATTCATTTCATTTTAAGATGCTTTCCTGACATTCATAGAAGAACGTGTCAAAGTGATATCAGCAGCAGTTGGATGTAGGAATGAAAGGTGAAGAAGGATATTCTGTTTTTGAAGTCACAGAACTTCAAAAAAGTCAGAGGTGTTTTCCTCAGCGGCAGCATGTGTCAGACGAGCCGAGGGTGCAGAACATTAAACATGTTCTAAGATGTTTTGACAGGTCATCTTGTGGGACGCCACCAACAACATATCGTATTAGTTTTAAGTCCCTCTTTTAAAAAGTGGCATACTTTTTAGAGAACGGTGGCTTTGGTCATCTTGATTTGATGCCACTTACAATGCACACCAATATTAATCATTTTCAACAGTTTAAAACATAACCCTGCAGTTAATCCAACTTCTCTGATGAAGGAAGAAGCTTCAATCTTTGCTTCTATCAAAAGAGATCTAGGTAGAGAATCAGCTTGATAATAGAACAAAACATAATACCAACACTTGTTGTTGGAGTTATGAACTTCATTTACGGTGTTGAATTCTTTTGTCTTATGGGTGCTCTGTTTGTCCAAATTGGAGCTTACCCCAAATAGTATTAGTGAGTTAAACTAAGGCAGATTGTTTTGAAACTTGCCTTATATTTAACATTGGTTGCTTTCTGAAGTATAAGCACATCTCTGGCATTAGAAGCATGCTGGTGTCAGGTCAGTTTGCATGATGTTTGTAACACTATTAAGCCAGTTGTGTGGAAGATGCAGTCTGTTTTGATAACACGTTTGAATATGTTTTGTGTTAAATTAGTTATTGGCAGGTTTGTGTGTCACCAGGTTATGACTGAAATACACAAGTGACAGCTTTTGGCACTTTCACACACCTTAAAGTTATGGAGAGTTTTTTCTACATTCATGTATCACTTGAAGCTCACCTTTAGACCTTTCTGATGAGATTCATGTTTATGAGTCTTTGTACCGTGTTAGTCAAATCTGGAAGCCTGCCCTCATGGTGCCTGAGAGTGACAGCAGCGCCAGGCTTACACACATTGTGCCGCCGTTTGAGCTGAACACGCCGGGACATGTACAACGTAACAATTCAGTCAAAGCAAAACAACTGTGCTTCAGTATCTGAAAGGAGATGAATGATGCCTGTGGTGCTCAGTGGGCCGTATAACATCAGTATTTGTTGCTCTTTATACTGAATAACTTTTATTATCCCGTTGAATTGTAGATCTTGCATCATGCAACTCAGGTCTAGTTTCAATCCCATGAGGGTGGATTCCTAAGATCTGATAACAGAAGTAAAAGCTGCTTTTATATGCCACCCCCCCCCCCCACCCCTCCATGTCTGAAAATTGGATTCTTTTGGTCAACCACAGTCAACAAGCAGACACAAGTGAAGCTCCTCTCATTATGTGCGTCACTTTTCTTACCGCAAACTCTTAAAAGTCAAACTCTGAAGATGCAGTGCTCAAACCTGTCAATACTCCAAACTGTTTTATTTATTGTGACAGAATAAGTGCCTCTGTTTTATATTTATTTATAACGTCAAGGTTGCATGTGTTCTTTAACAGATTATATTGCATTCAAATATAAATGTTTCTGTTTATCAATAAATAGTTTTTCTACTATGAATTTACTATCCTCTAATTTCTTAATATGCAACATGTCAGATGTCGCTGGACATTCTTAGTAATTAGTCCCGGGTTTGTGAAAGTAGACATTTATTTTCAAAACAGACTTCACAGACAATAAATTAAATTGCAATATTCAAACACAACTATACAAACGATTTCAAGTTCACCTTCATAATGATTTGCCATATTGGGTCAGGGTGGCTTCCACTTAAGAGTAGCACGGTCAGACTGTCACCAACTACACAAACAGATCATTTGATGATGTCATATCATATGCCACAATCCACGGAGGTACACAGAAACCTTTTCATCTCCACGTGATACAGTACAAATAAATTATAGTCAACCGTATTAACACCGTGACAAAAGTGTTTTCAAAGAATGTCGACATGTAATAACTCACTGGCAGTTCAAGGAAACAAGTTTCATGGTTCACTTAAAATTAAACTATATTTACCATGGAGATCTGAATACGGCAGGTAGTGACAGAGTGTGTGTGTGTGTGTGTGTGTGTGTGTGTGTGTGTGTGTGTGTGTGTGTGTGTGTGTGTGTGTGTGTGTGTGTGTGTGTGTGTGTGTGTGTGTGTGTGTGTGTGTGTGTGTGTGTGTGTGTGTGTGTGTGTGTGTGTGTGTGTGTGTGTGTGTGTGTGCGTGCGTGAGCAGCTCAGGCGTGAGACACAGGCAGGGAGGTCATGGCGTGGGCTGGCAGCAGCGGTTGAAACATTGATGGAGGGGAGTGTACTGCGGGCACACAGAGAGCACTGCAGTCATTATAAATATAAGCTTATATTGAACTAAATATTAAGACATTAGTAAAAGCTTGAGCGTCATCATTAAGCTTCTTTTGTCTAAGGTCAAAAGTTTGACTGAAGATTACAAAAAATGTCAATCCTGAGATCTGATTCCCGGGCACACAATAGTTGTTGTGACTTTCCGTGAAATACGAAAAATGACAAATGTATATTTGAAGAAACAGCAACAGTGGATTGTTGAAATCTATTAAATAACAGCTGGTTTCATTTCATGAGCAGTGATGGTAACTGTGACCTGTGTACGTAGTAATTATGTATGACCTTTATTATTCATCCTTCCAAATATTATTTTGGACAATTCTGACTATTTACTAATGCCAAAGTTAATTAACAAATCTTTGAAATGTATTTATTTTCAATGTACATCTTGTATCTTGTATGTAGATTTTTAAATATAACATCAAATCATTAACAAATTAACTAAAC
Source organism: Eleginops maclovinus (assembly GCF_036324505.1). Lineage (NCBI taxonomy): Eukaryota > Metazoa > Chordata > Actinopteri > Perciformes > Eleginopidae > Eleginops > Eleginops maclovinus. The sequence continues at coordinate 23,563,815 of NC_086357.1, read as the reverse complement.
TTGTATTTTTCTTTGGCTAGAGGTGATGTAAACCACTCACTCCTTTTTAGGAAATTGCCAAAAGTTCAATCACTAATGCGGATAAAGAAGTTGACAATGGGCCACCTTTTCAAGTGCCTGTTGACAGATAAAGACTTTAATAAAGACCTCAATAAAGCAGATCAATATAATATTTCAAATGTTAAAATAGGAGTTTGACATGTAGTTCTTTATAGTCAGCAGTGAACCACAGTACAGGGAGTTAACGTCATGAAAAGGCTGGTGCTCACTGTCTATGAAGGAGTGTAGTGCAGAGAGCATTGACCCCTCCGTGCCTCCGTAGGCCGTGTACTGCAGCTCCTCTGGGGTGGGGGTGGGCTGCGAGAGGCGGCTGGACTGCAGGGAGTTCATGGGGGTGCTGGAGCTGTGGTTGGGGCTCACGTGCTTCTTGTGGCGGGCTCGGCAGTTCTGGAACCAGACCTGTTAGTTAACGGGACAAACACTTTTGGTGGAGACTGATTTTCATAAACACAACAAAGAATCGACCGTTGTCACAAAACACATGAACCAAAACACACACAAGATTAACGCTGTGAGTAATTCTGTTAGCTTGTGAACTGCAGGTCTTTATCTCTCTGCCAATAAATCCCAGACAGTGGAGGAGTCACTTCTGCACCTGGTGAGTAAAACCAGTATGTCTCCATCAACTTTTATTAGCAATCAAAGTTGGTTCAAATTCACACAGCCATCGGTCTGAAGCTGTGTGACTGGAAACCAGGCTGAGCTTTCTCGTGAATAACAAAATATAAAAAATAATCCACATTCTGATTCTTGCTTACATGATATACCTTATGACAGAAGTGGAAAACACCTACGAATATTTAATTCAATGAATGTTTCTAAGTGTAATTTTACGGTATTCTTATTCTTATGCTGTTTTGTTCTTCTCCACAACATTTCAGAGGTTTAAACATAGCACCTTGTTCTCCATTACATTTAACATGCCAAGTGTAGCTATACTTCATACTTTGTTAATTAATATTTGACATATGATCATCTTATGAATAAAATGTGCTTTTAAGGATTCAACTTTGCAGCAGAACATCGTTTTTGAACCAACTTTATATTAAAAAACCCCTCATTCAATTTGGAGAAAGCCTGGCAAATGAAGGTAAACCTTAATCTATAGGCTTTTCCCCTTTTCTTTATTCTGCTATTTAATATAATGTTACACAACAGGTAATATTAAGTAGATTTAATGGTAGAATAAACAGGTTTATTTAGGTTTTAACATGTTTCACTAGCAGAATGTTTGACTTGTTGCTTCTCTCCATGGAGTAGGATCATATTGCAAATTCCAGCTTTCTTTCCCCCCCTCCTGCGACGCTCCTCACTGACCTGTATGACTCTCCGGCTGAGACCCGTCTGCTCCGCCAGCTTCTGCAGCGTCTGTGCGTCTGGATTGTTGTCCTGGGCAAACTGGCCCTGCATCACCTGCATGTTCACAGGCAAAGAGAAACAGTTAAATAACACACACAGATTTGCTTTGTTGTGGTGTGAGGAAATGCATTTTTAAGAGCTGTGTAGAGATTTGACCCACATTTGGTGTGTCACTAAATCAGGGTTTTAGGAGACAGGAATAGAATTCTACAGAATAATGAGAATTGAAAATGCTTCCAAATGAGGGTTAGACATTGAATTCTAGTTTCCTGAACTCAACATAATGCTTTAATTAACAAAATAATGTATTATTATAAAGAAAGTAAAGACCATGTGTAGTTTATCAGAATGTACATTTTCCTGTGGGTTCATTTTTAGGCCAATAATTATTATTATTTCAGAGCAGAATTGCATAATCATTATTTATCTATGTGTGTGAAAAGTGAGGATGGAGGCTTACCTGCAGCTGGTCGGCGGTGAAGCTGGTGCGCGCTCTCTTGGAGGGTTTGGGCTGGTTAATCTCCTGCTCAGTGGGCACAGCCCCCTCCATGTTGACACTGTTTCCTGCAACAAGAGCACATGTCATATTATAACATCTGGAAATAATATATCATAGAATATAAATTATTTCTTTCTTTGAAATCAAGTGTTTTCAGTAGGGCAGGTCTTTACTGAAGAACAGAATTGTGTTGACTAATTGGTTAATTGATTTAATCAAAGATAGGTTTTTCTTTACAAAATATCATGAAACAAGAAACACTTTAACAAGGGATGTGCTCGTGCAGTAAATGTCTTTGAAAGCTGTTCAGCATAAAAAAGCATTTAGAAAAAATGGACCGATCAATTATGGAATTATAATACAGCCCTAAATGTAAACTTGTTAAATAAAAAGAGCAACTTCTAAAACCCAGTCATTAAAAACGATTCACTTCCATTTAAATAAGTATTCTTTGGACATGAAGTTGTTGTATTCTAAAATTATGCCTTTTTTTCATTCAGTTACATACATTGTATTTGCATCTTTAAAATGCATATTCAACATCCTTTTATGTGGCGTAGGGAAAAAAAATGACTGATTATTTTTTCAATAATAAAATAGCACAAGCGGAGAAAATGTGTCTTTTTCTGACGACATAAAGTAACGTCTTGGACTGTAAATTATGCTATGCCTCTAGCATATGTTAAAGACTCAAAGTCAAAATAAGATAACGATCGAGTCTCCCTTGCCCCACTGCCGGCTCACCCTTCTCCACCGCCCGCTTCAGGTTATCCAGCATGCAGTCGTAGTGCACCCTGCAGAGAACCTTCTCCTCCACCAGAGCGAACTCCTCCCCGGTGGACAGCTGCCTCTTGCAGGAGAAGCAGGCGAAGCAGGCCAGGTGGTAGACGTTCCCCTTGGCCCGGCGGACCCAGTCTGTGGAGTGGATATTCCGGCCGCAGCACGCGCACCACGTCCCGTATCTTCTGCAGGGGGAGGTCACGGTGAGCACGTGAGACACCCAAATACTGTCTGTAGCGGCCTGAGGCGTCAACACTGAAGCGTTTTTCGAGTGTTTTTTGCATATAAAGTGTGATTGCTAGTTTCTTACTTAATATACGTTAGAGAGATTTTTAGAATTGAAAAAATGGTGTCAGAATTATTGTTTAGCCTGGACAAATGCAGAAAACTGCCATAAATAGGTGAAATGCTGAGATAAATAGGCCCACTTAGTTTTAAATAATAAAAAAGTGATTCAGATTTACTCTTTGGTCTCCTTTTTTATATATTTGTCACGAATTAGTTTACAAAATGATCAAATATTACTAAAGTTAAGCTCCAACTAGCTATCTTAAATTTAAAACAATGTGATGAGTTTAAGTACGTCAAGTGTTTTTGTGAAGTTAACCGACTGTACAGAAAAATTGGTTAAATAAATATCAAGTCCAAAGTAGTGTGCAGTATCAAGTTTTATTATTATTTAGTTGCTTATATTCTTCATTCTACAATATAGGTATTCTTATTGTTAAGTGGTTAATATTTATATATTTCGTTTCGGTAGCTTCGATTTTGAGCAGCAGGAGTAAAAGTGGATGGCAGTACCTGAAGTAATCCAGTTTACAGAACACTTCTTTTTCTTTGATGTAACAGCTCGTGTGGCTGCCAAGTGAAGTTTGGCACACGCTGCACGAGAGACAGCGCACATGCCAGCACAAGTCGTTAACCTACCGCATGGACAGGAGAAATTGGCATAAATTAATCGTGCCACTTGTTTACGCATGAGTTCTAAAAAACACAGAAATCCAAACGCATCAAAAAGTTAAAATAAAAACTCCTCTTTTTTTTACCTTTAATAAATATTTATCCACAATTTCCTCGTTGCAGCTCGCGCACACAGCTCTCCCTAACAGAGGTGCAGATGCCATGGCCTGCAGCGACGACGCGTCCTCATCCAAAACTTCCACCGGCGCGCCCTGCGGGGAACACACTGCGGTTTAACATGACGCACAGCCCAGCCCAGCCTCCAGCGGGCTGCGCAACATGTTACAACTCAGAGCACCCGTTTACTGTCACTAACCTCATCACTGTAAACCAAATAATCATTATAATAACCATTCTCTGATCCTAGTTTTACTGACTCGACTTTAAATAGGCTCAACTCATTTGGTCTCGTTTCAATATCTTTAAAAGTAGAGAATAATTACATTTGGATTAGATGGATAAGATTAGGTGATGTAAGATTTGATATATAATTTAGTGATCCCAAATTGTTTGTAACAGCAGCATGTGAGTTAAGAATATCATACAATTTAAATAACTATTGACATCAAATATATCCATATCCACAATAATAAGTTATGTACAGTACAAAAAAAATACAACTATACAGAATAAGATAGAATAGATTGACCTATACTAAGAGAAATACAAACAAAGGATACTGCAAGTTTCCAAATATTTACGGAATAAAATTAGCATCCATAATAATTTACTAAATCATATAATTGTTCTTATTAACTACATTATAATTTAGAAATAGCAACAAGTTAAATCATCTTAAAGGCTCATTTGAAGAAGGCTTGCAGAGCAGAAATATTCAACATATTTGACCCACAATGTGGAGTATTTAAAACTGTATCCGTCAAAAATCGATCTGTTTTTTGAGGATAAATCAAGTTTCAGCTAATGCAGTGATTTCCTACCATAATGTCTCTCCTGTCCTCAGTGCATTTGCCTAGCAGCTCTTGGTCTCCTCTGCAGTCCTCACACATGACGGAAGTTAAAGTCTGCAGCTCTGTCCCGCTGCAGCTGCCTGAAATGCCCCCTGCTCCTTCCCATAAATATCATGCCTTTCACTTTTCACCATGACAACGCCGGCGATTACCAAAATGACATTTAAAAGAGAAGGATAGTCATTACGAACATAAACAGACAACACTCGAGCTAATGCTTATCCTATGTGCATTATGTTCTTCAGATCTGCATTTGTGATTCAGCCGGTGCTCGTTGGCTGTGGGTTAAACACCGCAACACACCAATTTCACGTGTCAATCAAAGGCACAACAAAAAACAGCAGGGAAAGGCGGATTGATTTTTTTAATAACAGCAATTAAAAGGCTATGTTCGCCACAAACGGTGAAGCAAAAGGTGAAGAGGTCTCATTAACTACTTGAGTTTTTAATTGCAGAATTCAGGGAGGGGTAATTTTCTTCGACATTTCTTCAAATTGTGAAAATACTGAGCTGTCAGCGTGTGGAAGGCCGGCTTTAAGGACAGACTGAAGCCCACTTTGATTTAATTGGTAAAGCAATTTCAACTAATATTTAATCCCCGGTACGGTCTAGGCTACACACTGACTCACACCTCGACCTGCTGATAGGAAATATAGCCGCCTGAGTTTAATTGGCATTACTCACCTCATCGTTGGACAACACAGATCCGTTTTCAGTCTCGTTCACAACGCAGCACTCTACTTTTACTTCACTTTTCCAGCGCATGTCTGTTTCCAGAAGTGAAGGTTCCCAGTTTCAGAGTAAAAGTGTTGTTATTCTTTCTTTCTCCTCCAGGATTCCTCCGTGGCTCTGTCTCCAGAGGGCGGATCATAATTCATATTTCCCTGTCCTCTGTGACCGCGCCTCCCTCAGGAAATAGAGTCTGGTTTAATCTTGAGTTTTGAGGAATAGAAAAATACAAAGTCTGTAAAAATATTTATAGATCTTTTTTTTAAATTCCATTTTAAGCTTGCATTGAATACAAAACTAAACTAAAATATATAAGATTAAGAAAATGTGCATGTTAAAAATCAATAGGTTATAATTAACATTTACATAATTTATTGTCATGCATGCAACATCAGACCGAACTTGTAACATATATATTTGATTAAAATTTCCTTTACCTCCTGAATTAACTTTAACCACATGCAGGCAGCATAATTAATTGTAACAGTAGCTACAGTGGTGAAAGTATACCACTGTTTACTCAAGTAGGCTAGGTCTACTCTAGTTAATAGGTACTTGCACTTTACTTTTTTTCTTTTAACTAACAGATTTAGTCACTTTTTACCTTGAGATCTTAAATAGAGAAACAAGGCGTGATTATCTAAAAAATATAATGCATTTTCATAGATTCATCTACACCACAGTACACCACAACCAGTTTCAGCTGCATCATTGTACCTGCAAGTAGTATAACAAATAATAATATCAAACTCTTAAACAAGTCTTTCATCAAAAAAAAGTACATTTTCAAAAAAATCTAATAGATAGGAATACTATAGACCCGCCATATTGATCAACATGCGGGCGGTTTGTTGAAGGATGCAAGTCTGCCAATTTGCGTTGAATGACCTCCACCCTACTTACATGTTATATATTTAATTTATGGTATACGGTTACAGGGACCGTGGCTAAATGAACCTTTTGACCAATTGAACTGGACTGTGACCTCTTAAAACAACGCAATGTCAAATGGTAACTCACTCTTCTGTCTTTTGTTCAACCCCTCATATTATTTTAGGGAAGAGAGAAACAGTTTACCATTATTCATAAAACCGAAAAAATGCTTTATTATTATAACATTTAAAAAAAGAAGATACTTTTCTGCTTTTCTATTCAATGTGTAAACCCAAACTGTAGCAATGCGACTTTAAATATTGGTCTATTTGGCAGCTACTTTTATTTTACCTTGCTGTGGTCTACTGTAACCCAAACACTGAGGAGCTAAAGCCAATGACAAATAAACACAGGGGTTAAGTGTTCTTGAGTAAATGTACTTAAGTACTTTTCACCACTGCTCCTAAGCCCTCTATAAGTGATTTAGCATCTTCAGTGGCATCACAAGATAGAAAATTATGCCGCCCACCTGCTTAAAGTCAGTATGCAAATCATGTCAACTGCATATCTACATTCAAGCAGTGACTGGTGACACTATGCATTCTGTTAGAGGCATGCAGATACTTTACAAGGATTGCCAGGAGTCTCATATGGGAATGCTTAAGGTTACTTGTAAGAAAGCACACACTTGCTTACTTTCCCTTACTCTTTCAACCCAGTCACTCACGCAATCCCAGCCATCATCACCTCACACACACACAACCACACACACAGAAACAGCAGAAGGATATTTTCTATCCTGGTCTGTTTTGATGGGATAACAGTCCGAACCTGCAGCGGCATGAGTCGGCCTCCGTATCGCACCATCGCAGAGGGATAAAGGAGTTAGCGTGCCTCCATCGAGATGTATCCTGTTCCACCCGGTGGAGATGAATGCTCTTTATCAGATTACGCATCTCAAACATCACATAGCGGGGCAGACAGCTCACTGAAGCACCCTGTGAGGCAAACACTACCCCTCAATCCCTTACACTGCGTAAAAATCAAAGATACAACAACATAAATAAATAAAGGAGAAGCTTTATTGTGACCTCTGTGATTAGTTCAAATGAAGAAGACAAAGGTGTCAGCAACACAGTGTTACTGGAAAATTATACCTACCTGGAGAGCGTTTTATCTCAAAAATGACTAATCCTTTCTCAGACATGAACGTCCTGAACGCACCATCTGCAGAATACCTGATAGGACCACAGATACTCGAGTGTAACAGTTGCATGTTTGAATTTTCCACTCTGCATGGCTCACTACCTAAATTTTTTGCCTGATGTAGACCAGACAACAACAATGTCTTATCTGTCAACATACTTAAAACTTGTTCTGCTGCTCTACTGTTTTACATCTGTGTGTGGCTGCAGCTGTATACACAACATGATCTATTAATACTCCATTAAAAGGTATGACAGGCAGGCAGTGATTATGATGGCATGCCAGACAATGGTAATGAAGTATTATTGGTTAAAAATATGCCGTCTGGGAGTGATACGACTAAGATCATACAGTTGCCGTGTGATACATTTAACAAAAGCCACTTCATTATAGGAATGTGTTCTATGGAGATGATTTTAGGAATGATGTTAGGGTTGATTCTTAACCCTATTGTTCATTTCAGGGTTCTGGAATTCCTTAAAATCATCATTCATTTTGTTCCATCAGTTTAGTATTTCATGACCTTTCTTCGTGTGATATGAATTGCCATTAAGCATCTTTTTAAACTGACATTTATCAGAGTTTTGCTACAGAAAAGGACCTGCCGGACATTTCCTAAGTATAATTCACCCCGAACACCAGTCAAATATGTATGTTAGGTAGAATAGTGTACATTTATTTGTCCATAAAAGCCTATTTGGCAACCTGAATATAATTTAAAATGTATACGATTCCCCCCATTTCATGTAACATGATCATTTCGGTGAATCCCCAAAATAGGAACTTAAGACAGTATCAACACAGCAAATAACACAAGTGCTTAGATAAAGAACATAAATAGAAGGTAAATAAATTAGAAAGTGAGCCCCATGTTTGCCATATAGCAGAATCCCTCTCTCTAACCCATTTAGAAAGGATGATTCCTGGAAATATTTAACTTTTTTATTGTGATAAAGAGTTTTTCCTTGCAAAGGTTACATTTAAAAGGATACAAAGCCAAATGCAGGAAGAACAAGGAATGTGTGAGAGAAGCAGTGAACGTTTGGCCCTGGTGATTCTCTGAGAAAATCTCCTAATTTGCTACTTCCACATGGACCTTTGCTTTCTCTGAGGCTGCACCTACTCATTTATTTCATTGAAATCAGTCAGAATTGGGGTGGTTTACAATTGACACAACGAGTTTGGCATGACCTTTTCTCCTTGCTGTAAATGGGTACTCATCGAATCTGAAGGGGGAGGTTGGGGTGCTGGAGGAGGGCTGGGGGCGGTGGAGGAGGAGGGTGGGTGGGAGTTGCGTTGGCTGGGGGCCGACGGGGGATTGGGTGGAAATCACAGCAGTAAAAATGGCAGTGCAGTGAAAGAGGGGCCTGATTGCATTGGGACAGCATGTGAGAGGGAGCAGCATGCTCAGCCCAATCAGAGCCACATAAGGAAAAAGTGCTCTTATCAACCAGTAATGGCCCACTTGACAATCACACAGGCACAAAACTGCTCTATTTAACGCTGATTGCAAAAACTGCTGCCCCCCCATCTCAGAGCCGCATGACTCCCCGACATCTCCTACCACCTCCGAGCTTACAGCCAAGACCCTTTCCTGAATGGAATTTATAATCACCCCTCCTCCATTTCTACGCTAATTGTTATTTTAAGACTGAGGTTGTGTATTAGGTGTTTAGTGCTGGGAAAATGTCTGCCTTGATTACTGTGTTTATTGCCAGTATTGGAGGTCTATCCGTCTGAATTCCACCTGCTTGACAGGTACTGAATGTTGATATACCTGGGTTCATGTCCGCTGCTTAGTGTGAGGCAGAGCTGCCGCAGAGCACATCTGCACATGCGAAGGTTAGAAGTGTTGAAGCTCTGCGAAGCATCTTATATTGAGTGTTAACATAAAGTACTCCAACATGCATCCTATGTTTTAATCTCTAATTCAATAAGACGGACAAATAAGTTGTATAAGTCGACCAAGTTCCATGTTTTTTAGAGAAATATTTATCACAGTTTAGTATTATCATTAAAACGTACCCAGCCTTAAAATCAGAGTATTATCATCGATGCAATAATGTGCTCATCACTTGATTCAGCTGTTAAAGGAGGAGGGATTTTTAAAAATGTTATTGTTATATATGTTACCGGGTATGGATTTCACCAAGGCATCAAATAATTGTCTTTATTTATATTGAGTATTGTTCATTTTCATTTCCAAAGAAACTGATGTTATCAAATACATGTGATGGAGTATAATTTGCGTCTCTGAAACGTAGTTGAGTAGAAGATTAGATTAGAATGAAATTAAATACTTCAGTAAATCAAAAGTACCACTTAAGTACAGTACTTGAGGAAATGTACTTGTAAAAAACAAAGGTAAGATATTAACGGTTTATTTTAACATGTACTGATGTTATCATTATGTGAGTCTTGGCAGTACATCAACCTGCAGCCACCTGCTCCTATCTTTACTCATAGAATACTACGTATAACAGAAGAATTGGCAGTAGAAGTAGAAGAACCAGTAGTCGTAGTTCCAGTCTCTCATCAACTCTTTTCTACCTTTCACACACCACACTCGCTCTTCTCCTGTTTTCCTCTGGATTTTGCAGCCTGGTTGTCTCAAACATCCACAGGTGTGTGTTGGCGTCCTGTTGTGAAACAAGAGGAAAGCCGAGCGATGCAGAGATGCTGGTGAGTAAAAATGACCGACAAACCTTAGTCTGGGTCCACAACGCAGAAATGGCCCAGTGAAAAGACAACAAAGAAGCAAGGAAATAATATACTGTACATTACACTTCTGCACATAAGCTCTTTAGCTGGAAGGTAAGTGCTGCTTATATTTGTTTTATTTTTGATCTAGTGTTTGAATGATTGGAATGATATGTTGATTAAGCCCAAAATATTAGAGTCACATTAACGTGTCAATGCTGACGCTTTTGAACCAACCAAGCATTTCTTTCGTGTTGTTTCCACCTGGACAGCAGAAACCCTTAGTTTGAGCTCCAGTATAAGGCTCTACTCTTCCGGAGAAACCACTGACTTCCCTGTAAGTTCATGTAATATATACACATGTATCTGTAGCTCCTGTCTACTAAAAGACACAAGCTGTTTCCTGACAATTCATCATTCATCCTTAAGTGGTGAGACTCTTAACCTTTGTCCCACACTGAGACAGAAACATGGCTCCTCTCACTGGTCAGCTCTGGAACTGACAAACACTTCAATTGATTTGGAAAATGAGGAGATTATGCCACAAAATTCATAGTCTAGCTCTGACTTGATGTGATACTTCAAAACAATATCGAGCCAGTGAGACACCAGAAGACAGAGAGCAGAAGCAAACCCACCTGACTTACAGCACATGCTTCATGACTATTTTAGATAATCAGATTCAGGCTGTTCATGATTATTTAATGTATGAGTTAATATAATGAACTTCACGTGCCAATAATGCTGTTTAATGGTGAAATTAATTCTCAACATTTCCACTAGATGGCCACAGAGGACCTGCAGCTTTAGGTGTCCTGGTGAACTGATTATATTTCACGAGATGAGAACTGTATGTATACTGAGATATACAACGGATTATACATCACATTTCATAAGTTTCAAATCAGAGGTTTGAGCAGTGATCTGATATAATTCAGTGAAAGCAAAAAATAATAATGCATACATTTTTTAATTCATCTTTTTTTTTATGCAGTCCTTTTTTAAGACCATTTTATTTCATATAGTGATGATATGGCTACGACTTCTCAATGAGTATACTACCTTATACATACAGTTTACCAAAATGAAGAGACACACACACACACACACACACACACACACACACACACACACACACACACACACACACACACACACACACACACACACACACACACACACACACACACACACACACACACACACACACACACACACACACGCTATTGGGATTGCGCATTAATCAGCACTTCTATGCACGTCACTCGCCATAACAGATCTCTAAGGATATGATCAATGTTCTGCCTGCTTTCATTTTGCCATATCCAAACGTTTGTCGTCTCTCCATTAATGCAAACAAATCATTGTATGCAACTAAAACCTTTTTTAAAATATAATAATAATAATAAATGTACTAATTCATTTAAATAAATACATTGATCATTTAAAAATAAATAGGAATACATAAATAAAATAAATATACAATTTACTGTGTATCAAAATCAATCAAAAAAGTTGCACCATAAATTTGAAGTTTATTTCTCATGTTCAGAATACTTTTAAATCAACTCTTGGTGAATGTGTAGATTACATGCATGGGTAATAGTTTCTGGTTGCGGGACTCTGTCAGTGGATCCTCATTGGCGGCAGCACTGTCATGTGACGTCCCATAGCAACCATGATAGCAACCGCTGAGTGTCACAGTTCCGCTCTGAGTGCAGACCGACTCCTCTGAAATAAAACAGCGGCTCTTTAGAACACTTCTGCCGGCTTAATTTTACTCAACGCCGCCCTTACAGTGAAGGGAACGGCCTCTTTTATCTAAATTACAATTGTGGGAGGGTTTTTAAAAGAAGGCGAGCTGAAAAACCATGAGTCACCTCAACCCAGGGTAAGTGTGCAATTTACTGTTTTATATCAAACATTAGGGAGCAGCATGTTTGTGTAACTTTCAAACCCTTGTTATATTTACCTCAAATAATCCAATTCAATTATTAATAAAAATATGTGAAGAAATTCAAATATCCAGCACTATAGTCATTAAAGAGGCAGAATGAAATACTTTTAATTGACTCAAATGATGCTAATGCTACCCTACTGTTTAACATGGTCACAAACCACACTAGGCTACGAGTGACATATTTAGAAACACGCTACTACTTTTAGTTAAGACCAATATACTTTTAGACTAGGCTCTTTGGCGCTTTTAAGTCCACTAAAAGCTAATAAATCATAAGAACATTCAATAGCAGTTGTATCAAAGTGCTTAACTGAACAACAAATGACATTGAACACAACTTAAAAAGAAAAGGAGAAACATTAGCAACAATGATAGAGGGATTACAAGATCCTTCTGTCAAATACGTATGGAAATGTACTGTTACCATCAGTGTAATGTAGATAAGTAGCTTACATTTACTCAAGAGGATACCTCTAAAACATTGAGGTACTTGTTTTTAGTAGGCATTATTCTACTCCGCTAACATCAACAGTAAACAAAAACATATTATTGATATTTACATTTTTTTTGACAGCTAAAGTTACTTCACAGATCATGTATACAATATTTGTAAAGCTATATGCATCATGCATTGTTATGGATTAACTATGGATTAACTGGAATTGCAACTTTAGTAAAAATAAATGCACTGATAGGGCCGATGTGCTAAAGCTTGAGTATATTTTTATTGCGGTTTTCTAATTGTATTGGAGTAATTTTCTACTGTAGTATTTTTATTTTACTTAAATTACTTGAATACTAATTTTTATTTTAATCCAGGCTTTTTTTTTTCATTACTTTAGACTTATCAAAGGATTAATGGGTCAGAGAAATTTGTGTAAATAATGACCTGTGAGAGTTCAACCACAATGTTTAGCTTCAAAGTGAAATCTGGAGCAGAGTCTGAACAGCACCAGAAACAAACACGCCAGGTGCACAAAGAGGAGGCAGACGGGGTTAAGTGTACCGTCCCCTCTAATTCCTGTCTGTAATCAGACACCGGTAACAGACCCTATAGTGAGATCCTGTTGTCTCGTACACAAATGCTGGAGGAAATCAAATCTGTGTTGGAAAAAACACTTTCAGTCCGGACGGGCTGACAAGAAACAACCAACAAACAAACAAGCATGGTGTTGTGCCCCACTAAATAATTTGATTGGGACTCTGGTTTTCTGTTAACAGTAATCAAGATCTCTAGTGGAAGACAACACTCAGGGTCCTAAGAGACCTCCACTGGCTTCCTGTCTCTCTGTTAATTAACTTAAAAACTGGTCTTGACTTACAAACTAATCCCCAACAAGGCCCCAGATGATCTACCTTAGCCTCCCTACTCTCCATCCCATAGTCTTTGCAACCTCTGGGACAGAGTTTTTTCCAGAGCACCTCTGAGGCTCTGGACCTCTATGCCCCAAGATAAAAGAGACTCAGCGTCTCTCAATTCCCCAATCCTGCCCAACACTCAATCTCTTCTGCTTTCTCTGAGCTCCCCCTGCCTCCGTGTGACTGAAGCTTGTCCAAACTTTTTTGTCGTTTGTCCCCCCACGGCTCCCTAGCAAAGATCCACTTAAAGTTCTACAAAAGTGATTACAAATTAAATGTGTTATCAGTTGATTTGTTTGGGATTAATTGAATGAGTGTTTTTTTTTTTTGCTGTCGTTTCTGTAGACTTATTTCGGCATACAACAGTCTCACAGATAGACATCTGGCGGGATACTTCAGCAACACTCGGATCAGGAGACACCTGCAGAGAGCAGGACTGGTACGTCAACAGGTTGATGATGGTGATGGTGATACTTCTGAGAGCTACAGATTTGAGGTTTACCATACTGTCTATATTATCACTTGCGGATGCATTGAGGGGGTTTTATATGGTAATCATATTTTATATCCGGCAGATTTAAAGTAGCATAAAAACAAAACCAAACAACCAACTGTCATTATATTCTGGTACACATTTCTTCTTGAAGCCTGAAGTATATGATATCGCCTTTTCAAACCAAGCCCTCAAACATGAGAACACTTTTTTTAGGCGCAATTTTTATGACTTAAAGTCAGAAACTAAGTAAAATGTTTCATGTTCAGAGCCTTTAAAGATATGTCTGCCTTAAATGTCAACTCTTGGTGACCTCAGTTAAACAACAATGTCTTTTAAAACCTAAACCGTTGGCTGAACTTATCGTTGTTTTCAGATCACACGGAGTGGGCGCATTGTCCCAGACAAGGAGTACAGACACAAGCTGATCCAGAGAGCGCACCAGAGACACATCCGAGAATGCCTGGCCCAGGCCATCTTCCACAAGGTGCTGGAGATGGAGGTGGGAGGAACACACTTCATCAGAGACAAAACTGTATAAACAATCAGCTAATCTGTGCTTATCCTTGAATAATAACCCATTCAAATTTGTTCTGTGCCCCTCCCAAACAGCGTGTCCATCAAATAGAGATCAAAAGGAAACTGGAGGAGTTTGCAAGGAGGGAAAGGGTGCATAAGATCAAAGTACATCATTCACATTCAACCCCACTTTGCTTCCCGATTTCGTATTATTTTGAATAATATGAAACCAAAAAGCTTTATTAGCATGTACTTTTATTTATAAATAGCAGTATGCAAATATGTCTCAATATAAAACACACCTGTATGGCCACACAAAGAATGGCAATAATATTAATGAATGGTCTTTTTTGGAAGGTGGATCGCTCTAAAAGGTATGAAGAAGACATAATCCGTATCCTGTCTCCACGCCCTCCCACCGGTGCCCGAGGCATCCGGAAACAGCACTCTGGTCCAGAGGGGGAGCACTCTGAATCCTCTGATTCTGTGAGTCAAAACATCCATCTCAGTGCACCGGTAGATTGTAGCATCCAAGTCATATCTGTGTAACCTGTGAAAGCTGCAGGCTCCCCTAAGGCCAATCAGGACCAATTTAAATCACTGTTACATGTTTTTATTCAAGGGCCTTTTTTAATTTTGACCTTTATTAAAGCATCTCCATCATGCAGAAATGGTTAAATAACACAACATGGTCTCTGAGATATTATGTCTGAGTTTAAAACCTCCATATTCATTCAAAGACCTTTATTACGCCAATCAGATGAATCCTTATAGGTCAATCACATCCGTGTTTTACAAGAGGAAAACACAAGGTTTGATTTGAATTGTAGTGCACTTATTATAATGATCTTTTCTTGTCTGAAAAGCCAGAATAATAATGCATCCTCCCATTGGACAGCCTCTAGCACAGTTAGCCTGGCTCTGTCTGAGTTTAGTTTTGACACCATATTGCAACATCCCTCGAGCTAAAAAGCCCACATTTTTTTCTGATAAACAAAAATGTAGTTTTTAATCACTCCAAATCAGGCACAGTTGAGTGGTTTCTATGTCCAAGGAATTATTTCTGGCAAAGAATGTCTGTCGGTTAAGAAAATGACTATCTGTTCATGCTGATAGCTGGTATGTTTAAAGAGCTGCTGTGTGTGCAGACAGTTTGAAGGGAAGCAGAGGGGTTTGAAGTGTTATCTTTGAAATTTAAGAAGTCACAGACGTTGATGCCAGAGTAAATAGAGCTGGTAATCCGGCCCTTGATCTCTGTGTTTACATTTTGAAATCCCAGTATTAAGTGTGCAAACATGGCACACTTCAGCAAGTACTGGCGTGTTTGCAATACAGCCACAGTGCAATGTTGGCGGGAAATGTCGAAGCATCATTTGTATCTGCACACTCTTGCACATTTTCATGAATTGATTAAAGGAGTTCACTATTTTGAAAAGTAACGGGACATTTCTTTATAAGCATAGAAATAAGTGTATGCAATATAAGATAAACTAAAGAGCAGATTACGTCAAATGAATATACCACAACAAGGTGTAACATTATATTGCAGCATGCAAAGGTGGTGTGCAAAACCCAGTAACTGCCCACCTACGCACAATGGAGAATTATGTATTGTATAAAAAATAAAGGAAAATATACAGATGTATTTTAAATGAGGAATATCAAATGTAGAATAACAAAACAACTGTTCCTCCAGTTACGCTTGCCTCCAACACGCACCATACATTCACAAATAAGCTGCATTTAACATCAGGCGTTGAAAAACCTTGTGAAATGATGTCCAAAACAGGTGCTCTTAGGCGGGTGACATTGTTTTCAAGAATGAACCCTTTAATCTCAATCTATTTTTGAGAAAATTGACAGATACTATGTCATAAAGCAGCATTATTCCTTCCATTATGCAGGCCTCAAACATGGGATGCTCTTTGCTGTGTGTCTTTAATTTATATTATTAGTTTTACTGAAGCCCAGCAAATCCTACATAAATATCACAGGACTTTCCTGAATGCACGGCCTTCTATCCACCGTAAATTACATTTACACTGTACTTAATAGGTGTGTGTGTGTGTGTGTGTGTGTGTGTGTGTGTGTGTGTGTGTGTGTGTGTGTGTGTGTGTGTGTGTGTGTGTGTGTGTGTGTGTGTGTGTGTGTGTGTGTGTGTGTGTGTGTGTGTGTGTGTGTGTGTGTGTGTCGGTGCTGCAGCCGGGCTCGTCTCGACCCAACACGGCTCCGGGCAAGTTGCAGCGGCCGGTGCGTCTGAAGCCGATCCACAGCAACAGCACCACAGCCTCGCTCAGACGCAGCTCCCCTTACAGGCTGCTGGAGTCGTCCAATGAGAACGAACAGACGCTCAACAGCACTGTGAGACCGCGACACATGAGACCCTTTCATCCATTCACCCATTCATCTGCCTTCCTGCATAGAGAGTCTTCCTGTCTGAACAAAATCATATTCTAGATCAATTTGACCTATCTTTGGAGAGTAGTAGCAGGACTTTTGCCGTTGTTTACCAAACACAGTGTGAACGTAGCTTATGATCGTTGTAAGTGGACAAACTCCTCTCTATTAAACCTTCGCTTTTTCAAGCACATACACAGACATTGCTCTGCTGCAACAAACACACTGAATCCTTTCTACTCCTCTCCCAGATGGAGAAGGAGTCCCGGAGACATCGGACCACATCCGAGGCCCCCCGTGGCATCTCACCCTACTGCCTCCCTGTCATCAACAACTTCGTCACCCCGGTGCCTCCCGCCACCAAGAGGAAAGAGAGGGGGGTGAAGGTCTCTGCCAGCGGCACGCTCAGAGGCCGCAGACTGCGTCCCACCACCTCCTCCAGCGGGGCTGACATCAACGAGGTCTTTGTCTCTCGTTGAGTTTTTCCCGGCAACAACACCTTCCACAACAAACTAACGGCCCCTTTGGATTAATTAGCTTTTTGCAGGACCTAGCCGTTGGCTCGGTTTTATATTTAGGATTTATTTGTCCGTTTTTATTTTTAAGAAATTCAATATAAAACAGCATCGGGGAACTTGAAGTTGTTCTTTTCCTTCATCTGTAGGCAAAGACTATTGTTAAGACAGTGGTGACAGTATGAATGCAAAAAATTGAATTATTAAAAATCAAAGGTCATAATTTAACAACATAAGGAATCTCTTAGTGACTTAAATGTATAGAATTGTCTACTGAGTACATTTTAAGGTTTAGGTCATACTAAAATAAATCAAGACGAAATATCAGATGTCCGACAACATGAATTAGTCGGTCATAATTTAAATAATTTGCTTTTTATTCATCAATATATAGAGTACATTTCCTCTAGATCTACATAACCATTACTTGTAAAGATAAGTCATATCACATTTTGGATAAATAAATAAAAATAATGTCGTAAACACAATTAAATGGATATAAAACTGATCCCAACCTGCCCTTTTCTCCCATCCAGGACCCCCCCGTGCTGAGGAGCTCTGTGCTCCAGAGCAGAGTGTGTGTGAACATGATGTACTTTGGCAAAACGGTGCATCTCTCTCATGACCTGACCGACATGAGGGACGAGGTCAAGGTGTTTCAGCAGCACTGTGGAGGAGAGAACCTGTGTGTGTACAAGGGCAAGCTACAAGAGGGAGGTCAGTGTGTGTGTGTGTGTGTGTGTGTGTGTGTGTGTGTGTGTGTGTGTGTGTGTGTGTGTGTGTGTGTGTGTGTGTGTGTGTGTGTGTGTGTGTGTGTGTGTGTGTGTGTGTGTGTGTGTGTGTGTGTGTGTGTGTGTGTGTGTGTGTACAACAACCTTTAGGCAAACAGACTAACTCTATTATGGGGTCTGCGACTCCGTGGAATAACTTTGAATGTATTGTTTCTGTATCTTTAACTTGGTTGAGTATCCTTACTCACTGACTTTAAGATGTGTTTTGGTTGTTTCTGCATCAACAGATTTGATTATTTTCATGTTGAAAAGGCTCCTTCCTCTCATCCCCATGCTCAATCTCTCCCTCAGAGACTTTCCAGTTAATTTCAAGGCGGCACAGAGGTTTCCCCTTCAGCTTGACCTTCTTCCTGAACGGGCTGCAGGTGGAGCGGCTGAGCTCCTGCTGCGAGTTCAAACACAGGAAGGGCTCCAGACTCGGTGGCAGGCACGGACATTTTGGCTTCTGCGGCGTGGAGGGGGCCTCTCCCTGCTACAAGTAGGGTCTCTTTTTCAATAGGCACACTGTGTTTTAAAGGGAAATCCACTAGCCGTTTATGCCCCTTTTCTAGTCTTTGTGCTAAGCTATGCTAACCATCAATACTCTCTGTTAAAAACTGATGAAACGAGTATGGAAGAGGATGCTTGTAGAAAAAGACTCTAAGAAAAGATTGTCTGCTACCTGCAAAGCATCAGTAAGCACCTAGCTAGCGGACATATAGTAGCATTTACCAGCTAAACAGACAGATATTAACCTCAATTGTCGTTGAATATTGAAAACAGAGCCAACCTGAATGCTCTTTGCCTCCAATTGTCAGATGGCCAGACTGTTTCCTTAAAACTCTTTAATAAACTTTCAAAATACCAACTTAATCCTCTCAACTGAGTTGGTACAGTTTATCATGGTCATTTTTTAAAGGTGCATCATAGCAATGGGACTGGACAAAAAGCCCACTCCTCCACCAAAGAGAGTCAACGATGATGGAGTAAGAGAGGAGTCAGGGTCCAGTCCAAAGGAGACTCCTGTAATGGAGACAGAGAGGACTGCAGACAATGATGCATCCCAGACAGAGTGTGAAACCAGCCGACCTCAGGACATGGAGACTGAGGTCAAAGAGGAAACAGCAGCGGATGGCAAAGTCAGAGACGGTATGGATGAAACTGAGAACCAAAAACATGTGGAACAAATACTTTTGACAGAATTTTCATATATTTTCTGTAAGTGTATCTCAATTATTTTCTGCTCCCGTCCTCTTCAGATTATGAGGAAGACTTTGAAGCAGACGACGAGGGCCCTGTAGAAGATGCTGAAGTAAAAGTGAAGAAATCCCCCTCTCCATCTCAAGAAACTGAACCTCAGACTAAAGAGGGAGACGCCTCTGAGACTGAGGACGACGAGAAGGAAGGTGGGTGAAACATCCATGTTCAAACATCTTTTAAGTGCTGCATGAAAAGAAAAGTAACAGAGTAAAGCGATACTTCACCACGCATTATTGACTATAAAACAAAATCAGTCCGTATCTCTTAGAGGAGAACACATACTTCTGGTAACATATAGAGCCTAGATTTAGATTCAATGCTGAGCTTATAAACCGAATGTACAAATGTCATCTATAAACAAGAGTATTTCCCTATTTGGAGAACAACTGCTACTTCTATGTATTTCCAGAATAAATTAGAAGTTTAGTTAGTCTTTTTTTTGCTGTCAAATAATATTTAATGCTTCTTCTTTGTTGCACAGAGGATATAAAGTCTGCTTCAGGCTCCAGCTCCTCGGACAGTGAGCGGGAGGAGAGTGATGCTGAGGTCACCAAAGAGGACGAAAAAGCAGAGCAACCTAAAGAGGTGGACCAGGAGGAAACTGCTGTTCCACCAGAAGAGGAACAAGAAGAGCCACATCCAGAAGAAGCCACAGAGGCCAAGCCTGCTGCGCCTAAAGACTCAGACATACAGGACAGTGCGGGGGACAGCACTGAGATAGAGGTGTGTGAAACCAGTGTCCCCTCGGAAGAGAATAAACAAAGTGAAGAAATCTCAGCAGAAAGAAACGTGGAGGAAACGGTAGATGAGAGTAAACCAGAGCAGGAGCAGGAGAGGGGTGAGTGTGAACCAACAACTCTGGAGTGAGGGATTGGACCAGTCCATCTTTTATGGAGGTTTTTCCACTATTATCTCAACTAGTCATTCCTGTATAACTCTATTGACAGCCAAATAACTATCACAGTTTTGTTATTGTGTGATATTAAAAGGAACATTAGGACACTGTTGTAAAATGAGATGGTGGAAAAATGACTTTGCTTACTTCCTTTTGTTTCTGCGTTTTTTTTTTGTGATTTTCTGTATGTTTTTAATGTCAGTTTTATTCTAAATGTTTGGTTGCTGTGCTTTTACTTTTTTTAAATCCCTCTGGATTTTTTTTTTAACGTTTTAGAAAGCTTTCTCTAACTTGTGTGCTTTTGTAGATTTGGTTCAAGCTTAAATGATGTGGCATAAATAAATTAATATACAGTATATAGCTTAAAAAAAACAAAGGTAGGACTCTGTGGGGGGTGAACATGCAATCAGAGAAGCAGGTGCAAGCTGCCACTGATGGAAAAACACATACATTTAATATTGCACACACCTCAGGTCCCCGTGTTTTAAAATGTGCAGCTGCATAGAGTGCCCAAACAAATCTATTTCTGCCTTACTAGCAGCATTCTTTATGGTAATGTCTGTAAATATCCAACTCGTATGTAAATATAGTGTTAATGAAAACTGAATTGTAGGTTTTCTCGACCAAAGTGTGCTCCATAAGTGCAATCACATCCTAAAATGTACATACAAATGGTTTAAAAACAGATATTGTAAGTCCGTTCTGGTTGTGTATTAAATGTTTGTGTTGTTGTTTTTTCCTGTGCATGTTCAATATTATTTTGCATGTTGTGTTTTACACCTGGAAAGATTAAAGACATTCTTGTGTTATTGGCTATATGTGTATTCATTTGCTTATTTCTCTTAATGCATTTGCATTTTTCAAAGACTTATTTATTCTTTACCTTATAACATTCAGACATTCTTCGTCACCATGAACTTATATAACTGCGTGTGCCATGTCTCTTTTTCTCTCCCAAGCTAAATCTGTGCAGGAGAAGTTGGCAGAAGCCATCCTGAAGGAGTCCCACTGCAGCTCCGAGCCAGAACTGAGCGACACCAGCACCGAGGAGGAGGAGGAGGAGTCCTCAATAAACGGCCCTGAACAGGACAGCAAGGGTACCAGATCTTCACTTTCATGCAAAAAGTCAGTCACTATTTCACTTTTGTTGTAAAATAAATATGTTCTAAACCAATTCTCCATTATCTTTGCAGATGAAGGGAAATCTTTGACATTTACAGAAGAGAAACAGGCCGTTGTAGAGGAGAAGAAATGTGAGGAAGAGGTTGTTGTTGAAGCGGTAGAAGTAGAGGAGACATCTGAACCAAAAGAACAAGAAGTGGAAACTGAACAGGAACCCCACGACAACAAAGATGTTCCTAAAGATGTCAAAACCGAAGAGGAAGATGAAAAGTCTGCCTCGGAAGAGGACATAAACACAGAGAATGATAAATCAGAGGAGGCAGAAGTTGCAGGTCTGGATCCTGTTTCTGAAGAGGAAACGGCTGAGGAAGACAAGACTTCAGAACCTCAAGAAGATGCATCAGCTGAATCAACTAATGAGGAGGCTCTGGAGAAACACAGGAAAACGAGGAGGAAAATGAAATGGAGGTTGACATGCAGCCCGATGAGACAGGACACGGGGCAAAAAGCAGCGAAGAGGATGAGTCATCGGTATCAGAGCCAAATAAAAACCCTGATGAGACGGCAGCGCCTGGTGATGCAGAGGCGGAGGCGGTGACAGCGAGCGAGACAAAGGAGATGAAAGCAGAGCCCTCAGAGGAGCGAGAGGCCCTCGGCTGTGAAGAGGCACCTGTAACCCACACAGAGACGAGGCAGCAGGGAGACAGCGAGGACGCAGGGACTGAAGTCACAGCGGAGAACTCAAGCAGCTCCATGGAGGGGAGCGGAGACACCACAGTGGAAAAAACAGCAAATATAAGAGAGGACGATGTGAAAGATGAAAGCTGTAAAGATTATATTAAAGAGGAAGAAGTGTCGGCAGGAGATGAGAATAAGGATGGCTTTGAACAAGAAGGAGGTGATCAAGAAGGAGAGAAGATAGAAAAAGTGGTGGAAATAGATGATAAAGTAGAAGAGGAAGAAAAGCAAACACATCTAGATGAGATAACAGAAGAGGAAAATAAGGAGGAAAGTGAAAAGAATGATACAGATAAGAAAGCAGAAGAGGAGAATGATGAGAGTAAGATGGAAGGAAGGATAGAAAGCATGGAAATTATTTCAGAGCAGACTGAAGTTGACTCAAAGGCAAATGAAGAACAGGCTGAGAAATCCCACAGTGAAGAAGATGAAGTTGCAAACAAAGAGAGAGCAGATGAACTAGAAAAGACAGAGAAAGACAAAGACAGTGAGAGTGTGAAGAATAAAAAGGATGAGGAAGAATCAGAGGAAAAGGGAGCTGAAACTAATGAGAGTGAAAAGATAAACACAGCTGCTGATGAGGAAAAGGATGATGGAGCAGAAAAGGAAGAGAAAAATGAGAATGAGGACAAATCAGAAATGGATAAAGATGAGGAAGAATCTGAAGAGAAAAAAGATGAAACTGATAAGACTCCAGACAGAGAAGAACTTCCAGAGACTGCAGAAGAAGAGAAAATGTCTGAGATCATGGAGGAATCTGAGAAAAGTGCAGGTGCAGACTTGGATAAAGATAATGCAAAGGTATCAGGTGATAATATTGTTGAGTCAGAGAATGTTGAAGGGAGTGAGGCAGAACACGTGGCACAGGGGACTGAAACGGCTGAAGAGACGCCAGAGAAGGCAACGGAGGCTGAGGAGGTTAAAAAAGAAACTGAAGAAGGAACTGACAGCAGGGAAAAGGGAGAAGTTGATGTTGAAAATGGGGAGATTTCTACGAGAGATGAGAAGAAAACTCAGGAGGATGAAGGAGAGGTTCAAACTGAGGGCGGAAATGACGTGAAAACGGCAGAAAATACGGAAGAGGAGACAAAAACAGAGGAGCCCACAGAGGGAGAGAGCACGGAGGTAAAGGAAGTAACTGCAAAGTCTGAAGATCACGCTGAAAAACCTGAAGTCGACGAGGCTCCTGACACGGAAGTGCCACAAACTCAGAGTAAGGCAGCAGAAAAGCAAGAGGAATTCACCAAAAACGACTCAGAACTGGAGACATCTGCTACGGAAATAAAAGAGGACTCTAAATCAGACGAGAGAAAGGACAGTGAGGAATCAAAACAAGATGAAAATGGAAACATATCTGAGCCTGACAGTGAAAACAGAGATTCAGATTTGATGAAGAAGAGCGATAAGAGTCATGTCAGTGAGGTGGGGGTTGCTTCTTCAGGTGACCAGGCACAATCTCCAACACCTAAAGCTGTGGATTTAGATACAGCTCAGACGTTAGATGAGTCCACTGCAAGCCCTAACAAACACACTGAAGAGAACCCTGCTGATCACTCTGCAACTGACGGAGAAAATGAAGCGGACACGGAGGAGGCGAGCAAGGCCTCGGAGGAAGGAGCGAGTGTGCTGCTCCAACCTCAAACACAGGCGCCGACACAAAACAAAGACAACACAGAGGAGAGCGTGGCAGGAGTTAAAGAAACTCCAGAGGTACTAACGAGAGAAAACAACACAGAAATGGTCACAAACTGGGTAACCAAGCATCAAACATCCAAGTTTTTTGAGACGTTTGTTGAACCTTTAGAATACTTGAAGGAATCGACAGACGGTCAACTCAACGCTAATGAAGAAGAAACAAAATCTACAGAGAAGATAGGATCAGAGAGTCCACTTATGCTGGCAGAGATATCTCAAAGTGCAGAAGAAGAGCAAATGCCAAAAGATGTAAACGAGGAAAGGGATCAAATTAAAGAGGAACCTCAATCTTCCGCTCACTCTGTTGGAGAACAGCGTGAGACAGACTCTCAGCAGCTGGAGGAGACTGAAGTAAAGGACTGGATACCTGCAAAAGCAGAGAGTGATAAGGAGTCTGTGAAAGAGCAAGATATGAGGTCAGAGGAACAAAAGGGAAGAAGGCCATCTCTTGATAAAGTGCATGAGGGTTTAACGCAGGATCACACTGAGCATGATGTGTCTAAGACTGAAGTGGAAAGCATATCAGGTACTCAGCATTCAATAACCAGCGGCAGACCTGAGAGTGAGGAGAAGACTAGTCCAGACTCAAATGAAAAACAAATTGAAGAGGAAAAATATCTACTACCTTCATCCAAAATAGAAGAGCAACCTCGGCGTTCAACAGGTCCAGAAGAGCTCTCCGCATCTAAAGCCAATGAACCAAAAGAGACAGAAGAAACTCCGGAAACAAGTGGACAAAGTCGAGAAGTTACAGAAATAACCCATTTCACAACGTCCAAGTCTGACGATGGAAGTCAGGAGGAGTTCCGACAGAAAGACATTGACCCCAAACCGCCAGGCGGCAGCATCAACGGAGACCGACGAGACGCGCCGATGATCGAGGACATCAAACACACGCTGAGTAAAGACAGACTCAGCACTTTCTCAGTGGACGAAACCATGTTCAGTAGAAGCTCATATCCTCTGCTGACCGCTGCGAGGACAGAGAGCGGACATTAGAGCGTCACCAAGGTGAAGTGAGGCTTTACTCGTTTGATCTTAGTTTAAAGGAGGACTTCGACAATCAGATTAGCTTTATTTAGCTGGTTTTGGAGTATACATTTAAAAAAGAACGACTGTCCACTTTACTTAAACTGGAAGTCAGGTATTGGATGGCAGTCTGAAAAACACTACATGTATATCATTTTTATACCCTTTAGACTTGTTTATTATAAAATGGTTAGTTAGCTATGTATTAATAAAGGTTGTTTAACAATCAGAGTGCCTTGGAAGCTTTTTAGATTGCCAACAAATACCATTGACTTCCATTAAAAGTATTTTATCTGTGTGTTTTTTACCCTATCCTTGAAGAACACTTGTTTTTTATTTCAACACCCAAGTTTCTTTACAAAGTGCAGCACTCTTTATGTTTTCCCGCAAGATGCTTTTGCCAGAGGCCCTCAAGTGTCTCGTGGCTTTTATGTTTACATTACAAAGGCTTCTTCAACAGTCTTCATCCCTCAGTACCCAAAAAGAAGACGCTGCATAAGGAGTTTTGACTGCTGCATGAAATGTTTACAATAGAGCAGCTCTTCCTATTGTTGCTCACAAAGAGGCGGAGTATCAAGTGCAGCTGCTATCACTTATTACCCGTAAACAGATACTCTTCCACTCATGACTGAATAATTGATCCTTGTTGATCTCCCACAGCTTAGTTTGTCCCAGCTACGCTTTACATTTCCACTGATGTTACAGTACCGTAGAGGTCTGTAATCGCACTGTGTTTTACTGCTTAAACATGTAGAATTGTTACAATGAGATCCAGACAACCGGGTCAACGGGAATGCTAATCTAAGCTAGCAAGATAGCTCACCTACGATTAAAACAGTGGTAACGTTGTGAATGTCAAATATAGCGGCTCTGAGTGGTGTCATTCGAGCTGCTAACACTACCTCTTATTTAAATAGAAATATATTTATTTATATTGCCTTTTCATCAGATTCCTATGGCTAGCGTGGGTTTGTGAGGCTTCTGGTTTCTGATTGATATCTGTCAGTGAACGGAGGCTTGAATAAAAACTGCTTGATACTGACTGATTCTTTATTGTTTACATGCAGAATATACTGTATGCACAAATGATCTGGGAACCTTGTAGTCAAACAATGTACACTTGAACAGCTTTTGCTTGTCAAACATATAGTATTTACAAAAAAGCATCAACAAAATATTAAAAAACATAATGGTTGAAGCAAAAACAAAACACGATTAGAGATACTGGGAACTAAGAATGAACTGTAAACTCTCAACAAACTCAACAACAATATAGTTTAGGTTGCAAGTTGGTTAGCAATATTTTCTACTTCTGCCATCTATTCAGGGTTTTGCTTAAAATTAGCTGTAAAAAAACAGGCATGAATCTGTAAAATAACAAGGAAATAATGAAGAGGATTAGTTACTTTCCTCGAAGCTGCCGCCGCTGCTGTAAGAGGAGTTCAACCTCATGGTGCTCATCGGATCAGACACATACCCTAGAAAGGAGGAAAATCTGTTAGTTTGATTTATGCAAAGTAATACTGACAACACCAGACTGAAATATTATTCTACTATAAACACTTAAGGGGAAATGTAATATATTCTTGGTCGAAAAGACCCAAATTAACAATGAATTGATCTTCCTAAACAAGGATGGGCACAGATGTTAATAAGTGAATCCCACAAAGTCCTGCTAGCAGAAATACTAGCTCGAGTACAAAATGTGTGCTCATCCACCGCAGAAAATAGTCCCCATATTTGTTTATTTTGTATAATTGCAATTGGATTTCTGTCCTATTCTTTTTTTTTTTGGTAGGGGAAGTAAAACATGAGGAAAAATAAAACCAGGCCTATTTTTAAAATGTTTTATTATGAATTGCCAATAGTAGCACCTAATGTTGAAACGCAAAAAGTCAGATATATGAAAAATAAGATTTGGGAAAAGCAATATTAAAAATGTCATAGACGATAAAATAAACGTTGGGTAAAAAGTGTTCGAGAACAAGAGCACAATACCTGAACTTGAGAATGAATTGTACCCAACACCATTACTGATGTGTTAAACTGCCCCAGCTTTACTTTAAACAATGAGTGTGACTTTATCAGTGTGCATGAGTTCTGTAAACAAACCATTTCGATCGATGGGAGAAAACTGCATGTTCCTCCTGAGCTCCTCCAGTGAAAGACCTCCTGATGCACGGCGCTGCTCACTGAAAAATCAAATCAGCAATTATTTATTAATCCACTGCAAAGCAACTCTAGTGCAGAAATATATCCAGCTTCATTTACATGGAGAAAGATAGATGAGATGGAGGCAGATAAAAGCTGGAGGAATTTAATATGTGATGTCCAATCTCACTTTCTCTGCAGGGGGTCAAAATAAAAAATAGATGACAGATTTGATAGGCGGCCGCAGACACACTCTGCACGTGTTGCTCAGCGTTTAATATTCAGACATGTTGTACCTTATTATAAGTTACATTTCAAAATGCCAGGAAGGTCTTGTCTGAGGTTTGATGGAGCACCATGGAATGAATCAGTGGCACAATAAGCCCAACTCCTGTTTCTGGCTTCATAGTTACCAGGCTCTCTCACTCACACACACACACACACACACACACACACACACACACACACACACACAGCCAAGGCGTCTAATAGAGGTTCTCCTCCTTGGTCAGAAAGCCATGCATGTTTTATTGCATTGGCTTTCCTTTGTTTCCTTTTCTGTATCCGAGCAACTCCATTCCTCCCTGCTGCAGTCACTATGTTAACTGGTCTGCATGTTGCTTCAGAGTGAGACGTCTCTATCACTGTCCAAACTAAAGCAAGCTGTGGAACTCCTGTTAGCGAGAGATTGAGACTGAAAATATTCTCTGGTGAGAATTCTTTTAGCAACATTTTGAGGGCAATTTAAGGCCTATCCACATTTTCATTATATACATGATTAACTATATAAATCATTGGAAGACATGTTAACACTTACAAAGTTCCCTCCAGAGGGAGTTTCTCTCCCACACATTTCCTCACCTCTGGGTCCAGATGGCGTAGGCTCGAGTGTTGAGAGCGTACTCCAGCTCGAAGCGTGATCGCAGCGCAGCGACGTGACTCCGCCCGGGGCCTCCTCGCCCCAGCAGACAGTCGAAGGAAGAGGAGGGAGACAGGGAGCCGCTGCTGTTACTGGAGGCCGGAGACATCAGCTGACAAACAACAACAACAACAACAACAACAACAGTAAATCACACACTGCAGGGATACACAGGAAGACATTCAGGACAATGTGGGATAGTGGTGGATTAAATGATGTCAAATGTAATGAAATATTTAAATTTGAATAGGGTTTGAGCTGCTGATGGATAAATAAGTCCAAGTGCAAGTCTATGTCTTTATATACCTCAACGTTGCACAAACATTCCTCCAGGTTGGAAACCACTTCAGAGAACTCGGGCCTGTCCTGAAATTTCAAAAAGCAAACTATAATATATTTCTGTTTCAATCAAAAGCATTGTGTGTATCCAACACACACATACACACACACACACACACGTTCTCCCAGTGTGTCCTGTGTTTTAGTCCACCCACACATGAAGCAAAGGTGAACTCTGCTTCAGAAGCGACCCTCAGATCTTTTCCTCGCTGTGGAGAACAAACACGGCCTCCCCGGAGCTGTTCAATTATACATCACATGCTCAGATCCAGGCCAGGGTCTGACAGCCTGCTTCAATATCACAGACCACCGAGAGAATATGGTACAGATGAAAACAAATCAAATTGTTTAAAGTACTTTCATTGGGATTTTAGCTAACACTTCCACCTTGAAATCCTTTAGTTTAGAAAGTTGGTATGATCATGTTTTGGGAGATTTTATTAGACTATTAAGAACCATTTGTTATTTCAATTTACACTGGTTTCACAGAAACTACGCCTTAATCTGAGGGCAGTGTTGTAATATAGGCTTCTTATAGGTTTGATAAATATTCTCAGCACTCCAGGACATGAAACCTTATGAGGTCTTTGAGATTTTGGGACCACAGCAGGAGCCTCTCCTAACCAAAGGGATCGTCCCACAGAGAGAGAGAGCAGCGCCCCCATGCTGGTCTGTGATTTAATGTGTGTTGATGAGGCCCAGCTCAAAAACTGGCAGTCTAATAATGAGCATCGCAGCACTGTGCCGAAAAACATCCTGTGCTGCTAAATGTGAAGCTCTGTGCAGTAATGCATCCTCTGGGGACCCTGCACACATTTGCAGAAGCAGCTGACTCAGCATCAGTTCCCCCTCTGGGCCTTATTAAAGGTTATGTCACCATTTGAATGAAATTAGTGTAGATTTTGGGGTATTTGGTTAGTTTTAAGGAGTTTTAGCTTATAAATGTTTCATATAATACATCGACTCTCTCTAGATGTGTTAGTAAGATAGGTTTAATAAATACCTTCTGTCTAGTGTCTGCGCCCTGATTCTCAGGCTTTGGATATCTTGTATCGGAGTGTACCGACGTCGAACTGTTCTTCTATTATTAAATTAAACTGAATCAGTCTGCCTGAATATCTAATGACTTGAAAGATGCTGGTTGGATTATTCTTAAGGTTTATTCTACCGAACTACACCAGACAGCACAGTTCAAAGTGGATATTCGCTATACTGTGGGATACTGTACGACACGGACTGTCAATTAATTGTAATTTCTTTTTGGGAGTTTTTCCAACAATCAGAGCTCAGATAGAAGAGATCGTGTCCTTTACCTCGGGGCAGGCGTTCCAGCCTCTCATCAGGAAAGCAGAGATGGGTTTGGGGATGGAGTATCCGACGGGAGGCCGGATGTGATGGTACGCCATGTCGGCCGCTGCAGCAGCTGTGGACAGAAGTAAGTCTTAAATGTAGTTGTTTTTTTAGATGATCACATGTTGTCTCACAGTCTTTTTGTTCTGTCTTTGTGTTGATTTATAATTTAATATTATGTTTTGGATGTGATCGGAATATATTTTGAAGATTTTTGTAGCCGTGCTATAGGTCTCTGGACAGAATTGTCAGTCAGTCTTGGGTTCAGATTATTATTTGTATTTATTGGGTGATCTTCTTTTATTTTTTGCAAGTGCAATCATGAGAATGAGATGTGTTGTTGTGAGTGATGTTTGGTGGAAGTGATTGTTAATTCTCTGTTGCCTAAATCAGTTAAGCCATGTTAATCATCTCGTAAATCTGATATGGGGACAACTGTGTTTGTCTGCCGTGAGAGAGGTGTATAATGTCAGAGGTCTCTTGTTGAGTACCCTCTTAGTTTGAGTCTTCTAGTATCCACACACACACACACACACACACACACACACACACACACACACACACACACACACACACACACACACACACACACACACACCGCCGTGACTGTGTTTAAAGAAGAATACCAGGTTTCAGGTGAGCGAAGGGGATTTCTCCAGTGAGCAGCTCCCACAGACAGAGGGCGTAGCTGAACATGTCCGCCTTCACAGAGTAGCGAGTGCACTGAGTGAAAACCTCAGGAGCCATCCAACGCAGGTTCTGCCCACACACACACACACACACACACACACACACACACACACACACACACACACACACACACACACACACACACACACACACACACACACACACACACACACACACACACACACACACACACACACACACACACACTAAATGAGACCCAATTACTGACAGAAACACTGCGTCCCAGCAAGGGCAAGTAGTTCCTCACAACAGGCAGCTCCCAGGAGAGGAAACGCACTTAACACCAAACTGCAGGCCAAGCACTCTGGGTAGTGATGAGTCAGCACATTGAGGCAAAATCTGCATGAAGGCAGTTTTCTTTTTTTAAGCTGGTGGGTAATTGATGGCAGGTGCTAGCAGATGCTCTGGCTTGGACTCCAAAACAATAACAGCATAATACAATCTCATCTTTCATGGATGCTGCAGTGTTAGAATATTTTTTGCCAAAGAGGGAAAAAACACTTCTTCCAAAAGGTTTGTGCACGTCATCAAATAAATGAGAAACAGAAAGGACACTGACCCCCGGCTGCTTGGTCATGTTATCCTCGTCCACAGACTGTAGGAATCTAGATTCTGCAGAAGAGAAGGGCATGTGTAGTAGGTTGCAAACGCTATATGTTTAGAATTTACAGTCAAGCCCTCATTTTTAATTCATATTTGAAATACTTTAAAGGCTCTTTACATGAGGGGTAATATACTGTTAGGTCTGTAGATGACGCTATGAAATAAACACGCTTTGTCCTGAGAAATACGCCATTTTTGTCTTCTATATCCATCCACAGGTACAGCCACACTTGTCAATTGTTTTGTAATTTTTTTAATGAGTTTGAGATGTATTTTAAGTGACAGGCATGTTTTGCAGCTAACTGTTAGCATTAGCATCGTAGTCAAGAGAGTGTCTTGCCCGAGTTAGCAGCACATGGTGGCTTTCCTGCTGGATAAACTACTGCTAATGATTGTTGGAGAAGTGGAAAATCTAACAAAGATGGTTTTATTTTGTTTCATTTATTTCCATTGAGTCCAAATGAGGTTTATTCTAGGGGCGATTAGCAATGACTGTATCTGTCAATGGTGTCTGGTGGCTTTGAAGAGAGCATTTTAAGCCACATAATAACTGCCCAAAATGTTCCTTTTTTTATTTGATTTATTATATATTTACTATAACACACACTCTAGCCTTGTGCTGGAAAAGAGTCGGCAAGATGCCATGTTTCCATCACTGCCAATCAGAGCAGTTTGTCCTGGGATTTAATAAATCCTTTTCCCAGTAAACACTAAATCCAGATGTAACTAGAATATCTCTTACCTCCAAAATCAGCCACCACTGCGTGTCCGTCCTCGTACAGCAGGATATTGTGGCTGCAGAGATCACATGTCATTAGGAACAACTACAGTAATTTGAGACTGATGACACCCTAATGCCACATTACTCTCCCACCTGTTGAGGTCGCGGTGGATGATGGGCTGTGTGAGGTTGTGCAGGTACTCCATGCCCTTCGCCACGTCGATGGCAATGATGAGCTTGGACTGCAGGTCGATGAGCCTGTCCATCGACACATCATTAAAGCAGCAGCCACTTAGTCAGAGATCAATAGTCCCTGCCAATCACACGCGGCACTTTACACAGATCAATAGGAGGGCCTATGTAGAGAGCACCTGGGCACACAGTTAGCCCGACACTTCATCTGGATCATTGGTGATCGGAGAGGGGACGCTTCCAGGGAGGATAATGAGACCGGAAACAGTAGACCCTCCTTATAATCACAGAGTAACTCCTTAAAGGAAATCTTAACCGCAAAACGACCTTTTACACATCAATTACTCCCCCCTGTGTGATTCTGTAATAAATTATGGATTTCTCACATTCCTCCAAAGTGAACAAAGAATTCAAAAACTGAGAAAAGTTTAAATGAATTGAAGTAAACTCTTGCATCCAAAAGTCTCATTTCTCCAGTCGTATGTTCACTACCTCCTACATCCGTGCATTTTGGCTAATTAATAATAATAATTCAAACCGTGTGGACTCGGATGGACGAGTAGCGCACCTTTGGAAGTGTTTCAGATGACCTCCTCTCATCAGTTCATAAAGTCTCACCATGTTTTGGGATTTTTCATTCCCCAAGAAGGCATGCAGGAAAAAGAAAGTTTAATATTTATATACAAATTCATTTTGTTGGTGTAGTATTCATCTAAGTTAGCTCTGACTGATTTTAACACACTGAACTGCTTTGCTGAACGACACCTTTAAATAACTAAATAAAGTCTCAAAAAGTTCAGTTTTCTTGAGGTCTTGACTCCCCTTGGTGGAGTTTGCTGTAGGGTATTGGACTGCACAAGAGCAATGTGTCCTATTATTTTTCTCCCCTTGTTCACATACAATATGCAAGTTCTAAAACCTAACTTCTTATGAAGAGAACAACACACACATACACTTCACAGTCTAGAAACAGCCCATATTTGACATGTACGCTTGATAGACGGGTCTATAACAGATAGTATGTCATATATAAAACCCACATCCTCCACTCCCTCACCTCTTCTGCTCGTGCAGCAGAGAGAACAGCGAGCCTCCGGAGACGTACTGCGTCACGATGGCGAACTGGCTGGGGTCGTCCAGACACGCCCCGATGAACTGGATGATGCAGGGGTGGTTTAGGCGGCAGAGGATGGATACCTCTCTGCAGAACATGTCCACGTCCGACTTGGAGCAGTACGTGTTGGCTCGATATCTGCGGACAAGGACTCATGAGTTACCCCCTAACCCTAAGATGGGATGAGATATGTTATATTTGGAGGTATTTTAAGTGGAGTTTCACCGTTTTATGGCAACTATTTTGTTCCTGCATTTTCCTCTGTAGACCTTTCCAAAGGAGCCTATGTAAAACAATATTTAAAGCTCAGTATTATTCTTATTATCTGAAGCATGTTGTTTCAAACAGAACAAATATTAATGCTCTCACCTGATCCGATGATCTCATTAAACTCCAGCTCAGACAGCTGAAGGTGGAAGTGAGACGGGAGGCTGGCCCTGAGCAGGAGAACCTCTGCCTTCTCTGAAACAGAGAGTTATCTTTTTTATAAAACTAAAGCCCTCAATGGAGAGCTTTTCCCAACTATTATGCACACCACACAGAAAGTAGTGTTTCAGTGCCCTCTCCAGGTGATACTGCTCACTTCTAAAAGCATACTGAGGCCAAATAAAACCCAGACAATGTTCAGGTATGATGTCTAAAACTTCTATAGAAACATGGACAACAGTATGCAAAGATAACATAAGTCAGCAGACGCATCATAATGCAGATTTTTGTCTCAATAATCTACATCTATTAGGTTTTTCTGCTAAGAAAACATCAGAACATAAGTATTTTATTGATAAGAAGCCTTCAGTGTAAGTCGTTATTTATAGGTAAGGCACGTGCAAAGCTTTGAAATGACTACAGCAGTGAAAATACTGTATTTGCTCCACAGATGACTCCCTACATGACTCAAAGGAAAGCAGAGGCTTGTTTGTTTCAGTATCTGATATAGTGCCCTCTTAAGGCCCTATGGCACAATTATTTTGCATGTTTAACCCCTTAATGTTAAATGGCTCTTAAGATGTTTTTCTTTATATTTCCGATTGAACGCGATAGATTTCTAAGTTTTTCTATTATTTTCCCTCAGATGGAGACTGTGTGTTTTCAGCAGCAGCTAGGCCCCCTCCACAGGTTGCAGACAGTGTGTGTTATCATGTCGGCCGACAGTGATGTGAACAGAGACGGATAAGATAAGAGTCATTGGGCCCCTAGGCCTGTGACGACGAGAAAACGCCCCCCCCCCCCAACCACCCGAGCCCCACCCCAAGCAGCACCACGCTAACTTCACCCTCACGCGCAAATCAGCAGCAACAAGTCAAAGAACACACATATGCACATAAGTCAAAAATAAGCAGGCGCATAGACCTTACATAACCTTACAAAAGCAAATAACTCAATCTGGAGTTTATGAACGAATAGCCTTACACATTACAGGCTCTCATATTTACAACACAGGATTTCTGACAATAGAGATTATTTTGGCTTCAAACAGCGTAATGAAGGGGGGAAACATAACCTAGGCTACCTTCAATAAATTACTCACACAAACAGATCAGAACACACAACACACAAACACGTTTCAGAAGCAGGCTATAACATGTTAGGATTAAAATGATCGTTTAAACATAGCTATGCCATAAACTGTCCGCCTCCACTTAATACACGTCCACTGTTTTCTAACTAGCACCCTCTCTTGACACATCCAGCTATGTCATAGTAATAATCATAAAGATAATAATCATAAAAATAATTATGATTATATTTATAAATGATTTACAACTTATTATTATTATAAAAACTACACTAATTATGATAATAACAATAAGTATGAAGAATAGAATAAGATAAGTGTCACTTGGCTGATATCTGAGTTGAATAACAACAACCCATGGTCCCATAGGACCCATAGGGCATAGGGGGCCCTACATCAGGGGCCCATACAGCTGGCCTGTATGATCGCACTGCATTGTCGGAAACAGCAGCTTACTATAAAGACATATGCCATATAATGCATGCTATTTGATAAGCCCCTTTCAGATACCATGAATAACTAACATAACACGTGTTTCAGAGCGCTTCATGGCAGTGGTTCCCAACCTGGGGGGCACGGAGCTCTTGCAGGGGGGGGGCACAGCAAGGCAAATGGATGAGGCAACAACAAATATGGACAAGAAATAACAAATTTATCATGAAAATCGGTTGCCTGTTTATTACACACAATGAGCTATATTTGCATATGCAAGGGCCCCAAAAAACCTTCTACTTCACACAGATCACATCACACAAGAAAACTGCTTGAAATCATGCATCGACATCAAGGTTGAGGGGGAGTGGGGGGGGCTCGACAATATTCTAACCCTCGAAACGGGGGCCAAGCTTGCAAAAGGTTGGTAATCCCTGCTCTATGGTATATCCTACCCCATTCTAACTGATTTAAGGGCCCTTTTCCGATATTAGGGATGAATAACATTCATAAGCTGTGGTTCAGGGGCACTGTATGACCTATCATATGCCATTCTATTTAATTTGAGGGGGGGCTTTAATGTATGAGGGATGAATTAATTACACAACCCGTGGCATATGATTGAGGGGCCCTATTGAGATATATTACATAATATAACAATGTTATATGGCTTCAGGGCCCCATTACTTTTATTATGTTGTAGAGACAGTATAGAAATGGTAGCGCAGAGGCTTGGGCTTCAGGGTCCCCTTGGCCTTGGGCCCCTGGGCCTGGGCCCAGTAGGCCCGTGCAGTAATCCATCCTTGGTTGTGAAGTGTGTGTGAAACCGCTCCGTGCCTCGCTCCACCTCATTACCTTTAGTCATGCTCTTGATCTTTCCTAGAGGAGACGGCACAGAAACGTAGGACCCATCTGGAAGAGAGGCGAAGTGTTCAGACAGATAAATGTGAAGTGGGATTTTCAGTCCACATTATTATTTACTAGAGGGGCGACTCACCCCCTCCCGGCTGAGAGTACTCATTGCAGGGGGAATCATCTGGACGTATGTAGTGTTTCAGTAAGGTGACAATGGCATCATGACCTAAAGAAAAAGAAAAAGGAACTGTAGGATGGATGCATGGATGGATGGATGGATGCATGGATGGATGGATGGATGCATGGATGGATGCATGCATGCATGGATGGATGGATGGATGGATGGATGGATGGATGGATGGATGGATGGATGGATGGATGGATGGATGGATGGATGGATGCATGGATGGATGGATGGATGCATGGATGGATGCATGGATGCATGGATGGATGCATGGATGCATGGATGGATGGATGGATGCATGGATGGATGGATGGATGGATGGATGGATGCATGGATGGATGCATGGATGGATGGATGGATGGATGGATGGATGGATGGATGGATGGATGGATGGATGGATGGATGGATGGATGGATGGATGGATGGATGGATGGATGGATGGATGGATGCATGGATGGATGCATAGATGGATGGATGCATGGATGGATGGATGGATGGATGGATGGATGGATGGATGGATAGATAGATGGATAGATATAGATATGACCTTTCTCATAAGCCCACATGAGGCAGGTCTGCTCGTCCTTCTCCCCACTTGACCGGCTCGGGTCGCAGGCCACCAGGTTCATGTCGGCCCCGCTGTCCAGCAGGAACTGCACCAGGCGGATGTGGCCGTGAAAACAGGCGCTGTGCAGAGCTTAAAAAGAGCATTCAGGGATTTAATCCACCATTAAAGTTAAAATCACAACTACATTTAATCTTACTGCACATGTGGGACGAAAGAGACTCACCTGTGTGTCCGTCTCTGCCCTGAGTGTTGATGCTCATGGCATTCTGGCTCAACAAGAACTTCACCATCTCCAGGTCTTTACCATAGGTGCATGCACTGTAACACATGTGCTCATCGTCACCTCAGAGCAGCATGAATCACATGAAGAACAAAGCGTGCCATACAGCATGCATTCTGCACAGCAGGTGTTTGTCAGAATGTGAATAAATACAGTGTGAGACAATACCTGTGGAGGGCCGTCTCACTGAAAATATTCTCCTTCGACAGACTGTCTGTGCAGGAAAGCTGTATTAACTCCTTAGCAGCATCTCGTTTCCCATTATAGCAGGCGCTGGTGAGGTAAAAACATTTCAACACAGCGCTTTATTTCATCTTCTAAAGACGAACAGAGGTATAGTGACAGAGTAAATCATTTACAGGTGTAGCGGTGTGTCCCCGTAGATGTTGACGGAGTGAGGCTGCACGTCAAAGTTTCCCTGCAGGAGGAAGCGCACAATCTCATGGTGACCGAAGCGGGCGCAGAAGTGGAGAGGGACGTGATCCTCGTTGTCCTGAGCATTCACTGGAGAGAAGAGCAGAAAAGTTAAGGAGATTCAAACATTTAATCCCACACTGTGAATGTTATCTTAAACTGACCCTATGCTTTTCTGGGTTTTCCCTTTTCCTGTAGTGTGTTATATAGGTTTTTAGTGCATGCCAATGATCTGCAAAGGCATAACAACTCCCAAAGTGTCCCAAAGAGGGAGTTTCTGTCTCACATACTCCCCCCCCTGCCAGAAACGCCTCCATTCGATTCCGTGAAAAATCCCATAACATGATGACATCAATAGGTAACACTTGTACTTCTATTGGCTAGCACCCAAACACATTGTTTGCTAAGTGGGCAGGACATCTCAAGCAGTTGAACAATCACAACAGAGCCGGCAAGCTAACCAATCAGAGCAGACTGGGCTCTGGTTTCAGACAGAGGGTGAAAGAGAAAACATGTTTTGATCATTAAAGCATCTATTTCATATGAATATTGTTCTTGTTTTTTTATTGAAAAGTCTACTTTGTTTTTATAGGAACCACCTGTTGGGAGTGTCAGGTCTCACCGTTAGCTTTGCTCCCGTCCCCCAGCAGCAGTTTGATGATGCTGAGGAAACCTCTGGCTGCAGCCAGGTGCAGCGGCCGGTCCCCCACCTCACCGCTTGCATTCACATCCGCCCCGAACTTCAGCAGCAGCTTTGCCAACTACAAAGCACAGTGATGAGTACACACACACACACACACACACACACACACACACACACACACACACACACACACACACACACACACACACACACACACACACACACACACACACACACACACACAAAGTATTTCTTTTCTCTAAGAATCCAGAAGTGGTTGATAAGAGCTCTTTACCTGCTCATAGTTGTTATAAGAGGCAATATGCAGTGGGGTGAAGAACACAGCATCCTGCACGTTCACATTAGCTCCGTGCTGCAGCAGGATATCTGTGGCCTGGCGGAGGAAAACACATTAGGTTTAAAATCAGTCCTTTATGTCTTTATGAGAATCCACATTGGCAATAGCATGAGTATTGGCAATTCTTCCTGGGGTCCACACACATACAGACAAACATAAACACACTAAAGCCACAGTCACAACACACATCAGCAGACAAACAACCTATCTAATATCATGAACATCAAATAGAAAGTGAAACAAAAAGGCTAAATTCCAGAGCTGTTGATATTTTTCCTCACTGTAAACGTAAGACAAAAGAAGCCCGGCTCTCACCTCTTGGTGTCCGGCCATCGTGGCGACATGCAGGGCGGTGAGGGCTCCATAGCCGACCTGCTGCACGTCAGACCCCCCATGGAGGAGAGCCGTCAGCAGTTCATTATTATCCTGTGGTACAGTGGATCCACACATTAGTTTTAACACTTTACTTATTGGCTCATTGTGTCAACATACATACAACATACATGCAGGTGCTTAGCTTTCTGTTTTCCAATTCCATCATTTTTTGGGTCAAAGACCTCAAATATTGAGGTGAAATAACGACACACTGTGATAAATATGTTTCAAAATGCATAAAAAAACAATATTTCAAGTCTTAAGGTCAGAATTGTAACAATCCAATAATATGCATTGTATTCTAAATAGGCCTCTTTGCATTATGTATATTCCCTGTGGTATTACTATATTTTACTCGAAGTAGAAGTTGTTCTTCCACCTCTGGTACTTGCACTCCACCCTGTGGTGGGACAGCTCTTTACCACACAACAACACAAACAGGACAAGACGGATTGTACCTAAAAAATATGAAAAATGATCATTAAATCCAGTATTTATTGCTCTTTAATCCTCCTCACCTTGTAAGCAGCCAGGTGCAGCGCGGTGAATCCGTTCCTCGACAGTCTGGAGGGACGCAGGCCTTTCACCATCAGGGTGCGGATGTGGTCCTTGTTACCTGAACACCACACATGATATCAGGCTGAGATGAAGTACATTTACTCAAATACAATTTTGAGATACTAATATCCTTTTTATGTTGTATAATACTTCTACTTCACTACATTTCAGAGGGAAATATTTTACTTTGACTACACTACATTCACCAGACAGCAGTTACTTTACAGATTCATCTTATTGAAACCAAATTAAAGCATCAAACCAAATTCTCATTAATGATTAGTAAAATATGTTATTATTTTATATAAATCTAATATTTACAGTATTATATAATCAAACAATACAATATATAGTATATTATAATGAAATAAGCCTTCTGCATAATATGTACTTTTGTTATTTGAGAACAAATTGATGCTCGTACTTTTGTACTACTCAATTTGCTAAATCTGATTCTTATATTTCTACACCTGTAATATCCGAGCACCTCTTTCATCACTGATTTTCTCCCATTTTACTCTTTTTCAATATATAAACTCATCTACAGTTTGTTTTCATGTGACAGACAGTAGAGGTCATATGCAGACAATGGAGTCAGTCAGTTCATGGAGCTCTTCTCATTTTGTGGAGGAGTTATTAATAGAGTGGAGTAGTCATGCATACCTCCACACACGCAGCAGAGGTGCAGCAGCGACAGACCTTTCTCTGTGCGGTAACTCACGTTTACCTTCTGGAAAGCCTCATCAGAGCTGAGACACACAAAATACACATAAAGTGGAGATTTTCACATTACATTTTATTCATCTGAGGCTTTATCGAAAGCAACTCAGGACAAAAATAATGAATAATTAAATAATTGACTTTAAATAAAACCAAACCCCTGTGCATTAGTTCTCTATAGCATGTTCAATCAACTACTAAACCAAAAATAACATCAGCTATTGTTAATTGTTGTCCTCTGATTAACAATGAGTCCATACTGCAGGTTTGTACCTCCTACTCACACACACATTCACTTATCAGTCTTTTTTTAGTGCCTTTGATAGGCAAATGTGCACGGTACAATAACAGTCATCATGCAAAGCTGCTTGTGAGCGGTGACATCGGCCTGACACAGAAAAGTTAGCCAACATTAGAAAGGGTTCAAATGAAATGCAGTTTATGCAGACATGGTTTGATCACCTGAAAGCCAGTTGGAGCTCCCCGAGCTCGCTGTCTTTGAGCGTGAAGTCATCTTCCAACTTCTCTACGATCACAGAGTACGACTCACCCACCTTCTTCTTCCACTCGTCTTCATCAGGTTGAACAGAACAACACTTCTAGTATCATCTCAATTGTTTTTATTTTCCATATGCTGAAATATCTGTAAATGAACTTGTATTAAATAGTGCAAACAACGGTTTTTAAGCCCAATATATAATCTCTACCAATCACTTGTTTTGAAATGGCTTCTACATGTCAGTTCTTGTGTTGCAGAGTAATGGCACCCAGAGAAACCACCGGGCTTTCCTTCATTTAAAATCGGAGTCCTGTCAATACATAAAACATTAATCAAACTATGACGAACACACCGTCCTTTACCTGTGCACGTCTGCGACGGTCTGGATTTGTAATTTCCCATTGATAAGGTGTCTCTTCTCTTGTGATGTGTGCTGTATTGTTTGGTAAAGCAGTAATACAATCTCTCACTGTGCCACAATCACACAGGTCCAGATAAAGCGGGGATCATGGCTGAGGGCTAAAAATAATCTCCTCTGAGTGGAATGCCCGACAACTATGACAACTGATCTCCCTCCAAATGCAACCAGACGCGTTTCACTGTGACTGTGTGTGAGTATATAAACATTGAAAAACATGCAGTGGGGCAAAAAAGTATTTAGTCAGCCACCAATTGTGCAAGTTCTCCCATTTAAAAAGAGGAGAGAGGCCTGTAATTTTTATCATAGGTATACCTCAACTATGAGAGACAAAATGAGAAAAAGAAATCCAGAAAATCACATTGTAGGATTTTTAATGAATTTATTTTCAAATGATTGTAGAAAATAAGTATTTGGTCAATAACAAAAGTTCATCTCAATACTTTGTTGTATACCCTTTGTTGGCAATGACAGAGGTCAAACGTTTTCTGTAAGTCTTCACAAGGTTTTCACACACTGTTGCTGGTATTTTGGCCCATTCCTCCATGCAGATCTCCTCTAAAGCAGTGATGTTTTGGGGCTGTCGCTGGGCAACACAGACTTTCAACTCCCTCCAAAGATTTTCTATGGGGTTGATATCTGGAGACTGGCTAGGCCGATCCAGGACCTTGAAATGCTTCTTACGAAGCCACTCCTTCGTTGCCCTGGCGGTGTGTTTGGGATCATTGTCATGCTGAAAGACCCAGCCACGCTTCATCTTCAGTGCCCTTGCTGATGGAAGGAGGTTTTCACTCAAAATCTCACGATACATGGCCCCATTCATTCTTTCCTTTACACGATCAGTCGTCCTGGTCCCTTTGCAGAAAAACAGCCCCAAAGCATGATGTTTCCACCCCCATGCTTCACAGTAGGTATGGTGTTCTTTGGATGCAACTCTGCATTCTTTCTCCTCCAAACACGACGAGTTGAGTTTTTACCCAAAAGTTCTATTTTGGTTTCATCTGACCATATGACATTCTCCCAATCCTCTTCTGGATCATCCAAATGCCCTCTAGCAAACTTCAGACGGGCCTGGACATGTACTGGCTTAAGCAGGGGGACACGTCTGGAACTGCAGGATTTAAGTCCCTGGCGGCGTAGTGTGTTACTGATGGTAGCCTCTGTTACTTTGGTCCCAGCTCTCTGCAGGTCATTCACTAGGTCCCCCCGTGTGGTTCTGGGATTTTTGCTCACCGTTCTTGTGATCATTTTGACCCCACGGGGTGAGATCTTGCGTGGAGCCCCAGATCGAGGGAGATTAGCAGTGGTCTTGTATGTCTTCCATTTTCTAATAATTGCTCCCACAGTTGATTTCTTCACACCAAGCTGCTTACCTATTGCAGATTCAGTTTTCCCAGCCTGGTGCAGGTCTACAATTTTGTCTCTGGTCTCCTTTGACAGCTCTTTGGTCTTGGCCATAGTGGAGTTTGGAGTATGACTGTTTGAGGTTGTGGACAGGTGTCTTTTATACTGATAACGAGTTCAAAAAGGTGCCATTAACACAGGTAACGAGTGGAGGACCGAGGAGCCTCTTAAAGAAGAAGTTACAGGTCTGTGAGAGCCAGAAATCTTGCTTGTTTGTAGGTGACCAAATACTTATTTTACCGAGGAATTTACCAATTAATTCATTAAAAATCCTACAATGTGATTTCCTGGATTGTTTCTCCCATTCTGTCTCTCATAGTTGAAGTGTACCTATGATAAAAATTACAGGCATCTCTCATCTTTTTAAATGGGAGAACTTGCACAATTGGTGGCTGACTAAATACTTTTTGGCCCCACTGTATAGTATTTGGATATTCAAGCATATTTTCTATCATATCGTCATTTTATATAGCAGATGTGTTGACGTGTCACACACTACAGTTATAACAATGATAATGCCACCATACAATATGGAAATAAATGATGTTATTGGACACACTTGATTTAAAAAAAAAAAGGTATATTGGGAAATATATTTGAAAGCAAACCTTGAAAGTCTCACACTGATATGAGTCTTAGGGCATGTCAATCTAGCACAATGTTGTCAAACGCTTCACCAGAAAGCTATATTTCAATTAAAAAGTAACTATTAACTTCATAAAAAGTGAATCAGATGATTAAATCCAATATGACAGCTCTTCACACTGTTGAAACAATCATTATAAAATGATTTACAGCACAATCAATGTTCTCTGCTACCTAAACAAACTCATAGTCTGAATAAAATCTTCAGTTGTTGGGTTTTCTCTGTGTGATGTCTTCATAAAGTCCCGTTCTGAACTCCATCATCTGCTCCAGGTGTTTACACTGTAAGGCCTCCTGCATGGACATCAGCTTGGTGTCTTTGGGTAAAGTGAAAGTAGAGCCACTCAGTGCAGCCTGCAGCATCTCCAGAGTCAGTGAGAAGGAGCTCTGTTGATCCGAGCAAAGAGGAAACAAACAGGCGCTCCACAAACTACAGCTGGAAGCATCACCGGAGAACCTCAGGGCTTCGTTTTCGAGCCCCCAGCGGGACACACACTTTGCAACGCTGACACCAAACAGCTTTAGATCTTCCATTAACCCCGGGGAATCCACGCAGCGCTTCAAGTCATCGTTAATCCCAAAGACGACGGTTACAAATCCTGTTTTCTGCTTGTGATTCACACAAAGGGAATGCATGAAGACCCCATCAGGTACCGAAAGGCCTGCAGGGATCCAGCAGCTGCTTACAATGGAAGCCACTCCTACAGAAGCTCCTGCTCCTAGTCTGGAGTACTCCACCACTGACCCAGCTCCCACAGAGACGCTGGGATCGAGGACGCTGCACATAACGCAGCACCCAGAGTTTGCCTTCATATGCACGCTGAATGCAGAGGACAGGAGACCCAGCTCACTCTGCAGCATCACATCCTCCGTGAGGTGAAACAGGTACTCGGATGTGGTTCCAATGTGATAAAACTTGGAGTTGTTCAGGAGGATCACATTCAACGGAGTCCCTTTTAGATGATGGAATATCTTTTGGCGGATTTCCACCAGACTGCTCTCCTGTTTTGTGACATTCACAGTGTTGCTGGTGTAATCTATCATGGCGTTAGGGCCTAATGCTTGGAGGAAGTCTCCGTATGCATCCACCTCACAGTCCAAAGGCCCTAACTCCTTCAGCAGATTGAGAAGAGACATTGCAGTGTCAAAGTCAACGTAATAAGTGCTGTCTGTGTAGACAAACTCAGAGTCAGAAAGCACGAAACAACCACTCAGTCTTTCACAAACAGCTCCACTGTCTCGCATCTTATCGACACTCGGTTTGTGCAGAAAACGAAGGCAGGAGGTGTTTTCCATTTCAGATTGAGACGATTTTTCTTTTGAGTCAAACACAAACACTCCATGGGTGGTCCCGATAGACAGCGGGGAGGGGTGGGCTAACGCTGTGAAGCCAGGTTTGTCAAACTTAACACTCTCGGGCTCTGCGGTGCTATAGAGCTCGATGTCGTCCGCGCAGGTCACCAGCACGCCAGGCTTCATTTGGGACGGGAAATCTACATATAATGCCAGTTTGAGCTCCAGCATCTGGTAGAGAGGATCCCCCAGAGGCACGGCCATGAAGATCTTCCCTAGAGCGCTGGCACTCGGCAGACGCTGGCTGAAACCTCCTGGAAGGATGACAAGTGGGAATCATCACAAACAGTACAGGAATTATTCAAACATTTTTAGCATTTGCAATCAAGGCCTTCACTTTGAAATAGGGGTGGTAATA
This sequence comes from Eleginops maclovinus, assembly GCF_036324505.1. Classification (NCBI taxonomy): domain Eukaryota; kingdom Metazoa; phylum Chordata; class Actinopteri; order Perciformes; family Eleginopidae; genus Eleginops; species Eleginops maclovinus. The sequence goes on along the minus strand of NC_086357.1, from coordinate 23,519,246 downwards.
TATATATTTATATAGATCACAGTATATTTAAGTAAACAAATCACATTTTTCATTTAGAACAGAAAAAAGACAAATAAAGACTTGACTTTTCCTGCAGGTTTTGCTCTTAAAACAAATCTGACAAATGACTGAAATTGTTGGTAATCATATAACCAATAGATCATTTCCATATCCTGATTTTACAATATCACTCTCCTCCTCCAGGTTTGCCCAAATCAGGTTACGTTGCGGGGCAGCTGGATATGCAAGATTAGTTTTGTAAAATCTCTGCCATTATTGAACGAATGGTGTAGATTTCTCTTTTGGTGCATGAGATCATTTCTGTCAAGTTAATTACATGATAATGATGTTGCAGAGACACAAAACTAAGTGGGGCAGAAACTTTATTTGTAATTTATTTAAATGATTAAGAATAACAAAAAGCCGTTGAGATGTCAAACCTGCATGGATGAGGATGACCCTCAGTCTGCACAGATTCTTCCCATAGATGTCTTTCAGCTGCTGCAGGGCATACAGAGTGGAGCCTCCATTACCTTGAAAACACAAGGACATTTTAGTATTACAAATAATGTTGTGCTTTGTTCTTCCTCAGCAACAGCTAGAAGGAACTGCAGTGAGACTGTCTGACTCACTCACCTATTTTAGATCCAGGCGGATCCGAGAGCACTTTGTATTGCACTCCGACCGGAAGCTCTTTTCTGTGCACCTTCTCTCTGATCTGCAGCTCATAAGCTTCTCTCTGCTTCTCATCCACAGCCGTCAGAACCACCACGTCCCAAAACTTACCGGGCTGCACCTCTCCAGCTGCAGGCAGAGAAAAAGCATGTATTTATGACACAGGAGGAAGGAAGGATAGCTAGTAAAATAATACAAGACAGGTAAATAAAACTCACCGCGCAGAGAGTTAAACTTCCTGAGTTTTTCTCTTGTTGCACTTCGTAACCTTGTGCTACATTCCCGGCTCATTCTCTTGCTTTAATGTCTCATAAGTTTTATCTAACGGTACCGTGCAGCAAATCCGTCGCTTTCAGTCTCTCACTTCCGGTCACGTGTTTAGTGTTTACAACGTAGGCGGGGAGTTAGAGGAGCACGTGGTGGTGAGGTGGGTGGATCTGCAGGGGCATACAGAGATGATGAGCAATAAATCAGCCGATGTTTATTCATTTCTGTAGGAATATGTTATTTTAAATGTGATGCATCTAAGCCTTTCAACAGTGCAAAATGTTTTGAACGATCAATATATAAATGTTCACTTAAACAAAATACACCGTAATATATATTATTAGGAAAGGTAATGTGTGAACTAAGATTAAAAACGAATTCACCAGCCTTGCAAACATGTAAAAGTGTTAGATTAGACCTCTGCTCAGGTTTAATTGTGCATAACTATGATAATTAATCGTATTTAATTTAATGAAATCAGTCCTTCAAACCCCTCAAGTAAGTTGCATTTACCTTTTGAATGTGAACTCCTGCAAATTCCCAGATAAGGAGGACATTGTAATCCTCAGTGGAGAAAAACCCCTCTGGATTTTAGCCTTTGCAGACCATTTACATGTTCACAAGCCTATATAACACACTACAGGAAAGGGAAGACCCCAACAAGCATAATAAGGCCTCTTTGCAGTACTATAAAGCTGTTTGTAGCTCACAGAGTGGCTGCCAATGGCGCTAAAGCGTGCAGAGCACCAGGGAGAAAGCACTCTGGCAGGAGGAGCTCAGATGGAGGCTGTTGGAAGTGTTAAGAGCCAACAGGGACAGGCAGGTGCAGACTAGCTTTCTAAAACAGACAACGAATAGGATGGTTTGGAGTGAGGGCTGATGAAGTCCTTCGGGAGGGGGGCAGCTTGCCTCACTGACCGAGGCCTTTAACGAGAATAGCACACATCAGGTGCAGTGACCTGCAGAGTGGTGTGACCTGGCAGCCAGCATCAAGCTGCAGGCCAGAACACATAACAAATCCAGGGACGCTTTAACTGATTCATTTTACAGGATTAGTGGCTCTTGTGTTTGACAGTAAATCACCGATGCATTCACTTGTCAGGACAAAAATTAACTCAGATCCTTTACTTCAGAATCAGAATCAGAAGCAGAAATACTTTATTCATCCCAAACTGGGACAGCAGCAAAATACAATGTGAAGCATAACAAAAAATTAGAAATAAAAATAAGAAATCGACAGATAAAATAGTGCAATGAAATGGAATATTTAATAAAATATGATATATAATTAAGTAAAAGTATAAATAATATGGTCTTAAAATACAAGTAGAAGTTTTGAATTGAAAATGTTACCTAAGTAGAAGTTCAGAAGTGTTATCAGTAAAAAGTTCTCCATGTATCAAAAGTACCAAGTATGCAAAATGGCTCCTTTTTTTTAACAGTCTTTTATGATATCATAATCATATTTTCATGACTAAACTATACGTGTCATTTCATTTTAATGTTGGAGTTTGTAAATGTGGAGTCAACTTAATAACTTCTGAAATACTACAAGGTAATATAAGATTACAGTCCTGCATCACATTACATGTTTACAAAAGAAGTTATAGTAAACTATGAGTGTTATATAATGTAGAGGAGTTCAATATTAAGCTTCACAATGCAAGTAGAAGTACATTGACCACAAAATGGAAATACTTGAGTAAAGAACAAGTATCTCGAATAAGTCCTTAAAGCGAAATTCCCTCTGGAGAGAACTTTGGGATTAGTCTGTGCAGACCATTTACATACACAGAAAACTATATAACACACTACAGGAATGGGAAACCCTCAAAAGCATAACAGGGCGTTTTTAAATAAACAATTGAGTAAATGTACTTTGTAACATTCCACCGCTGGTACTTATGCACTTCCCTGTTTTGCTGTCCAGGAAGTGGTGATATCACAGCAGGAAGATCATGGAACACAATACCTGGTAAGCAATTAACACCAGCTTTCTGTTTCACTTGGACTTCATACTACTCCTCTGTCCTGTGCACCTATAACAACACTAACATCACAGCTACAGTGGGGTAGAGCTGCAGCTGTGTTCCTTGAAAATGGTCAAGGAATGGTAGGAATGCAGTGTCAGGGAGGTGAACACTAACACAACGGCTCAAATGAGCACAATCCACTGGTCCATTGTGTTTATTGTTTCAGTTCAAATCAAGACAGCCTGGCATGTGAGATCCATTAAATGTCAAAATACATCATAAAATCAGTGCAAGAGTTGTCCTCTAATATACATACATTTCAAAATAAAAGCATCATTACACAATAAATGTTCGTCTTGGCCTACTCGTATTCAAAGTCGTGATCAAATAGTTTACTTTATTTAAGAGGTAGAAAATATCCTAAAACAAGAGGCGGATTGACACATCACAGTTTAGAATGAAACACTGGCAACACCATTAAAAACATGGCGATCATACATTGCAAAGATTGTGTTAAATACTTAAATCTCTATCAAAATATGATTCATTGATCTTTAAATTAGTATAACACAGTAGGTTTTCCATATATATTAGCTCTACAAAAACTTCAGTCTTATAATCCAAGAGGGGCTCAGACACATCGTGCGCTCTTCCTTCATACCTCAAACACGGGGCACTGAGAATAAAGGACTTTAAAGAACCTACAAACCAATTAATAGGATGTTTGTATCATGGTAGGACACGTACAGTACATTCAAGTATGGGGGAGACAGTGCATTCATGCTAATCCTTCCTGCTGATGCTACTCGTCCACTTGTAGGGAGGCCATGCTGATTTTCAGTGCAGGGGGAGGCAGTGCAGCCGGGGTGTCCTTGTTGGCCTCCAGGAAGTGACTACAGGCAGAGAAAGCGCTGGAAAAACTGGAGGACAGGCCTGCGATGTCTGTGGAGATGTAGGGGAGGACTCCCGGTGTGGCCTGGTTGTAGTAGGTGATCTGAAAGCAAAAAAGCATCAGGTCATAAAGTGGCCCGTTTATCCAATGCAAGTTCTAAGGGCACGAAGCCTGCAGGGATATCTTTGTTCTGACTTGTTGTCAATTGAATTCAAAACCTTTCATGAATAGCCAATAAGAATAAGGTTTTTAAAAGTAAATTACAGCTTCGCAACAGGTTATTACCGTCCATATGGTATGTCGACCAGTTCACTACGGTGTTGATGATTCAAAAGAAGGCCATCATAAGCTACAATACTGCATTTAATACCTTCATTACTCAAATGCAAGATCTAAAACTTTGTGGTTGTCAGGGTTGGGGAAACAGGACCCAAGTGCAGTAAATCCAGGGGAAGCAGGTAAGGGTCAAAAACAAAAAGCGAGCTTTATTCAAAAGCTGTTGATGAAATCATGAAGCAAGGGTAACACAGGACATGAAAAACACTTAGCCTCAGACATGAAGGGCGACAGGAACAGGCAGGTAACATGGACAAGATCAGGGAAGAAATGACGACGACCGAACAACAGACAAAAGGGAAACAGGGACTAAATACACATGGGTAATCACAAGACGAGAGACAGCTGGAAGGGGGAGGAGAAACACAGGGGCAACAGGTGAACACAATCAGGCACAGGAGGGAAACGCAGACAGGAAGTGAATGTTAAAATGACACAAGAGGGAAAAACATTTCAAAATAAAACACAAAGACATGACAGATACGAAACACGGATCATGACAGTGGTTGAGTAAACTAGTTAAACTGTTTTGGACAAATACACAGAAAGCTGTGTTACGGTCCTATCACCTTTCGTAGAGATTAGAAGAAACATAACCTTATTATGTTCCAATAGAATCAATACAAAGCTATACAAAAATGGTGGTATTCATTTCAATGATGTTCAAAGAACATGTCTGCCAACATCAAAGTATTTTCTCAGATATAAATTTGTGTATTCTGGCTTCAGTTCTGTAATTTTGTATGGTGTGCTCAATAGTGAAGCTCTATAGATATAAAGTATACTTTCACTGTTGATGTTTTGATATATTTTTTCTATTTTATTTAGTTTTTAATTAATGTGGAATGCTTCGTCTACCTGCTGCTGTAACAAAACTGTTCCCCAATGTGGGATCAATAAAGCATAATCCAATCTAATCTAATTAATATGCTTAAGTGGCTCTTACGGGTCACAAGTGGTGCAGTAAACCACTGCGTCTTGTGTTTCCTTTAGTTCTGCAGTGATGAATTGTTAGTGCTAATGCAGAGGATGAGCTCATAGCAGAAGCGCGCATGCTGAAGTGCCAACCTTGGTGACAGTGCTGGACTCTTCCCAGATTGTGAAGCCGGCGCAGAGCACTTCTCCTCTGGTGTAGTCCTCAGTGGGGGGGTGAGTAGGCAAAGTGACAGAGCGCAGAGCGATCAGATACGGATCCCTGAGAGAGAAAAATGAGGATAGCATCATGAGACTTTATGAAAGAGCATACGGTCACGCTATAATGGGTTGCATGACTATATTATAGAAAGAGATGGAATAGGAAATCATGAAATAAAAGGGAAACTTAAAGAAATACAGAAAAGAAGGGTCACTTTTATGTGTGTATCGTATATTACAACACCTGGCGTCACATGGCTTCCTCCTGGACGCCAGCAAGATAAAGTCCTGGCCTTTGCCCCATTTACTGACGGACGGTGCTGCCACACGATAAAGAGTGTCCTCCTCATCTGCTTGGTTGATATCCTCACAGTCCCTGCACACAAAGGAATAAGCATCAGATAAGATTATATATTAATGTATAAAGATGTAGAACTAACGTCGTACCATCTTGATTGTATCCGTAACATCCACTGCATATAACAGCTGCAGCGGCACAGTGTTAGCTTTAAGTATGTTCAAAGGAAAATAGTTTATATTTCATGCAGACATAACATATCATCTGACTTTATCCCTGTTTCTGTTTGGTTGGTTGCTGATAAAATGTTATATTTAAAGGGAATTTAAAGGATATGGCTGGTGATGTGTTATATGTGTTATGAAACCTTGAAACCTGAAACCTATTCCAACAATGTTTAAAAAAAGAGGTAAAACCAACAATTCATTTAGCCCATATTATTATTATTGTTCAAAGTTCTTAGCAATAAACCACATCATTGCACTGGGTGATATTTTTCATCGTACATAAATTATCCTCCTGGCGTAAATACTCACTAAAGCACCAAATGCATATTCAGGCTCAGATGAAAATAAGAAACCCTCTTGTTTGAGTAACAATTGCCTGCAGATTTAGGAAATTACTAAACCCTTCTTTAATAAAACTGTTAGTTTGTGAATGTTTTCCATCCTGTGGCCCCTGGTTATTGTCTTGTGATTTGTGGACAATGAAAACAAATCAGATGTATCCTTAAAGCCAATCTCCTGTTGGATTAACTGTAAATGGTTGTGTGCCAGATGATTTCTCATACTGACTCATAGTGCGGGTCCCACTCCTTTCTCCTCCTCAGGTCTGACAGGAGGTGGAACGTCTGCTCTGCGGCTACGCTGACATTCATCTCCACCTTGAAGCACAACATGTGGTTTTCCTCCAGCGTGTACAGTCTGACCTGAGAACGCAGCAGAAACACAATGAGACGTTGAGCTTTTGTGTCTATAAATAGGATTTCACATTATTCCAATGTGCGCACATCGAGTTTGATTGCTGTCAAAACTGCCACATAAACTGGTGGGAGCATGAGGGATTATAAATATGGTAATCATACATATTTTGAGGGTGGCTACATTCAACTCTTTTCTCAAAATGTCTGAAAGATGACTTGTAGAGAGGGATGGAGCAGAGGAAGGTTTAAGGTTTTGGCTTTAGACAATGTTTTCTGACTTATCTTCCATTACTCCACAATTTAATTGAAAAATATGGGCCTTCCTCCAGGGCAGACTGTGTGACGGGGCAGCTTGTCTAACACAATACAGATCAGAATGCATGGAGGATTCACAACAGCTGTAACCATTTAAAAAGCTATATCCTGGATGCTAAGACAAACATTACTGACCTTGTTTTTCTCAGAGGATAATACCCAGTTGTTTCTGGTATCCATTAGTTTCAGTGCGGATACATTATTGTAGCTCAGGTACATCTAAGAAAACAAAAGGGACAGTCTGAATATATATTGGTAAAAAATCTAGGCTCAATAAGTGTATGTGTGCAAGAAAATAGCAATACCTGGTTACTTGGGTCCCAGGGCACAGAGACAGGCACTTCAGTTTGCTTGCAGGAGATAATGTATTTCCTGTAAACATGCAGGGCACAAGGATTCAGGGACAACAGAAAAAAACCCAGAGAACCAGACCAATATAAAGCTTATCATTCTAGCAATGAGCCAACACATTTAGTTAACAAATAGTGGAAGAAAGATTATACTGCAGTCAGGGTATTTCACAGTTGAACAATGAGGTTATTATGCCTAACAGACTCAGGTCTGCTCTGCTGTGATATGCTTTTCTGCCAAGTCACTCGCTGCTGCAGAATATTGTAATAGATTCTGTCGGACAAAGCAGAGAAAGGACGACTGTGTCTGTACGACTTCCAATGCCTTTCTACAGTATTCATAGACTAAAGGTTGTGTTTGTCTCTTTTATGTTTGCCCTGCTTGTGTTTGCATCATTTGGTGTCGTGAAAGGCGCCTCCAAATGAAATGTAGTATTATTTGTTCAATGTATTAAATAAAGGGCCACTTACGGTAAGGCTCAAAAACATACTTTTCTATAGATTTTTATTCCATCTAGGTGTCTTTTCCTACTGTTATCAATATACATTTTAAATGGAATACATGTCAGTGTACCGTCGGCTTTAGGAACATAAAAAATGCATATGAAACAATACACATATCTGCATGGTCAACCTCTTACTGTTTACTATCTGTTTTGCTGCTTTTGAACTGCATATTTCCCCAGCGTGGGACTAATAAAGGATTATCTTATCTTATCTTAAAGGGAGATACTAACCGGTCAAGGCGAATCTTCCTTCTGGCAACAGCTTCTTGATATCGTCTTTTTCCATCCTGTAGAACATAACATAAAAATCCCCACAAAAGGATTCTTACTTTAGGAAATCTGCTTCTTTTGGCTCTATATATATATTACTGCTTATTATGGATTTTCAGGAAGCTACAGGACACTAAGAAAACTCACCACAGGCTCAGGTCGTATACGTGGCACCGTGCTCGGTTTCCTGTCACTGTCCAGCACCTCAAAGGTCATGAAAGCACTATTTATATGGCGCAGAGGTTCCCCACCCTGGTAGGCCTCAGCACACACTCCCACCTCCATGCTACAGCGCAAGAATGAAGGGGAGTGGGTTCAGAAAACATAGATGTTCAGTATAAACACATTTGAGACAATAAAAGTTGAGTTATAGAGATGTAAAACTATTAGATGAGACACATTCTTCATGCTTTTGTTTGTGTGTTCTTTATGTGTAGACTCACCTTTGCTTGAAGGTATTGTTCACAATGGCTTTCAGAACCAGTCTGTCACCAATGTGAGACGGCCCACGGAAATGAAACATGTCTATGGACCTCAACGTCGGGTGTGCGTTACACAATCGACTAAATGAAAACAGAGAAAAGGTGTTTTATTTTAAAGTGTTGCTGTAAGAATATGCCAATTTGTTTTCCAGATGGGAGACGATAAATGAGAATATTGAAACCGCTCTCATGTTTTCCAAATGAATGGGAAGCAGCAGAGGTGTTAAGGCAAAATCTCCCATCCACTAGTTTTTATTAAACTCATGATTATTAGTTTATCTTATTTGCGTAATTTGTACAAATTCTAAACAGTAAAAAAGACTGTCTGTGGTTTCATAGGGGCTTTTTATGGGACTTTTTCTGGGCCACGTGTAGTGACTTCATGGGGTCTCAAAGAAAAGCCAACAAAAGGCGAAACGCATCTCTTCATATCTGTCTTCCTTGTCACCTAGTTTCCATCTTCATTAGCATAAGATAAGATAAGATAAGAAGTACCTTTATTAATCCCTGTGGGGAAATTCGAGTGTTTAAGCAGCAACAAAGAGGAAAAACAGTACAGATTCACACAGGGATATGAAACACACATTTAAAATTAAAAATAATAAATTCTAAAATAAAATTCTAAAAACAAAAAAAAATAATATACAAATAAGTAACGAGAGTAATGTTAAAAAATATACACATGTATGTGTTCAGAACGAGAGTGCAGGTCAAAGTTATTGTGCAAAAGTGCAAGAGTGCATGCTTGATGTGCAGCCCGGGTTATTGTCAGTGAGTCACATGGTTAACCCCTTGTTGTGCAGCCTGACGGCTACAGGCGCAACGGAGTTTCCCATAGCGCTTAGTGCTGTGCCGAGGTGGGATGAGATAACGTCTGTCTCTTCTGCATACAAATACTTTTATAAATTGGCTCTACTTATGTTTTATAGAATGTTTTTTGTGCTATGATATTTGTATTAGTTTTGTATTTGCTTTTTTATTGCTTTGTGAAGCCCTTTGAGGCATGTTTTGTGATCTGGGACTATAAAAGATTTTGATTTGATTTGATAATGATCAAAAACTCACTGCGTCCGGCCAAGAAACAGTCCGACAGATTTCTCCCAGTAAAACCGCAACTTTTTCCCTCTGTTTCCAGGCTTCAGGCCAAATTTAAGCTTACCGACTGGCTTCATGACCCACTCAGCAGAAAAGCCGTCATGGCAGTTTTCAGAGTTAAACTACTCCTTAAAGGGATTTTAAGTCTTATTCCGAAAACAAACTGAGGAAAGCTGAAATGTCAGATCCACACCTTGCTGCAATTGTCGCCACATTCTCCATCCAGGCCATGATCTGGCCCCCGAAGGTGCTGACTTGGTGGTTAGCATGTGGCGGCAGCACCAACTCCACACTCTCAACCCGGGTCGCTCAGCCGGTACGGCATCCTGGTACTCCTGACATTCTCCTGGTGAGGGCGGGAAAAGCAAGGAGCTTAAATCAATTCAGATTTTTTAAATGGTACATATGTGCAGTGATTCAAAGCCTGATGTCTACAGCCTTTACCTAGTTGTGCTGTGCTGCTGTTCAGTAGGTCTGTAATGATCTCAGCGTGGATCAGCCTCATCCTCCTCCGCTCTGCTGCCAGGCTGTACTCCATCTGCTCCATCTGTGTGCGAGGGAGCACCTGCTTCAGCTGTACCTGCATGCACATGAACAAACTCTGAATGAAGAACTAGCTTCAGTAAAACGTCCATATTTCAGTTCTTATCCCTTACCTTCCCAACTCCAGTTCGTCGGGCAACAAAGGTGGCAAAGGCATGGCAAACCTTCCACTGCCTGTCAGCGTAAAGGTCCTCACAATTCACCAGAATACCCACCTGAAATGAAAGACAATCACTACATGCATTTCATTTTCTGAGATATGCAGAACTAAAATGGTTTTTCACCAACCTCCATGCTGGATGTGAATGCTCGGTTGACCTTTGCTATGATGTTGACTACATTTCCCACCCTAAAGTAAACAGACAGAGACGCTTACTGTCAACACGCAGCAGTGGTTATAGTAGCAACACAATCTGGACCTCTTCTGTTAAAAACACAATAATCATGTGCAGCCACACCCTCCACAGAGCAGCGTTTAGGTTAATATCTTACCCTATTATGTGTTCGAAATGGATGTCGTCCACAGATGCAGTGATACAAGAACAACCTGCATGTCTCTCAGCTGGAAGAGGAGAGATTACACAAATATTTAAATAGTGCAGCAGATGCAAATTTAGGAAAATATGTGTATCCATAATAGGCACACAGGGATAATCTTTCACACACTTCAGCAATTTGAAACAGACCTTCTTTGTCTTTTTTAAACACTTTTTTCAAACTAAATTCTGCTATGTTTTACGGCACATGTGCCAAAATATGAAATGTCTCCTGATTGATGGTATTGCCTACTCCTAGTATAAAGATTCATTTGTAAAAAAAAATGTAGAGCTCTAATGATCTTGACCTCTGAGCAACAATTTTTTTACTGTACCAGAGTGCTTCATCATTTCAGGGAAAAGTAGATGAGACTTCAACAACACCAAGACAAAGTCAAGAATTCAATCATGCTCTAATCATGCAACGATAACTTGACAAAATAACATCCGATGCTTTTAAGGATGCATTTTGATAAGCTTTTCAATTGGGTATGTTTAAGACGCACACTTGCACACCAGTTTATCTACACAAATGCTTAATATAAAACAGATACACCCATTTCAAGACCATGGTTTCAAATGTTGGCTGTGGGACCTCTTGCAAAATGCATGTCAGTGTTCATGGTGGAATATTATTGGATAACCATGGTGCATGTTTAGAGTGGCAGATGGTCTCCATGTGAGCAGTTGTTATATCTTCAGATACACGCTGTGATGCTGAGCTGCGACAAGAAGAGTTTAAAAGAAACCAGTAACAGGTTTTCTGATGTTCTCCTACCAGACAAGCAGGCTGTGGAGTCCATCCACTTCAGCAGCTGTCCGACGCTCAGCTCTCCGCAGTGATTGGCGTGGCACGGCAGCACGATCTGACTCATCTTCACTTCAGTGGGGTTCCTGTACACCTCGTCGCTCTCCTGGATGAACAGAGGGTCCTGCATGGTGTCTGCATACTTCCCCTCCAACGCCATACCTCACACCAACTGCACGGACAGAAAACAAAGACAAATGTGTTAAAGTAAGATTTCAAGTATAACCTGGGATCCAAATAAAGACACAATGATCCCCACTAGAGCTGCAAAGATGAACCTATTAGTGAACTTACATTAAATGAATCTCCAACTTTCTTAATAAATGATTCATCAGTTTGGATATAAAAACGCCTCCATTGGACTCCTTTATTTAAAACACACGCTTCTATTGGCCAGCCCTCCAACACATTGTATGTGATAGGCTAAGGGCCGGGAAATCCCTGAGCAGTTGACCAATCACAACAGATCGACCAGCTAACCAATCAGGGCGGACTGGGCTCTGGTTTCAGACAGAGGGTGAAAAGAGGTGCTACAGCACAGGCAGTATGAGAAAAATGAGCTTTTTGAACAATATAGCATGTAAACATGTCACAGTAGAGGCAAAAAATACAAATATGAACCTGAAATAAGCACTATAGGGCCCCTTTAACGCATGATTTGAGTCTACATCCCTGAATACAGCTAATGTGAAGCCTTTCAAACATTTGGTTACACCAGCTGTAGACCAGAGAGTAAAACAGGGGCTTAACAGGTTTACAGATTCCTTGGCATGAAATCTGGAACATGACATTGAAACATCAGCTAAACATTTCATACAGTCTCTGGTTTAAAAGGAGCTTCTTGGAAAGCTCATGGAAGTCAGACCTGTTTGGGATGCATTCATGGACACTTTCACCTGAATAAACTTTCCATGTTGAGGTTCAGGGGTCAGCAACACAGCTGTTAACACACACATCATTCTAGCAGTAACCTGAGTCAGAAGCTCCACTACAAATGGACAGACGTGTGTAATACTTACATACCAAGAATTCGTTCAAATGTAAAAACTGAATAGATTGAGCCACTGCTGCAACATAAGACGCTTTAAATAATCTGTTTGTGGTCTGACAAATTGCTCAATATTTGTCCCATAACTCGGGGATCAGGAGAAACCTGAAATGCGTATTTATGATTGCAACCAGGAGCATTTAATTATCCTGCCTCTCAAGAACTCTGTCATGCATGCAGTCTTGGATAGGATAGAATTTGTATTTTTAAGAGCATGTTTTATCAAGCTGAGACAGAAACTATTTCCAGACTCAGACAAACTATTAAAAGACATGCAGCCAGATTGGGTATTCATAGAAGCTATTTGTTGGGATAGAAGTATTTGCCCCATGGTTTGCCCACAACTGCTGCTCCTTCAGTGGGCCACAGTGATCACCTGTCATTCCTGTTATTGGTGACAGGAGCAGCAGTGACCTTTACATTGACCTCAAGAAAAATTAAACATACCACAACATGAACCATGAACCTCTGTTGTGGAATAATAAGAAGAACACATAAGGCAGCCTGCTACTTCATGTCCAAAACAAAGCTATCATCAACGTATTTCACACAAAACTCCATTAAAAAGGCTTACCTATTTTACTGCGTATGGTGATATTGATACATTTCCTTCAAGTGCAAATGAACCGCCGGGTACAACACCTTAATGCCGGCTGAGAAACAGCAGCCTGCAAGCCGGACCTCTCTTCATTACACTCATTCTTCAATAACTTTATAAACACACACATGCACACACACGCTTCAGATTTAGCAGCTGTACCACTGGAGGGGGAGAGAGAGGGGGAGAGACCTTCCCCTGTAGTGGTTACTTACGTCCACATTTTTAAGGTGGAACTGGATAGTTACTTTAAGTAAAGGGGACCCATATTGTCCATGAATTTATTCAAATTAAACAACGATACACTCTTTAATGGGTACTATAGACAGTGTTTTTGTTTTTTAATCTTCAACATGCTTATGTGGACATTTTAATATCTTCCATAGGTTACTCAAGACTAGGCCTTTGACATGTTCAACCCTTGACATTGTCATTATAAAGTGAAGCACGAACCCACATCTCTTGTATAGTAATATGCTTGTGACTTGTATTCATTTATTGTGCATCATAGGCCTAAACATACACATTTTTCTTATGTAAGCAAAAATAAGGCTTTTTAATACCAAATCCTCCTTTAATAGTTATATTAAAAGTTGCTGATAGTTAATAAACTGAAATATAGAGTCCTTTTTGTATGGAGCGCGATATATAATACAATTAATAGGCCTATTGTTGGTTAAATTACTATAATAAAAAGTGTGGATCAAATGAAATATAAATGTGTGTATTCAAAATAAAATATGTTGGTAAATAAAGGAACAGAAAACCTTTTCAGGGAGATGATACATCATATTTGTTGTTACATAATAAATATTTCTCAGAGTAAAGATGATCTCAGTTTCTTTCTTATTGTGACATTGTTTTTCTTTTTATTAAATAAAATAACATGTTGGTTATAACCAGTATATTTAATTTACACTGATTAGGTTCAAATCAGTAGGGTAAATAATAAATAATCTTCATGAAATTACGTCTATCTGATATAACAGCTATCGTCGTCACAACATAAAAAACTGAAAAGCACGACAAGGTAGACCTTAAGGCAAACAGCGAGCTCTCATTGGCTGTCGGTTGCGTCAGTCAGATCTGACCCCGCCTCTTCCCCCCCGGACCAGGCTCGGTTGAGACATCGCGTTGAGGAGGAGTGCGGTTGGAGTGCGAGAGGGTCGCGGCCGCGATGATCTGACAGATGAAATAGCGATAAAAAAGAGCGAGAAGCCGGTCGTCCTCCCACACAAAACAATGTTCCCCAAAGGCAAAGGCTCCCCGGTGCCCTCCGACGGCCAGGCGAGAGAAAAGTAAGCTCAGAAACCTTTATTTTTGTGTATTTGTCGCCTCGCAAGTTGTTCCTCTGTTGTTCGCTGGACGGGCTAACAGGAGGCGATTTCCTCCTACCGAGAACTGAATTGAATGAACCGCCTTGTCTGCTCGCCATTCCTCCCCCGAGCCGTGTTTCTGCTAATATGGCTATTTCCAGTCTCTTTACACCTCTGCTTAACGATTCACACTTCAGTTTGGCTGTGTTTTAATGATATTTCTGCAGGTTTTTTAAGAGGAGGAAACAATAACATGCTGCACAGTAAATTGTTTTCTGTGTTGCGCGTTTTTATTTCCCTCAGCCCCATCAGTGCCACCAGGATACTGTACCCCTGCTCATAAATAGCTGCTGTTTTTAAAAAAAACACAACACGACGCTGAATTACACTGTTGCTTCAGCACTTTCCTTTTTTTTGCCTGCTTATTGTGGTGAATTTCACCCCAGGTTTTGGCTTGGTTGCATAGTCCCCTTCTCATTTTTTTGGCATAGGCTATTTGGCAGCCATTGTTCAAAAGGCCTGTGCCCGGCTCTAGTCACTCTAGTGCTCGTTGAAGAAGATTAAATCTGCTTTTTGACGTTTATGTTTGACCAGTTTGTTAAATGAACATTGTGTTTTTCCCCCCCACACAGGTTGGCTCTGTACGTGTATGAGTATTTGTTGCACATAGGAGCTCAGAAGTCTGCACAGACCTTTTTATCAGAGGTAAGTGACATTTTGATAAAAACTTCACCCACACTGTAGTGTCCTCCTGTGTATGTCTTCTTAAGGAACAACACTATTTTGAATTAAGACCCTTGGATAATTATTGAAATCCCTATTTCCTAGATACGATGGGAGAAAAACATAACACTTGGAGAACCCCCTGGATTCCTACATTCCTGGTGGTGGTAAGTGAACATATTCTTGTCTTCCTGTAGACGTATTCAGGGGTTGTTGTGTGGTTTTGTTTGCTTTATGACCGATCTCTTCCACAGTGTATTCTGGGACTTGTATTGTGCCGCGCCAGAGAGGAGAGAGACATGTGACCACTCCAGTGAAGCGAAAGCCTTCCATGATTACGTGAGTAGTGCTTTCACGGAAACCGATGTACATATTGCTCTGTCTTCGGCTAAAGAAGACAACAACTTCGCTAAGGAGTGGTGTAAATAATGCGCCTCAACCTTGGGGTTGTGCAATGAGTCTGTTTCTTGTTGTTGTTGTTGATACTATCAGAGCACAAGTGCATATAATCTTGGTTTGTCAACACTAAAGTCATGACAAAACCTCGCTCATACCCCTTCAAGTGTGATATGGCTTAACCTTATTGTGAATCCATTCTAGCTTGAAGAATCATCATGCTTCACCCTTTTTATTCACTTTAGTCTTTTGGTTTTGTCCACTGCCTCTTCTGCAGCTTTATTTGAATCCCGAATGCAATTTAGGATACTATATTTTTGTCTTCTCCTAAATTCTATATGGTCATCTTGCCCTGTCGTTTGGTTGAATGAAGCAGTGAGCTTTATAGGCTTCTGGGAAAAATGATGCTGACATCAGCATGTCCTGAGTCAGACCTGTCGAGCGCTCTCCCTCCTTTCCAGGCTTAAGCCCCCTGCCACAGTTGGAAAGCCCTATAAGAAACTAGTGTGTGTTCTGCATAACTTCAGAGACAAACAGCTTGATTTTTATAAAGCTTTCGCACTACCCTGACGTGTGGTAGCTCCAGTTTATAGTGAAACATTTTATCTGCAGTGACGTAATCCTAATGAATTTTAAGTGAAGAACAGTGAAGGCAGTCTGGGATCCTAAATCTATTATAAAGCGCTCAGGACAAGTACACAGTTCATTAGGGGACTGCTCATCCTATGACAGCTCTTCCATATTTGCATGCTATGTTTAGCATCTTGATAAATATGCAATTTAAGCCATGCTGCCTTTTTTTTAGAAACTGCATTGTTTCCAGCTTTAAGTAAGCATTCAAAAAGAGCCTCTTGAGGTTCAAAGAAAGTGCAAACTGCTTGTTTCCATCCTTGTGTTTCATCTTGTAGGGCAGGAAAAATAAATAAAAAAAACACTGTTCTGTTTTCTGCGTTGTCAGCACAGACGAGAAAAGACATTAGAGGTTAAGGAGTCCTCTCGTGATCACTGCTACACAGTAGGAAGGTTGGTGGTGTGTCACACAGGAAGGGGTTAAAACAGAGATGTTGGTCCTGCTCTTAGCAGATAGGGTTGTCACGGTAACAGGCCTTCTGATCTGGTAGGTGACCTGGGAGCCAGAAGAGTGGCACTAATATTTTTCAATAAAGGCATTCCTTATTATTGCATCAAAAGAGTGCGTTTTGTTTAAAACCAGTATTAATTCACAGAGAATTCATGTTTGATGTTTTTTGTATTATGTGATTTTTATCAAGAGCTACAATGAGAAGTCCATCAACAGAAAATTAGCAGCCAACTATCTCAACGTCTAAAGTACCATTTCCATGCAAAGCTGGCTGAATATGCTGTTTTCAGCCTCTCAAACTATAATCTGAATCCATTTCCTGCTTTTTCTGTTGGGGTTATCATGTCATATCAAACAGACTCTTTTTGGGTTTTGGACTGAAGTAAACAAACCATTTCAAGACATTAACTTTGACTTTAAGAATCTCGGATTCATATTTGTACCATTTCTGACATTTACAGACCAAAAGATTTACTGAATATCTGTAAAAAAAAGACAGTATTTTGTTATAAATTGTAGACCAGCGTCTCTGCATGTGTCTTTGAGGGGGAATCATCATTTTAGACAAAAAATAATCATAACAACAACATAACTTATTTAAATCATATGATTTAGCAATTTCCTTTGTATTTAATAAGGAAACAACACCCTCGGACCGATTGTGAGAGATGATGAGTTGATAGATTGCAGCTCGTGGTTTCAGAGACAATTTTCATAACATGGAAAGCATTTAGCAAACCAGGAAACACCGTCAGTCTGATCGCCGCGGGGAGCTTTCAGAGTTTCTGTGCGGTCGTCTCTCCCCCCGACATCTTGTGGTTGCCCTTCGCTCTGAAGATGGTCGTGTGTGTGTGTGTGCGTGTGTGTGTACAGTCCTTGGACCCTTGTCTTTGTCTAGAGGTGGGGGAGGTGAGTGCGTCAGCCCGCAGCGCTCGTAAAAACCCCGTCGTATTCACGCTGGGCCTGGCGAACGCCTCCCCGAGGGACCCGTCGCCATGGCGTCAGCTATGATTGATGGCTGTCACGGAGCTGAGGGGCAGATTGGAAAAGAAAGGGGAGTGGCACTGGCATATGCCCAGCATCCACCACCGCCGAGCCGAGGGAATAAAGAGAGATGGGAGGGTGTGGGGGAGGAAGAGGAGAAGTGGAAGGGACCTGCTAGAAGTAACGAGAGAGGGAGGGAGAGCATCCAGTCAGGATCCAGAGAGGGTTTTATGATGTTGATTGATGGTTAAACATTTACAAGCTAAACATAGGGGCTGGTTTCTTTGAGCGCCGGTTCCAGTGGAAGAAGTGAGGCTGTTAGGAGCAGGCTGGGTCGGGAGACGCAGTTGGGTGGTCTGTGCTGCAGCCCAACCCCCCCCCAAATAAATCTATCCCATTTTAAATCCTACTTTTTCTCTGTGTATACTATTGCTTTTTCGCCTCACCAAATCTCTTGGTCATCTCTCCTTCTCTCCCCCCCCCATGTGTTCCCCTCTCCCCCTCCCTCTTTGTTTTTGTAAAGCACAAGCACATCCGCCGCCACTCTTGGCCTTTTCCAACCTCCTTTAGTGATCCGAGTATTCAGGGGGAATTTGTTTGGGATAGCTCTGAAGTACACACGCTGAAACATGGTGGGTGGGGGGTAGTCTGTCTTTTAAAAGAAGGTCCCCTGGGAAGTTGTATGAAAGGCCACAGACAAGAGCCTCGTAGCCCCGGGCGGGACATCTGCCCCTTCCCTGTCCCAGAGTCTGTGGACAGACGTGGCTCGTTTAGACCCAAAGCAGCATCAGGCCAGCAAGCACAGCTGCGGCTTTACAGAGACCAGATTTCTCTTGCCTGGGAACTCGCACTGCATGTTGCTTTCAGCTTGTGACTTCTACAGATGTATGTAGATTGTTGACTGTGTTTTATGAGTCATTATCTCTGGGAAGCTTTATCTAAATTAGTAAAGGTTAAAACAAGACACAGCTTCCTGGAGTTTAAACAACTACACGTGAGCTCGTTAAAACCTCTGACTAGAATTTATTCAAGCTTTAATCGATGCATTTATTGGGAATAATACTACAACTTATTTGTCACTGAGAACTTGTACTTTAAAATACTAATTCTCAGACACCCATTTGAGCTTTAAAACATTACAATGCTAGATTTATATTAATGCTCTGGTGCAAATGACTTTTTAATGACTATGAATAACTGTATACATTTATCCATATAATATTGCAAACATGACTCATTAAGTTCTCTTTTTTGTACATTCGAGCTGAGCAAAAATCTTGTTAATTTACTGAGTGCAGAATCACAGAGGTCTAAGAAAGCCAGATGTAGATGATGCACATGGACCTGATTACAATACCTGCATAAAAATACACTAATCAAAAGCTGGTTCCTCTTCTTAGAACTTCTATTATTGGCTGCCCAGTTCCTGGTGTTATCCCGGAGTCTGTGATCTCTGTTCTTGAACTATTAAGCAGTAGAATACCTAAAGGCCTAGAGATACAAATTAGCTTTGAAATGCTTCCCAAACAGTTTTGAAGAGTTGTGATTGGCCTGCTTTGCAAATGATTTTACTTAAAAGCCTGAAAACGTGTCACGCTATCTCAATCCAAATCATTTTGTGTGCTTATATTAGAAAGAACACACTTATAAAACTATCTAAATGTTTACCTAGAATCCTTGGTAAGCCTGTCGGGTCATGCAGATTGAATGGAGTAATTGCTGGATGTCTCCTGACAGTAATTGTCGGCAGGGAGGGGTCTTGTTTGACTCGCATATGGACGACTTGTCTGGGCACTTCAGATCTTGCTGAACAGGAAGAGTTGGATGTATGCAGATGGTTTGATTGTTTCCTAAAGCAGTGCTTCAACAGTTGTTTAGTATGTAATCCCAATATGGTGCAGATGGTCTAAATTCCCCAGAAAGAAAATGTGTGTTTTTAATTGGAGCGGCACGATTTTTCAAAGTATTACAAAATCGTTTTGCATTGGGATATGATTTGCACTGTAAGATTGAGGTCTATTTCTTTAGGATAATCTGTACTAAACAAGGATTTCTATAGAAGAGAAGTCTGTGGTATCCTCTTATTAATCCTATTACTTCAAAACTTTATTCAGATCCTTTACCAAACATTTTGCCTATGCGATTTAGCTTTTGAACTAGTCCATAGTACAATTTCTATAACATTTTATATACATTTTGCAGCTCTATATTCAATGATGATTCAATATAAAGAGGTTATTCCGTGCAAAGCTTTGAAATATCTTGCTCAAAATTCTAAGTGGATGATGGGGCTACTGCGTATACTGCCAATATACTATTTATTAGACGCAGAGGAGGACTTTCCAGTACTTCAAAGCTGCGTGGAGAGCGGAAAAGCTCTTAAAGCAACACTGGTAGTACACAAAATGACTTTATCACCAAATAAAAGTCTGATGTTTACTGTGGAAACTGGAGGCGACAAATAAGAACCAGACAGAAGTACAAGTTGTCATCAAAGAGTGAGCGCTTCTTGTTGTGCCGTTGGTAGAAGAAACGGAGCAGCCGGGTCACCAAACATGTCCATGCTGCTCGCACCTAAAGGTCTAGTTATACTATTCCGTAGCTATCCGTCAATCCGACTCAGGCTCATGAACCGTTTGAAGTTTTCCGTGGGGATGTCGGATACGCAATGCAATTCACCGCCCGATCAGTAGGCGTCGCTACGCAAGATGACCTAATCTCACGACGTCTATCGTGAAAGTCGTTGATTGATTACCTTCCGGCTCCGTTCCACACAGTGAACAATGGCCAGGTATCTCTGTTATAGCACTGGTGATGTGTAAAAAGCCTACAGTTAAAATGACAGAAGAAACGGGCAATTGTATTTATCACATTCAAAATGCAGGCACATTTATCGTCAATTATCTAGTATGTTGTTTGCAAAATGAATGAGTTGTCCTTCTCTGATCACAGCCTACTGCTAGCGTGGAAGCTCGCCTTCACAATGTTAACAACCAGTTACCTTATCGTCTACCGACCAATCACAACCCTCGCGGTCTCCTCGACGTATAGTTAGGCTACGGAGAATGTCTCCGGGAGGGTTTACGACGACGGAGAGGGCTCTCCATGGCCCGAGACGGACGACCATAAATTAGCCTTTAGTGGGACAAAGGTCTTTGTTTTCTTGGTGACGAAATAGTTCACATGCCCCAAAAATGTGTGTTTGAGTCATTGCTGGCCTCGAAGCACCCGTTGTGTGACATGAGTATGAACGGTGAAGTTAGCGTTAATTAAGATGGATTCATTAACTCAACAGTGCTTGCTGCGCCCTCTTTCCAGGTGGGAAGGGGCAGAGGCTTCTACTTAATTGATCAGAAATCAATAAAAGAATGCATAATAGCTTTAGTTTTAAGATCCTAGTGCTCTGTTTTTTAGAGTTACTGGTCAGAATTGGTGAGGAAAGTACATGGGAGTGCAAATTCAGTCTGCATACCACCTGAAATGTCCGTTAACTACACATTTACAGCAGAATATTTCCATAAACAAAGTGTGTTTGGGTCTGTCTGCGTCTCTGTGTGGCGGTGCTGTTGGGGCCTGAGGAGACGTGACTCCTCTCTGGCCTCACTTCTCTCCCTGCTGAGGTATTTCACAGTGTCCCTGCAGTGGCAGCCGGAGCAGATATAATTAGGGAAGGCGCAGTCGATACCACGGAGTGTGTTGGCTATTGACCAGTGATGTCTGTAGAGCTGCACAGTTCTGCACAGAGTGTTTGATGCTGGTACATCCTTTCTTTATAGCAATCATCAGTTGTTTGCATCCATATGCACATTACCAAATGGCACTGAAGGAGCTTCTCTTGTGTTGTATCTGGTCTTTGGAAGCTAAACCCCACCGCTCTGAAGACATTAGCCCAGCTCAGATTGCCTCGGCTACAGGGAAGAAAAACTCAGTCAATTAGGAGCGTGTGACCGAAGCAAATGGCACATTAGTGAATTAAGGCTGCGGTTTGAGCAGGAAATCGGCCCAGCAAGCCCCTGCTGTGTAGCAGCACTTTGGAGCCACTGGCTCAGTGAATCCCACTGATACTTATCTGATCCTGGATCAGCAGGACACAGAAGTCTCAATAAGGAGGCCCCCATTAACACAGCTTTTACACAAGACCCATAAGTCTGTAGAATCCATGGGGGTGAATTCAGATTGCTTCATCCATTAGATTTGCATTAAATAGAAATGTCTCTTTGACACTTCACATCATTTAAGACGGCACATACCATGCACAACAAAACGTGACACACACACACATTAATGACAATTATGCATCTTTAAACTGGATTGTGTTTTCACTGGCTTGGTCCATCAACACAACAACAGTGCCCAATTTAATAACAATAAATGAATAAATGCACATTAAAATAAGTGATGATGTTGGTCGCACAATTTCCTAGCAGCCCTGATGCTTGGGAGGAGGCTTGGATGAGTTGGAGGGTGTGCTGAATGATGTTTGAACAGCAATTACATGGAAACTTTAACTACATGGATTAATTTAATTCACCAGTCTGGACAAGGGTCATGAAGCCTGGGTGGAAAATACACAATAACCACAACAGATCGACTGCTCCATGATGAAATAGATCTCCAGGAACAACATCGCATGTTGCATTTCCACACATGAACTGCAGTTTGTCTATTTGTTGTCTAATGTTGTTGTTTACTCTTTCTTCTCAGAGTGCAGCAGCAGCCCCCAGTCCTGTGATGGGAGGGATGCCCCCTGGTGACGGCATGCCAGGAGGACCCATGCCGCCCGGGTTTTTCCAGGTCAGCCAATCAACTCCTACTCTCTGTTTTTAAAGTTTAGGAATAATCAGCTCCACCCCAGTTTACCTGCTTGACACATCACTTCACAATCATTTGTCAGAATTACCATTAATTGGTATCATGTGGGTGGGCATATTATTTAATGGACTGATAATTTTCTTAGCTGGCTCCCGCTTTGTCAAATGTCGTGAGGGTTTTTGTATCCATAGGTCTCTGTGTCGGTGTCTGTACGGCTGTGTTGTCTGTTGTTTTGCTCTGCTCAGTGAACTTGTAGACGTCCTGTCTGGTCGGGCCTCTCCAGTGCTGTAAACAGGCAGGCGTGGCCCGGCCATTTTCCCTAATGGAGAAATCGAAAGGTGCAGCACCTCCTGTAAATCAATATCTCATGAGGATAAACTCCTGGCAGGCAACTGAGGGGAACCGGCTTCAAGAGGGGACATAGAAATGCATTGTTACTCTGCTTGCAGTCCAAAATCCAGCTGCTTATTATGAACTAGAATCCACAAAAGCGTAACGTGAATATCAGGAAAGACATTTTGACATACTTTCCATTTCAGGATCCACTGGAGGAGGTTCAATTAGACCCCTCACTCTCTGTCAGATCAGCAGCATTAGCGACACACTGCCGATGTTTAGTGTTGTTGTCGAGCTAATTGCATACAGCTTAATTGACACTGTTTATTCAGGGGAATTAGCGCTGATAACATGCTGCACGCAGCAGGCTTCTTGATGGCTTGACTGACAGGCAGAAGAGCACACATCCTCTTCATCTCTTTCCTCTCATTCAAGCTAAGCCATTCGCTCGCTCTCCTCTGCTCAGTCTCTCTCTCTCTCTCTCTTACTGTGTTTGGGACATGGAAGTGAGCATCTTATTTTTGTACATCCTTTTTGCGCCACACTTTGGTTCTCGCGCTCTGACTCTCCTCTGCCCTGCAGTAACCCGGCTTGTGTCGCTTTTGTTTCCCTCTTCATCTCATACTCCCCTCCCCCCTCCTCTGTCTTCCTCCTTGCCTCTTCATTTTGTGCGATGCCACAGGGTCCTCCTGGTCCCCAGGGCTCTCCTCACCCTCAGCCTCCTCCCTCTAACAGTATGATGGGACCTCACAGTCAGGTAACTCGCCCTCTCCCTCTTTCTCTCTTTTTTTCTGTTTTGCTGTCCGCGGCCATGTGGGACCGGCTGGTTCTCAGCGCTTCATGCTTTGGCCTCCGTCTCAGCTTTATGCTTTGTGCTGCTTCAGTTTTCCCACAGTCGAGCTATAGTGAGATTCTACATTTTAACAGATTAATGTCATTTATTGATTTGAATCTCATAGAGCAATGTCATTTCTGTTGTAGTCCTTCATGTCGCCTCGCTTTGCTGGAGGCCCAAGAGGACCCCCCATCAGAATGGGGAACCAGGTAGAGCTCTCACACACAAATACTCACTTTAAAAGCAGAATAAATAGCACATATTAAAAGAAAAAACTGTTTTACTGATGTCTTGTTTTATTTCACGTAGCCCCCAGGCGGAGGTCCAGGTCCTCATCCCATGCTGCCCAGCATGGACCCAACACGGCCACAAGGTGCGGTACATCTAAACTACATACCTGCAGCAGAGAAGGATCCGATCATGGCGTATTGCTTAATATTAATGTCCTTTTTCCTTCCAGGCCATCCCAACCTGGGGCCAATGCAGAGAATGAGCGGCCCTCGAGGCATGGGACCTATGGGGCCCGGCCCACAGGTAGGCTATTGTGCTTCAATAGAATAATATTGCAACTGCCTTGAGTCATGGGTATTTATGGACTAGTTCAGAGTTTGTATAAAGTATGGCAAAATTATACATTTGATCGGTTAATTTTAAAAGTAAAGACGATGTTTGAAAAAAATGCTTCATTTCAAACAAAATCTGGTATCAGAATTGAAATAATCACTTATTAACCTTTCTTTGTGTGCTTGAATATTACCCAAACTGTATGAACACTGTAGTTTAGGCCAAATCCAAACCAGTTATGGCATTTGTTTTTTTATAAGTTATACATTTTGTGTGTTTTCTCAGAATTTCGGTGGTGGAATGAGGCCTCCACACAACAGCATGGGCCCCGGTATGCCAGGAGTGAACATGTGAGCCTTTTTCTTTTATAAATGTGCTAATAGTATTTATCTTGTCTTTCATCCTTAATGCATTATCTAACTAAACCTGTTCTCAACACCTAGGGGCCCAGGGACTGGTCGGCCATGGCCCAATCCCAACAACTCCAACTCTGTGAGTACTAATGCACAAACACCCGCATACATCCTGAAAAATGCTAGTTCAGATTGCAGTCAGATTTCCTCTCAGAGGTCTAATGTGCTCCGAAGTTCGAGACTGGGATGTAATTGTAGTATTATGTGTCACGGTTTCCACAGACAGTTGGACAGACTGCCCTAATGGTATTAGGATGATCGAATGATGACATTTTGAGGTATAGAAAGGGTTTGCACTCCCATTTCTGATCTAATGTTTGTGTTTTTGGTTTCAGATGCCTTACTCATCACCCTCTCCTGGAGCATATGGGGTGAGAATACATCCTGGCATCTTAAATTACACATATTAAAAGGATAATATCAGAAAATACACTTTTAAAGACAGTTTTTACATGTTGTTTATTCTCCATAGGGGGCTTCCGGAGGTGGGGGGCCGCCAGGAACTCCCATCATGCCCAGCCCTGCAGGTGAGTGCTTCCCTCATCTAGGCTTTTATTTGTTATCCGTTTCCTGAACCATCCAGTACTAAATATATGTGCGGTTACTTTTGTTTTTTAGACTCAAACAACTCTGGCGACAATTTGTACACCATGATCAACACTGGACCCGGCAACCGAAATAACGTGAGTTCTGTTTCATCGTTTACTTTCATTCTGCATTAAGTGTGGACACTGTGACCACTGAGTAAAGTGCAATGGCAGTCCAGTTGGTGCGGATATATTTGAAGCATTTTCACATTGAGTGCTCTTCATTTCTTTACTTCTTACTTTTCTTTGATCTTATCTACTTTCCTGTCTTCTTTTTTCCTTCCTTCCTTCCTTCCTTCCTTCCTTCCTTCCTTCCTTCCTTCCTTCCTTCCTTCCTTCCTTCCTTCCTTCCTTCCTTCCTTCCTTCCTTCCTTCCTTCATTCGTTCATTCCTTTCTTTCCTTATTTCTTGCCATTCAACACGCACTGTAGTGAAATAAAAACTTCAAACTAAATGTAATGTTAGAATGAAATTGTAAAAACATTTTCTTCCTTTTCAAAACAAAATGAAGCCAAATCCAAAATTCTTATAGAACTTATAACATATTTTCAATGAAATAGTCATTTTGAATGGACATCATTCTTGTCTGAATTACCTTGAATAATAAATGAGTCAAACATGTGCTCTTACTCATTTAATTCAAAGACAGTAAGGCACTCTTGTTTATTTCCTGTCTGTTTTAACGACACAGGGGTCCGGCCTGTGAATGTAAGAGAGGCCACTTAGTGAAACAGTGCTTAAAGGAGAAAAAACAATGAAGTGTGTGACGTGTTTGTGTGTTGCTGGTCGTTAAGAAAGGCTCGTACCATTAACTAAACACTGAACCGCTCCACCATCTCAACACACGCTTTTGTGTAACGACTGCTCGCAGCTGGAGGGGACAGTGAACATCTGTTCTATACATCCATGTTGCGGGGAAATGAATGTTACCTATGTTAGAGTTGAAAATGGTTTTCCTCTTTACAATTAGTTCATTTAATAGAAACAAAACTGCACTCTTTATATTGTTTCTGTCATTTAAGCTGTAGGCTACTTAGACTGAATTTAAAGTAGCAGCAAAAGGTAAATACACTTTAACTGAGCTCCTAGTTATTTTATTTTGAACCTGGTTGTATATTTACTGTGTTCTGGAGATGTGTTGAGTGAGTCCTTTCTGTCTTGTTTCCCCCTCCAGTTCCCCATGGGCCCCGGCTCTGACGGACCCCTGGGAGCCATGGCTGGGATGGAGCCACACCACATGAATGGGTCACTAGGTAACACCGCTCGCCACAAAAACACACTCGCCAACAACACAGACACGCTCGGGTTGCATTACATGATTTCAGAGAACACTATCCACTGTGCCATGTGGAGGTTCAGTAGAGGGTATTTTAAGAAGTAACCTAGTAAATAAAACAGATTTGAGATGTTCTTTTTTATATTGTTTTATTTCTCAGGCTCTGGTGACCTGGATGGAATGAACAAGGTGAATATTGAAACGATGCGGAGAGCTCTCACATGTCAAGCTTAATCATGAATCAAATGAAATGTTATATACTTACATTGTTGTGAATTGTTGTTTCCAGAATTCTCCAAACAATTTAAGTGGCATTAGCAATCCTCCTGGGACCCCGAGGGATGACGGGGAGCTGAGTGGAAACTTCCTCCACTCCTTTCAGAGCGAGAACGTAAGTTTCCTCAGCTAACATCACAGGACGGTGGGTGACTGTACTTTGATGGACGCAGAGGTAGAGCACACAGAAAGCCTCCGTCACAGCATGTCAACATCCCTGACTACAGTCGGGGAAAGGTGTGTGTGTGTGTGTGTGTGTGTGTGTGTTTGTGTGTTAATGCTCTTTTCTGTGCCTCCTCAGTACTCCCCAACCATGACGATGAGTGTGTGACCTCCCCTCCGCCCCCGCCCGACATTATTTGCCATCATTCCGAGGATCTGAACTCACGATAGGACACGGCCAAACACATCAGCACCGAATCAGGGACAGGCGCCATTTTGGTTCCACACTAACGCCAGAAGCGCTGATTGGGGAGAAAAAATCTAAACGGCTGCAGCTCCTTGCTCAAAAAACGAAAGGACAATATCTCCATTTATCACTATCCCGAGTGTGACAAAACCAGCTACTGAAATGCATACATGACACGTTTTACGTTCTGTGCAGAGCCCCCACCCCCACTCCCACTCCTTCAGCTCTAGAGCAAAGAGAAAAATATGATTGGAGTTTTTACCTCTTGTTCTTTTTAATTATTGCTTTGTGGTGCAAGATGTGCAGGAAAATGTCTCCGCTTTTTGTCCCTTAAAACACTGGAGAGTGTGCATATGCATTGTGAGCTTGGAAAGTCTTTGTCTGTCTTTACTTATCGCCATGCCAACTGTGTCACGAAAGTCAGCTGACATAGGACTCTTGCCTTTTACTCTTGTGGCCACCTTTATAAATAATGTACGATCCTTCCCCGATGCCCACCCCCTTCTATTTAAAGAGGTTTGTAAAAAAAAGGGGGGGGGGGAAGACTTGAAAGATTATGGCTTTTATTGTGACGACCTTTCACGGTGTGTAAGTGCTCAGATGGTTCTTACTATATGTCAAATTGATCCCGTTTGATCAATTCCACTCTCTTATTGCTGACAGCGATGCGATCCTGGCTCATTTAATTTAAACGCCTCGATCGCTGTGCAAGGGGAAGCAGACTTCGGCATAAGAAGTGAGTGCATGAATGCTGAGGATCTGTGTACAACATACTACCTAGTGCTGCTCTTCTCTCTGTGGACACCTGCTTCAAGATGTGGCGTGTATCTCTTTCCCCGTCTGTGCTTAACACTCTGTGCTCCTCATCGTCGTAGCCTTCTGTGTTTTCTCCACTTTTGTTTCATTATGATGCTATGAACGAGCGGCCCCATTTTAATCTCATACACATTGGTTGTTCCTCCTGTATCGTTGGGTGGTCCCTCCCTCCCTCCCTCCTCCTTCTTGCCCGCCCACAGGTTTTTTTTAAATATTTTGATACAATCTTTGACTACATATATTGCCCCCAGTTATTCAGTTAGTCAAAGCGCTCTAAAACCCATCCTAGTAGGCATCATTATAAACTTTAGCAGCAGTCTTGTAAATGTGATGAGAATTTTTATTTCCTCTTTTTTTTTTCTGTGAACATTACGCATTATATACATCTGTCCTATGTTGCCTTTATTTGCTGATATTTTTTTATTTCAAATTGAGGAAAGATTGCTTGTTAATATAATTTTACAATAACTTAACTACCTGTGTCGGTTGTTTGATTGTTGCTTGAATGTAAATCCATTTCTCATTACGTTTAAGAGTAACTATAATAGTCTGCTGAAGCTGTGGACATGACAAGTAATTTAGGTCTACAAAGTATTCAGCTGGTGCACATAGAGGTGAAAAGGGGTGCTTCTTCAGCCAGAACAGAATAGCTCATTGCTGTTTTGTTTGGGAAGTTACAGGTGCTAAAGTTTAATTCTTCAGCAGCAAATACACACATCATTATTTCACCAGACCACTGATCAGCTCATTTATTGATCCTACATTCGGGCCTTTTTATAGATGAAGAATTTTATCCAAAGAGCTGTTTCCCCCGTAAATACAGGGGCAGGACAGAGCCATCAAGATTTTCCGGGACTAGGTGGTCTTCTAACTTCTTGTCATCCATTTTCTGAATCAAAGCCAGACTTAAAATGTTCGAAATCTAACATACATGCTTTATGCAACCAAGATTTGTGCTTGGCTTTTCCCAGTTTGTCTGATTAAAAAGGGTTTACTCTCTGGATTTTATCCTGGTTAAGTTAGATGGAGTAAGTGTCGTAAAGATATAAATCGAGACATACAAATTGCTCAAATAACCCTTTTATATTTATGTTATAAAGAGATGTTTTAAACAACCTAAAAGGACAGAACATCCTGTGCTTATTAAAAAAAACTGTTCACCTGCTCGGTATTATAGGGCACTTGAGTGGTGAGCAGCCCAACAACCCACTACCTTTGAGCCATTGTCAATTGGGTGGCCAGGTTGGTTATAACTACCCAGTACAACAAAGATAAATCCCATGGTGAATGGAGAAGAGGATCTTTAGGAGCTGTTTAAGTTATTGTTTATGATGATCTTTTCATCTCCACCTGCTGGAGAGGTCTGTGTGGTACAGCTCATAGGTTGGGCACTTGATAGATAGGCCTTGAGCTTACAGTCCGCGCTCGAGGTTCTATTTTTGAGATCACGTGTGCTTTTTGGAACTTATTATCTTTTAGCCCATTTTGCCGTTTTTGATTTTCAATATTATCAGGGAAACCAATGTAATAGGTAAAAATAAGCCCTTCATTCAGCATAAGGCATCTGAAAAGCCTTTAACACGCTCCATTGTACTATGAACAGTACTTTCTTAGATGATCTGTTGCTTTTAATAAAAGTTAGTCAGAGAAATAATAACATTTGGACTATTCATAGTTTGGCCAATCAGCAAAGATAGTTTAAAAAAAAAAGTGAATATGTTTTTTGTTGGCTGACTGATTTTTGAAGATGATACAATTTCCGCCAGATGGGTCTCTCCAATATCTGAGCCAAAAGGAAAAACAGCCTCATGTCTGTTGCTCTCCTCTTGGAGTAAAATGGCTTCACACTGCCCTCTGTTGGGCGGCAGAGGACCCTCCTACTTTGCAGAGACCTCTGGCCTAGAGACAATAAATGTGTCCACTCCCTCAAAGCAACTAAACACACTGCTGGCTTTTGATTAACCTAAAGATTTAGAGGTGGATCCTGACAAAAGGTCCATGTTTGGGAGGATCTGACAGTGTTCTGTCCAACAACAGGAAGTGAGGCTAAAGTGCTCTCACAGGATGTGGCTGGGCTGGGCCAGGAGCCAAAACGTTTTATCTTCAGAGCAACAGAGGTTATAAAAGCTGTGGTGACACAAATACTGTGTTGTTTATTAATACCCATAATAACAACCATAGTAATGTGTAACCATGAGCTATGAACATTTCGTTTGTGTCACATGATCCTTTTTGTGCTTTTTATTTTAAGATATTACTGTTTTCAACTGAGCTTTTTTCCGTCCCACTAATCAGATAAGTCAAGGCAAACATTACCAATGACGCTGCTGTTTTATTGCATGCATTGTGAATAACAAAACAGGAAAACATTGTAAACTGCACCCAAATGTATGCAGGTTATTCGTGTTGGTGAAGAGAAGTGGAGGCAAAAGCAACAGCAAAGACAACAGGAAAGCCAATATAAACAAGGTATAAAAGTACCGTGAAATGAGTTTGATTCGTCTTATGAAAATATTTGAAAGTTGCATCTTCAGAATTGTCCATAATCATACCCGTAGCTTTTTCACCATTAACATAGAGGTCAATAATACTTGTACCTTGAATTAAACTCACATTTGATTGTTAGGTTAATGTTGTAGTGGCGTTTTAGATAATTGCACACACACTGGTTGCCAAGATCCTCGAAGTGCGAAGATTAGAAAGTTAGGTATTAACCCATATCAACCCTGTATTCAGTTCAAATGTGTATGTGTGTGTGTGTACATTAGATTTGTTGAACTCAAAATGACTTTGCACATACGGTACATTAGGTTTACCATTTATCACTTCCAGACAAGACAGCAAATAAAAGCCAGTGTCATGTGGTGTCACACAGCTTTGTGTGGGTCAACATTACAGACCTGCAGCCAATTTCTTCTCAGAAACCTGTCTTCCCGTAAAACCTGGAAATGTGCAGCTCATCTTATTTTCATGGATCGAGGGGAAAGTGGTGAGTCAGAGAAGTAACTATGCAACAACAGATGTGTCTCAAACACTGGCTTACGCTCAGATCTGAGGTTTTTCATTGAGGAGCATTAAAAGGACCTCCTATCCTTTTTAGGGTTTCCTGTAGTGTGTTATATAGTCTTTTGTGCATGTAAATGGTCTGCAAAGGCTAAAAATCCCAAAGTTTCCTTCAGAGGGAGTTTCCCTCCTACACCCCCCCCCCCCCTCGCTGCCTGAAACGACTTGATTGAACTCCTTTGTTTACTTCTGTAACATAATGACATCACTATGTAACACTAGCAATTCTATTGGCTGGCGCTCCAATACATTGTACATGAGAGGCTAAAGGGCAATACATCTTAAAGCTGTTTACCAATCACAAATTAACCAATCAGAGCAGACTGTGATCTGGTTTCAGACAGAGGGTGAAATTAAATAAATAAAGAGCTTTTTGAACATTAAAGCATGGAGACATGTCACAGGAGAGGAACAACATACAAACATGAATCTGAAATGAGCAGAATAGGGCCCCTTTATGAAGAAGATGAAGAAGATTCAACTTTATTGTCATTGCACAGAGTACAAGTACTAGGACAACGAAATGCGGTCTCTGCATTTGACCCATCCTAGTGTTAGGAGCAGTGGGCTGCCATTATGTACGGCGCCCGGGGAGCAGTGTAGGTAACCAGTGTTCTTGCTCAGGGACACCACGGCACTTGGTCTTTCGGGGACTTGAACTGGTGACCTTCCAGTTCCCAGGCCAAGCCCCTATGGACTTCGCCACCTCCGCCCTAACTTTAACTTTAACTTTGAACATCAATGTTTTTGCTAGCTAATTTCCATACAGCTATGTTGACTTGCATTGGATGAAGGAATATGAAAACAGGTGTCATGATTGAGAAAAAAACCAAGTAATTGATCAGACCTGCAGGACACGAAAGGTCATAGGTTGCGTATAAACTGACAACATGAGTCTTTACATTTTATTTTTTATTATGCCATAGTGAAAACATTTAAAATTGTATTCAATATAAAAAGATCCAAAACAACATGCAGACTGTTTATCAAGATGTGTATTTTGTGTTTAAAGTGTAATCAAGAATGCTCCTACATAATTCAGAGAAGGCCTACTTTGGAGAGATCACTCATCAGATTACAGTCACCAGAGGTTTGCACTGTAACCGTCACATACAAAGCACACTCCTGTCAAAGCACATAGGAGCATTCATCATACAAAAGAAAATAATGATTATATCATTATTCTTTTTTCAATATACACTTGTTGACTGCACTTTTACTTCATTTATTCCAAATGTATTTTATTTTTTGTTATTTTTATAATGCTTTTTTGTTATTGTATTTTACTGTTGTGAAGCACTTTGCAGTAATGCTTTGAAAGGTTATGTACAAAAATAAATCTACGAACAGAATATATGATCTGTAAGAAAAGTGGAAAAACAAGTGCTTTCATTGACTTCAATTGTAAGGGCTTGTAAACTTTAGAAAAATACAACTTATGGGAACATCTCCCGAACATTGTGCAATACCTCAAGCACAAACATCTGACTGGACTGTCTCTCTGTGTGTTTCACTCCATCGGGCTGCAGAGGCCAATGGTTTAATCTGCAACCGTCACTAAGAGACACTGAGAGGCAAATTCTAACTCAGAGATTGGCAGCAGAGGTATGTTTCCAGAGTACAGGAGAGCCTGGAAGAATATAGTACAATTTTGGAGGGGTTACAATATCTCTACTCATTTAAAATGTAATGTCAGAGATGCTAGAGAGCAGTTATAGAGCCAAATGTTGATGTACCAGTGAAATAAGTCTTGATTAAAAAAGAGTATGGTATTGTTTATCAGTCACACATGTTGGTTATAATGTGATACCCCTATTCAAATCAGAAATCAGAGACCCTTACATATAATTGTGGTCGGATGGACTTATTTTATTTTCTGCAGGAATGCACGCAACTCCATTGGATTGTAGTCCCAAGGCCCTCTGCCCCCCTAGAGAACACAGAGGAATAAATGTTATGCAAAAGAAAAGAACATTATCCTTTATAAATATATATATTACGCTTTCAGAAAGAACCCGACCATAACGTCCGTGACATCTGATAACATGTAATTTTACACTTCTGACTTGGCAAACATAAACCGGGCACCATGCCCAGAATTGTATTGTTGTGTCTATGTTTCAATGCTCCTCCTGATGCGTGAGAACATGTTGCGTGCTGGAATGACTTTTATTCACGCAATTGCATGAAAGGATTGCCCTACTGTGTGCTAAAGATAATTTAGAGGCATTAAGGGCTCCTAGCGGTGATTGTGCAGCAAAAGAACATTTACCTGGAAAATCTCCAATCCCTATACATAATATAAAACTATACCAATTTGCTTTAGTTTGACAGATCTCACCTTGTAGACAACTTTCCCAGCCTGCAGCGCGAAGAGCCTCTCAGGCAGAGCACCGTACTTTATGGCAGCAGAATTGTCCATTTCATCCACAACCACCGGACAAAGGGGCTCCTTTTGAAGCAGGATCTGTGCCGCGGACAGCCTGTCCTCCAGGCTCTTGTGCTGGTTGATGTCGACGTTGTTTTCAAAAGACCAACCGTCTGACACAGAAAATAAGAAATGTGATAACACTTCAATTTATTTTACGAAGCACAACTTCCAAGTTAGGGATGGAATAATAAATGTGATTTTTTTTGGGATGTTGCATAAGTGCATTGCATCATTTTATTGGAGTGAATGCAGCCCAGACCTATGGCAGTGCTACTGCCAGAACTCAATGCACAGCACTACAATAGGGGCTTTTTATAGGGAGCTTTTTTTGGGGGGGGGCTGAACTCAAAGACCCAATGTTCGAATGTTCTGGAGAAACATAGAATGCAATGATATAAATAAAAAAGACTTGACCTGAGAGTTTAGAATGTATTCATTCATAAAAATTAAGTGAAGTAATCCTGAAAACAATAAATAATATATTTTCAATAGAAAACAATGTCAAAGCAGGGTTGGGGTGTTAAAGGACATTAAGACATAAAGATTATTCTGTTCTTTCAGTAACAAACACATTTTTTGAGGCATTCATCCATCTTTATCTTATTTCCTTAATTGTGCTTTATTATTGTTCAATGTGTACTTTATTTCTTTGTTGACCTTACCTTTACACACTGTGTATGCATACTTTCTCCATCAATAAATTCATGGTGATATAACAATGACTTGACTTTCCACTCGTGCTGCCTTCACTTACCTGTTGAATGCGCCTCCTCGATGTAGATCACAAGAAAGTCAGCTACATCGCTGAAGTCCTTGACGAGTTGCTTGAACTCCTCAAGTTTGTACATAAACGGGGGTCAGGTGCAACTACCGAAATTCAACACCAGCACTCTGTTGTCTGCAGATAAAATACAGCTCTACATTAGGCAGCATTTTGAGGTATAAGCAGACAATAACACCACATCTCACCACGTACCTTTCATGAACTGGCTGATTCTTGATTTCGTTCCCTCCATACTGACCACAGCTGCGTCCGGAGCTTCTTCCCCCACAAACGCCTTTTGTCCGAGGGACAGCCACAAGTGATGAGAGGCGGTTTTGAAGAACTTGAAGGAGCCAAACGTCGGACCCCAATCTTCAAACTTAAATTTAGGATTCTGGGTCATAGTGACTCTTTCACCCATTTTGAGGATCAGCTTCTTGGCGAGACGTGGTGATACATAAAGCATAATGCCCAGTATGATATTGGCTACTACCATGAAGCAAAATACGCCTGCTGTCGTAAAATAGACCATCAACCTGTTCGGAGACATGCTTGCTCCTTGTTGGTGCACTCCTGTTTGCACAGGACGGTTTGTGAACCAGACATATGATGTGGGTTAACGCCCACTCTGAAAACGTTCGATAACAGATGCATTCATGGCCTCTTTTAAGAACATGTCGTTTCTAGACCTTAAGTAGCAAATACATTGAATTACACTAAATATTGACCCAGTAAAAATTGTAAATTCATGTTAACGTTTCCATATACCATAGCTCCCAGTACTGTTAGGAACGATGGTGTTTCCATTTAAAGCTTTGTCCAAAAAAGCAAGAGTGTCAATGCAACATAGAAAGTCCCTTAGCAAAAGACGAAGTGTGTGAAGTGAACTTTTTAAACCTGTTAAACCACTTAACCCAATATTTCGGATGTAAAGACCCGCAAACGTTTGAACAAGATTAGGATAATTTACCTTCAGCCTGGTTTTGATCTCTGTAGCTTTCCGTTGAGTGGACAAGCAGTTAATTTACCTGCAAAAACACTAACGAGGTGTTTCAACGATTCGACATTATATTCAAAATATTGGACTGAGAGACTACAAAACAAACTCTTATTAATCATTAAGCATAGTAACAAGTCGTTACACCGAAACGAGCGGCAGTGTGAGGGTTTCAGCATTAATTAAAAGTAAAAATGGCGGAAGCTATCGACCTTCTTTAACGGCTAGCTAGCTAACGTGTTAGCAAACAACTGCTTAGCAACATTTCTTAGTTTCTTCATTGATACTTTGGAGACACTGAGTGACATGGACAGGCATCCGGCTTCACTTTCTCCCCCGACATGCCGAATGTAAGTATACATTAAACTCGATTGTATGGTCTAAGAGCACATTAACTGATTCGTAGCAATCTAACGACAAACGTTTTTCCACCACTAAGTGAAGTTAACGTAAACTCTTTGCTGAGTCACTAGCTAGCTACTTTTCTGCTATTTTTTTTAACCCATTAGCAGCATAACAGCTTTCACCCTAATAACAACATCCCCCCATAATACTGCTCTTTTTTTAAAAGCAGATATAGTTTCATTATTTGCTTTTGAGTCCTGTTTTAAATCCTATTTTACAAAAAAAAAAATCAAATAAATAGTGAAGTTATTAAAAACAGACATGGGCAACTTTATAAACTTATTCCAGTTGCACCTTTCTTATTCTTATCGATCACCAACAATTTATTTGAAAGAATACTATGAATCTCCCCCAGATATATATATTTAATTGTCTGATTTCCTTCTGTAATGTTAGTTTGTTCATGGCAACAGATTGTTAATATATTGAGGGATACTCTGTGAGACACACGTCTGTTTGTGTACAGCAGGGGCGTAGCCAGGTTTTCATGTTTGGGTGGGCTTAGCCCTGAGGGGTGTGTGTGTGTGTGTGTGTGTGTGTGTGTGTGTGTGTGTGTGTGTGTGTGTGTGTGTGTGTGTGTGTGTGTGTGTGTGTGTGTGTGTGTGTGTGTGTGTGTGTGTGTGTGTGTGTGTGTGTGTGTGCGTGCGCGCTAATGCGAGCACTAAAACATTTTCGGGGCCTCTTTTCTTAAGGTGTGTGGGGGGCATGGCAGTACAGTAACCATTAAAGGAACTCAGATGGCATGATGGTGGATAAGTAAGTCTGGGAGTTTTGCACTGAGCAGAGCCATTACACACCCATAGTGTGTTGTGCTGGTTGTGTCGTCAATATATTAGATTAGAATCAACTTTATTGTCATTGTGCAAAGTACAGGTACAAGCCAATGAAATGCAGTTAGCATCCAACCAGAAGGTGCAAAGATGTACTGTAATATGGGAGAAAATAAATTACTATATACATGTTATACCAGTAAGCATTTAGGAATTGTATGCAGTATCTACAGATTGTATATGCACAGTATAGACAGTATGAACAACCTGTACAGTTGGTTGTGTGTAGATTACTTATATACAGTATATTAATTCAATCAATGCAGGATGAATAGTGAAATAACATGTTCGTTATTAACAGTAACAGTGCAGTAGTGAGTGCAATGATGCGATATGGGTTATATGTGCAAACAGTAAACAGTACAAACAGTATAAGCAGTGTAAACAGTTTAAGCAACATGTACACATGGTTATGTGTACAGTATCATATGAGCAGTGAAGTTATTCAGTCAATGGAGATATGAATAGTGCAATTAACGAGTTCTACAATTACCAAAGAGTACAGTAGTGAGTGCAATGATGCGAATGGAGTGAGGGAGTGGAGTTCAGCAGGGGCACAGCCTCACGAAAGAAGCTTTTTCTCAGCCTACGGGTGCGGGAGCGGAGGCTTCTGTAACGCCTACCGGATGGGAGTAGGGTGAAAAGTCTTAATTAGTCTGAATTAGTCTTGTTAACCAGGTCGATGTTACCTGGCTTTAGTCATGTTGACACATCTTGGGAGTAGGGTGGACTTCACATCCTCTAGGGGGGTCTAAAGCCACCTAAAATATGCCAAGCTATGCCACTGCTGCACAGTCACTGTTGTTGGCGATAAAGTCCCTGTGGTAGATACCAAGGATGCTCAACTGTTGCCTAAAGATAATTTCAGTTTTGTTATCTGGCTTAAACCTTTGACCACATTACCCTCTTAAAAATGCTCCTTTATCACTGTTGCATTTAAAGCATGGGTTTAACTTGGCGTAGTGTTGGTAGTGTTTTATATGTTCTTAAAAATTCAAATGTAAAATACAAAGATTGTTTGTGTTTGAGCCTTCAGGCATACGCCAGTCCATTTTTCTTCTGGGATTTAACTATGGTAGATCTCAGGGATAGGAAGAGGTTTTAACTAGTTCCGAATGGGTAATCAACATTCTTAGAGCAGCAGACTAAACAATCTAGGACAATACGTCTAACTTAAAATTTCATCTAGGTCACAAATATGGTGTTTACCGGAGCATCTGGGTCCAGATAAACTGTCTAAACAAAAAGGACAGTCTTAGGTCAGCATGAGCGTGTACCCACTGTAGGAACAACAAGACTTCGGAAGCCCAGGCTGCCCCTCCTTAATGAAAATAACAGCACATGCAAGGCTGTTAGCCTATGCCAGAGGAGGACAGAGAGGAAGGACACAACTGGCTAACTTGAAAACAAGTAGTACACAAGCAGCTGTGAGGAGCCCAATGGTCACATGTGTGAAGAGGTCACAGGCCTGAGCTAAAGGTTACAAGCTTACACAAAATATTCCCTAACAGGTATTTAAAAATTTGAATATGAAAAAAGTGTCTTCTTTAGGTCCAGCACCTCTTTAGTATGGCCTCCCAGTGATGGATGTGTCTTCCTTGCTAAATAAAAAAGAGTGAATTGTGTTATAAAGCCACTCAATACAGACACACAGACAGACTGCTGTTCTAAATGATTCACTTCTGTTACCCTCTCTCAGTCGCTTTCCTCACTTCCTTGGTAGCAGGTATATTTTCCAGACTGTCAAAAGTGATATTATTACAATTGTTTATTAAATGTTTTCCCCTTTACTTGATTGGTATTCGTGAATTGATGCAACTTGCTGTGCAGGGCTTCCCATGCGTTCGTTGAGTATCCACCTAGGTTTCTGTAAAGTATTTTCCACACAAGCACATCCCCTGTCCTCTGCCGGGTTAGACCACTGCCACTTTCCAGTTTTAGAACCCTATTATTATTATTATTATTATTATTATTATTATTATTATTATTATTATTATTATTATTATTATTATGATACAGATAGATAGAGAGATAGAGTCGGAGGATGAAACCCTCTTTATTAGTCACATACATGCACACAGCAGAGCACACACAGTGAAATTGGTCCTCTGCATTTAACCCATCCTAGTACTAGGAGCAGTTGGCAGCTATTGTGCAGCACCCGGGGAGCAATGGGGAGGGGGGATTGGAGGTGTCCGGTGCCTTGCTCAAGGGCACCACAGCAGGGCCTAGGAGGTGAATTCGTGATTAAAAGAGGTGAACTTGGACCTCTCCAAGTAGTGGTCTACTTTCCATATTTCATGTCTGTTAGGGGACTTGAACTGGCGACCCTACGATTCCCAGTCCAAGCCCCTGACTGAGCCACTGCTGGACAAGTACAATACAATGTTAGAACAAATGATTGATCAAACACATTTGATGTCAAGTTACTTACAAGTATAGAAGAAACACATCCCAAAAGTTTACGTTACTTACAAAACTTTTGAAAAAGCCTGCCAACTCACATCAGTCACAACCTATTTCGTGATTAAATATTTTGATTTCTTTCACTTTCACGTGAGCATTATCATTTTTTTAAGTGCAAGGATTTATTCGACATATTTACCAGATAAAACAATAGTTAAGATGTTTGCAGAATTATAATAAGATTATAAAAATCCACTGGATTTGAATAGCAAAATGTCGTGAAAGAATGATGAATATTATTAATAAACCAGAGATATTATATGCCAATACTAACAATGTTCAAATATATATATCAACATCTGAACATAGTTACTATAAAGGACATTAAATGTTTTCAGATTCAGGGTGTATTATACTGAAATTGTGAACATGTTTGTGTCGAAGCTTCTCATGTAGCTATTCATTCCCGTGTATTCACATTTCCAACAGCACGTGAAGGCAGCATCAGAACCAGTTGTTCCCGTTCTGCTTTTCTTTTCTTTTTTTGCGTTTTTACAAACAGGACTTCACCTTGCACCTACTAATAAAACTCACCTGTTACAAAACAAATATACAATTTCACTTGACAGTTTGTCACACACGCCTTGCACTTTCCCAACAATAACCATGTAGCCGACAGTTTTAACTCTGACCTGATGTGTCCTCCAGGGAAAGCCACTCAGAGGCGCTGCAGATCAGCATATCTCACCCTAACACGGCTGTGATGAAGCAGCTCTCTCAACACTGGAATGGATTACAGGAAAGAACAATTTAAAGCGTAATTAATTATGAACATTGACACGATTTAGCAGATGTTTCATTATTACTTTGAAGTACGGTTTATGTCCAGTTTTACATTTTATATTCCAAATCCTCCCATTACCTTTGCAGTAAGTCAAATTAGGCTAATCATAGAAGTAAAAGAAACAATCAACAAGTCATGCAGTTGAAATAATAAAGGCAGCTCCTACAAAACGACACCAAATTTTCATCAAATGCTTCTCAAACTGATTTACTATCAACATGTATTTCACGTTTTAGAGTATTGTTGTACACATACCAAACTATACAAAATATGAATCATTAACTTAAATCATCTTACAATTTCCACTCAACTATAATTCACAGTTCTCCTAAGCAGCACATCAAAGGTGTGCGTCTGAACCCCCATCGACATTAAGCAGGCTGAAAAACACATGACACTAATAAAAGCTGTATTGTAAATCGTGAGTAACAGTCTATAAATAACCTTTAAGAAATGTATTCCGCGTTATATCGATATAAATCTGCATTTGAGTGATATGTCATTATGGTTGTAGCTTATTACGCACCGAGGACGATGTGCACCGAGGACGATGAACACCAAAGCTTAGACAACACTTTTCTCTCTTTTTTAAAAAACCTTTTTCCTTTCCATCGAGCTTTGGATGCTGGGTAAATATGCATAATGATTATAACCCCAGTAGCTCGCTATCTTCACTTCTTCGCTCAGAAACACACACAGCTGTCTTGATTCAGATCTGTCCTCCCACAAAAACACGGACACACTCTCTATTGGTGCTCCGGATTCATGTGGAGTGTGGAGCTGCCTTGCCGGTTGCCAATCAGAGAGAGAGAGGGGGGGAGACCGAGGGGGGGAGACGCATGGGATGCTGATGACTGATACTCACTGAGAGGATGCAATCGATCAGGCTTGCAGACGCTCTTCCTTCCACTGTGATAAACATGCTGATTTGCGCAATTGGACTTCTATCTGCTGCTCATTGGCTAATTGAATAAGGTAGGTCTCACCAAATCCCTGAAGTTTCACCAGTTGTTCCAATCCTGTTCAAGTGAACGCATGCAGTGATTTTATTTATTTTCCATTCGCAGGTAATGTGAGCACACTGCATGGGAAAGCCGAGTGATCAATGCAGAACCCCTCAGCGCTGTTCGGGATGGTGAGCCACTGTCAGACCCAAACTTTCTCCGACTTCCCCGGCCTTTCGCTCTCGGTGTACGGCAGCAAGGCGGACCTGTGTGCGTGGAGAGCCGGCAGCGGCGGTTTCGGATCGCAGATTTGCCGGAGTCCCAATGAAACCCCGACGCACATGAACTGCGCCAGCCCGAAGAGATTCAGCGCGTCCGAAGAGAAGGCGCATCTGGCGGCCAAAGCTCCGCGATCTTGCCTGTCTCTCCCCCCCGTGCAAGGTAAGCCCCTCTTAGATCCCCGTTTTATTGATGCTTTGAGGTGTTTAAAAGTTGATTTAACGGAGTCACGTAGCTATTTTTGATCCCATTCAAACAAACTGTGAGGATAACAATAACATTTTCGGTCTATTTGCCAATTTGACCAATTAGCAGTTTCATGGTTTATTTGAGATAAAATCCCAAAAATAATGTTGATTCCACATGGCTCCTGGAGAGCATCCTTTGAACCAGATGTGTATTTGTGTTGAGAGCTCTGTTTGTGGATTAGCCCTGCTAATTAAACCCAGATCTCACTTGGATCCTCAGCCAATTCATAAATAACACCAGAATCAAAGTCAATGCTGCAAACGAAGGCCATGTGAAGTGATGTATAGTGTGTGCAATAACTGCCAAGCAAGTGTGCATTTCATATGGATGTTAACAAGGCAGGGCATCGTTTTCATGTGATGTTGGCTCATTTAGGTAAATATGGAAAGCTTGGTAACTTAAAGTTTGGACATCTTAAAACAGTATTTTAAATAATAATGAATTGAAAGATCTATTTTTCTTTCATTTGTAGTATAATATTAATCATGGAGATCTCTTAAGGATCAAATGAAACCTATTTGAATAAAAAAAAAAGTAGAATTTTGGCTCATCAGTGAAAGCATAATTTCAGAACAATTACACAGATGAAATGAGCACATGTCAAACATCCAGAGTGGAAAATGGGCTCTGAGTCCCTGCTGCTCCATCCTGTTTAGACAGAGTGTTGTTGTGAGAGGGAGGGCGGAGGTAATTACAGCCCCATCCTAAATTATGATTAGACGGAACAGACTTTTATATTAGCAATCATCCTCGCAGCAAGAAGAGGATCAACGGATCTGATTATTGTTTCTCCTCGCTAAACACAAACCATATGTCTGCTGGATGCGTCTCAGCAGTTATGAGTTCTGTTGGAGCTCAGTTCAGCCCTCCATCCGCAGCATCCCCGACCAGAATGAATCGTCTCATTGTGTTTGCAATGCTTTTGAACTCACTTCCCGTAAATTGTGGTAATGCGAGAGTATGTTATGCGTTTGTGCATTATGTTGAGCAGATTGACATTGCAGCATTCACATATCTGTCTGTTTGGTTCTGAGTCTGTGAGGCAGCTGGGTGATATTTCTTCAATTTCTCGTGGGTTTATGAATCAAAATAGTTTTCCGCCTCCTTGGAGTGCTAAAACATATCCAAACATTTCCTTCCTTAAACACATACAGATCCAACAACAAATCTTCTTCAGTTTTCTTCAGTTAAACTTGTATTCCTTCCTCTATCCTGTATGAATGCTCTGTATTCCAGGCATTTGCTGTTGTTTTATAGTCTCTCACGGTGAGAGTGGAGTATGAAAATGATCTCAGTACTCATCAGTCTTTTGTATCATGCCTCATTTCAGGTCGATCATATTACACACTCCCATTTGGGGACAGAGCTGGAGTTTAAACTGCATTCTCCACCATTACTTTAGATTTACACTGAAAGGAATCTTTGCACAAACACACAGTGTAATATTAATCCTGGTGGAAGTGAGACACCGGAGGAAGAACTTACCTCAGATGGGAGATTTTACTGTGTAGGCCTACCCGCGATTGCAAAATGTGAAAAAATACTCATTAAAAAAAAAAAAAAAAAAGTGATTCAATATTTTTCTGGGAAAGGAGCTGCAGTTTACCCAATGTACTCTGAGACATTTATATTCAGAGCTCCTCTTTTTACTCTCACAAATGCAATATGCAATGTCAGTTTTTGTGCATCTATGTGTGTTTCTATATGTGTTAAATTGAGAGAAAGATTGACAGTGAGTGAGGTAGTTTGCATGGTAATGAAAGAGTCAGTTTCAGAGCCGGAGTGCCGTTGGATTTTTTTTTACTGGCCAGGTATCATAAATAATAAGAAAAAATGGCTCCATATTTAGTCCAAACACTTTGCTGTGTGTGTTCAATCTCTCTATTGCTGTGCTATTGCAGCTATCTCTAGCGTAGGTCCAATTATTATAATGTTTCTTTTACATAAAGATGAATACATAGAACTCAAAGTGGAGCTTATGTCACATCTGGTGCCTTTTTGAACCGTGTGCATTGCCCTTCCTGAGCGTCTGATCATCCTTACACTGCGAGTGCACTGTGCTATAAATATGAGTGCCCACCAGCAAAGAAAATATTTAGCTTTCAAAGAAAAACACTTGACCCCTCGTGAAAAGGAATATCAGGTTTGAATGGTGTGTGTACTCTAGCATCATTCGATACCTGACTGAAGTTTCTCCTTGTCCCGGGACGAAGCTGTGTGAAGTGTGTGTGTGTGTGAGCTTATGTTAGGAAAATGTTTCAGAGCGCTGCAGTCCCAAACTCCCTCTCTCACATAAATGCAGAGGTCTGTCGATTCAGCAAGTAAAGAGATGAGTAATGGATATTTTGATTTAATCATTGTCGGAACTTTTTACATCGCTATGGCTGTTTCTTGTCATTTCATCGTGACATGTTTTCTATAAATCTGCACATACAATATTTACACATGCAGTACACACACCTGTATGCAGCACACAGCATCCATTGCTAACACACACTGTGCCAGCATATGCAGAACACATGCACTGAACACACATGCCACACACTGACACACACTGTTTTGTGGTGAAGTGGCATTGGCACACATGTTGAATTTCCTCAAAATGACTTAGTTTCCTGTGTTTTCCCCAGCAGCATTTGTGGACGTCATACTGCGAGGCGATAATCTGACTGTTATGAGAAACAACCGACCATTACTGCGCCTCCTTTGAGCCTCCGCTGTGTCAAACGCTTAATGACAGCTTTGCAGTAGCTTGTGAATACTTTTGGTTGTGTGTGAGAAATACATTAAGAGCTTATGGTGAAGTCTCTTATTCTAATCAAACTGTGGTTTATTATTATTCTTTATGGAAAGAGTGGGCAGCTGGCATTCATTTACCCTCTTTTTTTATCTTCACCCTCAAAGCAAAATGTTCTCTTTTCATAAACTCTGATAATGGATAATACAAATGTTGCTAGAATATACTAATTACTCATCATCAAAGGACTCATAAATCAGCCTTACCCATAACTGGTATTCACATTTAAAAATATGGGCCGTTGTTTAGTTATTTTCTTCTGGGTAAATCTTCAGATTTGTGTCACATAAAGAAATGTTTTTACAGCTTTCATTCTGGGAAAATGTTTGCTTCAGCAGTTTCAAGGGGTTTTGGATTTCCTAAATTACCGTGGAGTTTCAGGCTTATAATTGCTTTAAGTCTGGCTGTGAAGCATGCTCATACTGTTTATTCATCCTGGATCGCAGTATTTTCCTTTGGTTTGGACTTGTTAGCCAGTTGTGACAGTGTTTA
Organism: Eleginops maclovinus; assembly: GCF_036324505.1. Lineage (NCBI taxonomy): Eukaryota > Metazoa > Chordata > Actinopteri > Perciformes > Eleginopidae > Eleginops > Eleginops maclovinus. The sequence continues at coordinate 23,474,874 of NC_086357.1, read as the reverse complement.
ACCCATTTTGCTGAATCAGTGGTCTTTGTCGAGAGTCTGTTAAGTTGTGGTCTAACACTAGTGGTGCTTTGCTAACGTGTTGTTTAGAGCTGAAAGACAAAAGAGATGGGACTATTGATCCTGCGTCTTTGACGGGGAGTGATTCAGCCGATGATGTAGGTGGGAAGTCTGACCACAATTTAAATTATAGGGGCGTCATATTTAATTTTCTTTAATGATCTTGAAACCATTTTTGTTTGAGCTTCCTTTTGGAGCACTATAGAAGTAATATTCCCATGCTGTGACTTTTTAAATACTTCACTATGGTGTCATAGTGTGGTTTGGCAATCTATATTTTTCAAGTCCAATTTGCTAAGTATTTGGTTTTCAGCCTCTTAAAAATAAATACTTGTCTGAACATTAACATGTCCTCCTATGTGAATATGAACTTCTGCCATTAAAAGGAAGGTATCGGCTTACATTTCAATACTTCTATTTTAGTAGAACAGTAAAAAGGATGTTGGTCTTCTTTAATTCTGCTAAATTAAATGGGCTTATTTAATTTTAAATAAAAACCATATTTGATTTCCATGTGTAGACTTGTTATTGTTTTATATTTTGGGGACATATAGCTGTAAAATGCACTAGGCTGTGTGTTTTGTTTCATTGTGCTATAGAAAAGCTGAAAATGTGTGTAATATCCAAATACTCAAGAAAAAGGATATAAAAATGCTGGTTTTGTGCCTCAGATTTTGCATTATAACAATATATAAAGTGTTGCTTATCACAAATCAAGGCTTTTTTCCATGATGAATCTGAAGCTAGACACTAAATCACTTCCACTTCTCCGGATCTCTCCTCTGGAAGCCAAGCACAAAGTATATATTTATTAAGTTCAGTTCAAGTCTAACAGAGATACTGAGTGACTGGGGATCTCAACATCACTGGCGCTCAGTGGGCCAAAAGGTTAAAGCAGCTATTCCTCACACATGTTGGAAAAGACAGATCAAACCTCAGAGGAATCATTTTGCCCTCACTGTTGCTAAAAGAGGTTTGACCTGTTATTGAACTGGTGGTTCACTTAGCTTCACAGCCGAGGTTAACCGAGATCTCTCTTTTTCAGCAGATTGTGAAGAAATTATACGGTACATTTTTGCTTTTATTTGTCAGTTCCACCCAGTGATATTTCACATAGAATTCATCGACAGGAACAGACCAAGAAGAAAACAGACATCCTATCTTTCTGCATCGGTGCTTCTAAATCATGTGGAACTATACATGCCTGCTTATGTATATGTTAGAGGGATAGTAACATACTTCTCATAAGTCAGTACATTCCCACGAGTTAAAGGAGAGCTCTCACCCCACGTCTTTCACGTCGTGCATGACCTCAGCTGTGAGTTATGGGTAAACGAGAGGGTGCTGGGTGTAGCAGGCTGTAATGTTTGCAGCATGTTCCATTGATTCATAAAGCGGAGCCCGGTGATGATGATGATTCTGCAGCGGTATTCCCGTAAACGTCTTGTCTGGCCACGGAGGGAATGCTGGGTAATGGAATGAGAGCGCTTCCTGAGTCACAGCCACTAGAGAGGGAGAGCGAGAGAACTCCCCTCGTCTGGCATCTGCTCGGCTGAATCACCTCGATCAAACTTGGCCCGTGACTACACATGACGTGTGTGGAAACGAGAGATAAGTGGCGGAGGAAGAGACGAGTGTTGCATCAACTCGACTGAGGTTGTTTTCAAAGGGAGAGGAGGAGAGTTATTGGAGGTCGTGACTGTTCCTGCTGGAATATCTGCTGATGAGTCCTCTGAGGTTGCAAAATGGAACATGTGGATGTATGAACCATGGATGTATAAAGAGCCAATACAGTGTTGGCGGTGGCTCCTGTTCATCCTTATAAATCAAATGGAATTTATATAGCCTCACTCAATCTTACAAATTACACATTAATCTCAGGGGGTTTACAGCATACAACATGCTCTGTCCTACGAGCCTTGCATCTTACAAGGATAGATCCCAATGAAAAAGGATATTAATGGGAAAATAAATGGGAGAATCCTCAGGGAGAGCATCAGATGGGGGGGATCCATCTTCCAGGATGGACACTTGCAAAACATGTTGTGTGTAAAGTCTGAAAAGATAATAAATGTACACAGCATAGACAATCCAAATGAGAAAAATGATAATGTACAAAAAATAATGGATTCATGTGGACGTCAACGATCTTCCGGATGGCGCCAAAAATAATAACGTGAGCGGAAAGTAGGATCATGTCAACAGGCATGTGATCCAGACGTTGACTTTAATATGAAAAACCTGCCAGGTGAGTGATAAAAAAAATGCCAAGGATGATGCCCTGAATGCTGAGTTGGAAACATAGCGTTTCAGGACGAGTACAAACACATAAATAGAAGCAGGAGAAGAGAGGTGAACGTTGTTCCCGACACTCCAAACCTATAGCAGCAAAAACCGGGTCTGGTTCAAGACTAGCCTGAGCCAGCTTTTCCAATAGAAGTTGCTCAGTGGCAGGAACCCAAGATGTCTCGACTACTAAATATTAAAATAACCCCGATCATTCAGTAATCTTCCACATCTATGGGCCCACAGAGCAAGAGGACCAGCGGTTTTCCCTAAACCCCACCTCCCAGCCGCTCTCTGGACTTAGCCATTAGCACTCTTCAAACTTTTAGGACCTAATGATTTAAAAAAGGGCTATTTGAGTGTTCCTGCTGGGAAGTTGATTTACCTCAGAAAGATTTGGCTGATTTACAGATGTCTCTCTCCCAATGTAAATCAAGGGACTGACACGGAAGTTGTAATCCATTGCTTCTATAAATATTCAAAGCCCTGTGCTCTTTCTGGGGGCTTAGTCTGAAGCCTAAAACAAACAGAGACAGATATGTGGTTTTAGCACTGCAACTTTCTCCATAGTCTTTGTCGGCCAGGTTAAATGTTCTTAGTCTTATATGGCATGACTATTGCATCCATCTGTAACCTAAAGGGATTTTACCGTTCATTCTGTAGATAAATCACGCAGGAAAAATATTATCTGCTTCGATTAAGTGTTGAAATATCACCAGAAGAAATGTGCTCTGGGCCTCAGTTTAGTCGAGAAAAAGCTGCAGCTTTGGCTCACATATGTCATCATAAAAGTTTATTTTTAGTCTAAACTTTGCCTTTAGAAGTGCTCACAAAGTTTCACACACTGCAGTTTTGCTGATGAGGGGAACACACTGCCAGTTCTTTGTGCATCACACCAGATTTGTGTACCTCTTTAACTATTCGATCAAAGACAAAGAGACTTTTCTCTTTATTCTTTTCCCATCGACAGACATGCCACAGCTGACCACATGTCTATAGACTCCGTGTTACTCATGCATTTTCAGACGGCAGCGACTCCTCTCGCAGAGCTCTCTGTGTATGACTGAGCACACGGGTGGGTTTTTGATTTACATCTCGGCTGTGCCACTTGCTGTTCTTGGCTCGACGCTGCTGTGTTTCATCAAAGAAAAATCCGCTCCACTCTGACTGCGGCAGTTAAGACGGCCGTCTGCCGCTGCGCTGCCTCTGCCAGAGCTGAATGTGTCCTCGCAGCTGTCAGCTGGAAGGAGACACAGAGAGTGAGATGGCAGGAGAGACATGGGGCCATTAGGATCAGGACCTCACTGACCTCCCTAAACAAGCTGCAAGAACACATCGATCCCATTTAATCCTTTCCTCAAGAGAGTCTCATCCAACTTCATCAGCAGTTTATCTGTTTTTCACTGTGATAACTGTGAGCAGAGGTGGGAGAAGTACTCAGATCTTATACTTACTGTAAGTAAAAGTACCAGAGTGTACTTCTTATACTCTGTTACAAATCCTGCAATCAAAATTACTCAAGTAAAAGTAAAAAAGTTTGATCATCAAAATATACTTAAAGTACCAAAAGTAAAAGTGGCTAATTCTGCAGATCGGACCATTTCAGAATAATACATATTAAAGGTTGTTGTTATAAATTAGTGTTCTTCAAAGCTGGTAAATGTGGAGCTTATTTTGTGACTTTTACTCCAGGTGTAACTAAAGTCTTATTCAAGTGTTGTTTATATTTCACATTGTTAATCCAAAGTAACTAAAGGTATTAAATAAATGTAGTTGAGTAAAAGTACACGATCTTTCTCTGAATTGTAGTGGGGTAGAAGTACTTAGTAGCAAACAATTGAAATACTCCAGTAAAGTACAAACCCTCAACATTGCACTGAAGTACAGTACTTGAGTAAATCTACTTAGTTACTTTACACCTCTGGATGTGAGTTACATTCCCAGCATGCATCACTTCTTTGGAAACCGATTCAAAACCGCTAAAGCAACATTTTCAAAAGCCCAACTTGTTCAAATGAAATTGCCCATTTTTTTAGTCCTGTTGGTGATTATTAAGCCAATCAAACATTGGATTCAACTGAGTGGTCAAAAACAATTGGGCAAACATGATGCGAGCCGAGGCAGTTTTAATGCCTTCATTAGGGCGCGGGAGAGAGCAGCCAACAAGCCTGAGTTTTATCCTCTCTCCTGTTCTCTCCGGCGCTGCCAGGAAGCTGCCATGGGGCAGTGCCCAGTCAGCGCACTGCACCATTGGCTGGCGCCGCCCCAGAGGACTATGAAAGACATTATAAAGTCTAATAGGGCAGTTTATATACTTTATTACTGCTTGTTAATTGGAGCACAGCATTCTGGAAGAATTACTTTTTCTCTAGTCATGTGCGTTGCAGTCCAGCCCCTGCACTGCATTAGCTCGCTTACCAGGACTAATAAGTGCACAAAAGAACGGCACAATAAAGGTTGCATAGAGAAAAGCGCTCTTGCTTGTCGGTGGATGTTGTGGTTCGACATCAATCACCAACTGTGAGCGTGACTACTTGCACTTGCTTTAGACTCAGATTTTCATGTGTGCATTATGTTTTGGCAAGTATATATAGATCTGTACGCATTGTCCAAGATGGAGAACCAAGTTTCATCACACTGAGTCAGAACATATTGAAGTCTTCTTTCTCTGATATATTTTAAAGCACTGGCAGGAAACCTTTGAGTCATCATTTATCATGGCTTATGTATTTTCTGAAGTGTTCTATAGTTTCCATCAGTGCCTAAATGATAGAATGGGAGGATGAAACCCTCTTTATTAGTCACATACATGCACACAGCAGAGCAAACACAGTGAAATTAGTCCTCTGCATTTAACCCATCCTAGTACTAGTGGGCAGCTATCGTGCAGCACCCGGGGAGCAATGGGGAGGGGGGATTGGAGGTGTCCGGTGCCTTGCACCACAGCAGGAGGTGAACCTAGGAGGTGAACTGGGACCTCTCCAAGTAGCAGTCCACTTTCCATATTTCATGTCTGTTTGGGGAACTGGCGACCTTACGATTCCCAGTCCAAGCCCCTACTGACTGAGCCACTGCTGGACTGATGGATAATGGATATCATCCTGGTGAGTTTGTGTAGAATGTTTCTTTTTTGGTATAAAATCTAGTCAGCACGATGTGAGGAAGTCTGAGGCTTCTGGGAAAGTGAGGCTGATGCCCTGTTCAGGTTAACACTTGTAAGTCCAAGTTTCAGGCAGCTGGGAGCCACGCCAGGCCGACTCTGGATGTTAATAAAGTTTGGAGGCTGTGTGCCAGCACTGTGAACTGAAACGCTTGGGGTTATTTTTACAGACTTTTTACAGACAATTATATTTGAAAGGGAAAGCTGGTTTTCAGTAGGCTAATATCAGAGCAAGGAGATAAAGTATGTGATAAGAAGACGCAATTTCCCATGATGTGATGCTATGGAGGGAGTTTTTTTCAGTGTGTGGGAATATCCTCTGTATGAGAACTGACAATGTGGCTTTTGAGGTGCTTAGATGGCATTTTGACAGCATGTGTGCATTGTTGATTCATCTTCTGTGTCTGTTTTTTCAAGTAATCCAAAGAGTAAGTGTCTTTTTATTCTTTCGGTCCCATGTCAACAACTTTATTTAATCCTCTCTGACAGAGAAGTTGTCAGACAGGATGATGAATGAATCTAAGATGACATTTGCTTGTAGTTGTTGTACCGACATACGTGCCTGCTTGATTTCACCCTCAGGAACTGAAAACCACAGCTCACAGAAACTGGATACAGTGGAGACATGTGTTATCTTCTGGCTCCTGTAGTATCCGTCTGCTTAATGATCCCTACATCATATTACTTTCGAGAGAAATCTGCACAATTTAAATTCTGTTGCGTTTCCCTGTCATTTTCAGTGAGAAAACGATTCCACCTTAAGCTGTTTTGTTAAAGACAAATCACTTCTGATTAACTGTAAATGTAGGACCCCTTTTCTTCATATGATACATAAGGGCTGTGCAGTAGGTGTGTTAAATGGATCCATATTACACTGAGTAATAGCCTCAGTATGTACTCTTCATTAACATGCTTAACATTCCCCCCAAGACCCAGAAGTCGGCTTCTATAATACACCACTTAACACAAACATCATGTTGGACACTTAGGATCTCTTATGGGGCTCATTGTTGGCAGTTTTACTAGTGAGTCGAGTTACAAAGTGTGTGTGTGTGTGTGTGTGTGTACGTGTGTGTACGTGTGTGTAGGCGCACTAATGTTTGGGTCAAAGCAGAGGAAGAAAATGGACACGTTCATGAACTCCAAGCATCAAAACCATGGAAAATCAATAAAAGAAATGCACACTTTATGCCAGCTGATTAGAGCAGAGATCCAACTAAAATAGGTTATTACAGGGCAGTGCAAAATGTTATTGTTTTTAGCTTTCTTTTGGCTTGATAATCAAATCTGTTGCAACACTGGTCAGCCACTCGTTGCATGTTTCCAAAAACGGGACACGCAACCTTGTTTTTGAAAGAGAGAAATCTCAATTCTTGGAACAGTAAATGCTGACCCTCTGATATTTCTGGACTGGATATATCTAAAAGGACATTTGAAGAGATGTTTAAAACCAGGGTGTGTTGTGCATCAATGCGTCGGCGCATACTTTAATGCTTTTATGGGTGTATACTTATAAATGTCTCTCTGTATCAATATGTGAAATGTTTGCTCTGGATCAACACCTGTTGGACCTTCCCAACCTCGATTTCTGTCATATTTAATAAAGATACGGTAAGGTTATGTTAAGAGATCTGAGTCCAATGGGAACCAGTGCATAGCTGTCATAGCTGGTTTGACTTTTACTGCAGTTCTCTCAGTATTCAACTTTACAAGGGAGCTGAAACCCATCAGGAGGAGCTTCAGTTGCCTTAAAACCGATATGCTGAGATTCCTATATCCACCCTGTGAAGACACATGGGTTCACCCAGCTTCAGTAACCAATAAATGTTCCCGTAGCAGAAAATGTCTTATATCAGGGGGAGTTTTTGACAGGAATATTGGGGATGAGAAGCTGGATTCATCCCCAGTACGTCCTCACTGGAGTCACAGATTTAGTGGACAGATTGAGAGACCGGAGAAAGATTTCCTTCCTTTCTGTTGATCTAACTTTTGCCCTTGATAAGTCAGCCCACAGTACACGTTGACTAATAGCAAGAAAAAGTCTAATCAGGCACTTTCAGCTCGTATCGACAGTGATCTAATAGGCATTTATTATACAACTAAAATGAATTAGACAGCGTCAGAGCCGTGACAGCCAGGTGCTGAACACTTGGCCTGGCAAACCGAAGCTTCAGCCAATTGGAGAACGCTTTCAGAATTTATCTGCACTCTTCTCCCTCGACAAATTATTTTATTGTTCCCACACAGTTGGTTTTCATTTAGTAACTTGGCTAATCACTGAGAGCTTTTGGGCTTTTGTTATTCCTTTATTCTACACAGATACTGACTGAAAGCATTCACATCTGATGGTACAATTCTCTGCAATAATCAGAATCAGAATTCCTTTTGTTGTTCGAAAAAGGGGAAATTTACATTGTTACAGCAAAGGATAGATAGAGGCGAAAAGGCATGCACATAGTATTCAAAATAAACAAATATTACACTTTACAGAAGTACAAATTCAGGTGGATAAGTAAGCAGCAGACGTACAGTATGTATACAATAGAACGAGTCTAAGTGTGGTATATAGTAGTAAACGTTTAATTGCACATAGCTAAATAAAGATTCTGATTACAGTGATGGATAGATAACTACCTATCTAACTAATTAAGAATAGCAGCCGGTAGTAGTAATAATATTAGATAGGAACGTATTATCCATAAGTGTTTTATAACAGTGGTGTCTGTGTTAGAAACCAACCCAAACACGGCACACAGATGGTCCACAGAACGGTAACTTTAGTATATAAGGTAAGAAGGACAATCTTGATATGCCTATTAGTGTGTATACGCTGTAAATGCCTCCGTGGCATGACCTTAGTGGCTGTCTGTCAAACGGGGTTGTGCTGCTTCCTGATGAACAACTTCTGTACAATTTCCCCTCAGCGAACTTTAAACTCTGCTCCAAAACCTTTAATCACATTATTCAGTGTGTCTCATGTACCCGGACTAGCAGATCTGCTGTGTGAGAGCTGCAGATGGGAGAGATAGGGAGAAACTCGCCTCGTGTCCGAGCCCTGCACTCTGCCTGACCCGAGCTCAGAGCATCAGGACTAGTCCGCTAATCTTTAACAAATGCTGGGAGTCTCCATGACCGGGCCCTCGCTGAGATGGCTTAGTCAAAACAGCCTCGCTGCTCCTGAACACAACCACAGCCTCTAGCTTTAGTCGAACGCTGATTAACTAACAAATACCTGCTGCTTGTTCGACAGCATTACACAGGCCGGTGCGTCTGCAGCGCCTCATGGAGTTTGACAGTGTGATTGCCGTCCTGTAGGGGAACACACAGACCTACTGTTGTTACTGTGTTACAGACCTATGAGGGTTTGTTAGAGGAGTGAAGCAATAGGACAAAAGTAGGGAAATACTGCACTAAAGCAAAGGATATTGTTAGATTTTGCTGTGTTGTCTGTGTTAAAACAAGAACAATAACAAATAAATGTTTAAATGTTTGTTCTGCATTAGGAAAACATGTGTTTTTCTTCATGGGGAACTAACAAACAACTAAATAGAAGAAAAGAAAGTACTGTTGTTCCTTTCTCTCTGTTAGCATTTGTTACACTCACATTTATTCTGGAAATAAATCAGCACGTAACAATTCACACTGACAACCATAAATCAAACAGCCAAGATTTGTACAGTTTTTCAATCATTTTATAATAACGTGAAGGCATGGTGCAACAGCTACGTCATGACAGCGTCTCTCGCCAACTAACTTCACGGGAAAAACAAAATAAACACTTTTACGGGAGGATACAGGTGATAAAACGTGGCCTTTTTGTCCAGTTTCAAATTTCATTGATGATCACCCCCAACCCCTCTCACTTCCCACGTTTCCAAGAAAGCCCTTTGGTTTTACTGCCGAGCACATTACCCTTTCCACTTGATCACAGCAGCACCGCTTAGCACACTTATCGGACATAACTCTGCCCTGCCTCCTCGTTCGCTGTGACTGTTTATGTGGGCTAGCCTCGCCACATTTTTGAACCACTTTGGGCTTCAAACACCCTGCAGCCGGGCCTTGTGTGAAGCTCCATTACAGTCACACTTTGTATATCAAAAACGACTGACATGTTGAATTAAGCATCACCATTTGTTGCACATGCGTCTTGGATAAATGTCTAAATGTTTCAAGTATTTATTGTTTAAAAAACACCAATGATCCGAGTTTATTTTGAGTCACTTCCACGCATCTGCGGAGGTTTGATTGTCTTGAAAGTCGTATCTGATTGCACATAAATGGCAGTGTCGTACTGGCCTCAAGCATTAATTGGCAGCACGTGTTTTTTTTATATTGTTAGCAAATTTTTAGAACAATTTGATACACTGGGAACAATAAACCTTTCATGATTTTGCAATAAAAGTCATTCTTCTAAAGAATGCAGCATTTTATTCCAACAAGAACAACATTGGAAGTTCAACAGAAACTATAAACTCAATAAAAAAAATAAAGCGCAGCAAGAATGCCCGTTTATTTGAGTGCTAGAAAAGGCTGCAGTGAAATAAATATTGAATGTTTAGCTCCTTAAACCGCAATTCAACAAAAGTCAACAGGTCTTGTTAGCCATGTCCTTGGTAGCTTCGGCTGCAAATGTGAATGCACAGTTTACCACAGTGCCCACTTTTACAGGGCCAGGCATGTCATTTGACACAAAAATATGGCCGATCTAGGCCGCTGTAAAGATGCCAGTCTTCTACAAGCCTCAAGAGCTCTGAGTCATGAAGGAGTGCAGCGAGAGAGGCAGGGCATCAGTATATGTACACTGCAGCCTGCCAAAGTACACTCATTTAACAGCACAAGAAGACTCGCACTGAGAGCCCACATGTTTACGTTAGGGATGATGTAAACGAGCCAGAATTCATATTTCACATCAAATTTCTCTTTCAAGATGGCTTCTCTCAATTTTTACGTGCAGGGAAACAAACATTTGCATTTCAAAGTTCTTCAAATAAAAATAAATGAAAAGCAAACCAGTTTATGGGTTTGGAGACTATATTGGAAAATAGGTCAGGGGCAAAATGAATATTTTTTATGTTTCGTAAAAGAGCTTCACAATGAGTGCCAGGTTATGTGAAAGGTTTGACACATGGTACAGGCCAGAGCTCTTCGTGGTTCCCTCTTTATTCAGGCCTTAAACTCTCGGGTCAAAAGCAGCCAAACAACACATGATAAAGAATGATTCCTTTATTTCTGCTCGTTAATGTCTGATTAGGCTCCTCACCACACACACACACATCCAAATACCTATCAACAACACACTCTTTTCACTTTTGAGTTTATCACATTCGAGATGATGTATAAAAGTGGTTTCTGTTTATTCTATCAAATGAGGGGAGAGAGCAGGGACTTCAGAATCAGGTCAGAAATGATATATAGCCTAGGCCGTTAAGAATGTGTCATTGCATTATTCATGTGCGGTATGTTATATTAAAACCGTGACAAACTTCAGCTATGTGACTGTATGCACACATTAAAAACGGAGAGACAGAATTCATTTCTCTGAATCCACTTTCTTGCGTAAATCATCCGCCCGCCTCTCACCCAAACAAATATGTTTTCCCCTTTTTTTCCAATACCAGTCTGTGTGATATGGCGAAATAAAAGTTCTGCCTTACGAAAAACAATAGGTTTACAATATGGTCACATTCAAGAGAACAAGAGAATTTAATTAAATATTTTCCCTGTTTCAAAAAATGAAGCTTTTAATATGTTGTTCACATTTAAGCGAAATGTAATTCATCATTTTCCCTCATTACGAAAAATAAAGCTTCACATATGTTCACATTTAAGAGAATATGAGGATTATTTTCTTTCTTAATGATGTATTATTTCACCAATCTACAAGCCATCTGCTTTAAATCAGAGACGTTCTGTGACCCATGACGAGCACACAAACTGTTTTTATTCTATCAACTATTTTATATTTTCCAATATCACAATTTTATGGTCACTTTTATTAACTTGAAATAAAGGAAGTAAATAAAGTTTGTATGATGTTTCCCATGTTTTGACATTATATAAATGTAAAACATGGGAATTAAAGTAGTGTTCAAAGCAAAGTCAAATCAGAAATCCTCATTCACTCTTTATGTAAGGTCACCAATGACAGATTCTACCTAGTGTTATTTGTTGACTGAACTTGTTTGTCCTTTTTCTCCGTATGTCTTTTTCTTGCACATGTCATTAAACTGTAAAACTGTGGGTTTTTGCTTAAGCACTACAGGAGATGTAGTCATACTTTTCCCCGTGGATCTATTTTTCTTACTTATTTTGATGTAATTGAGGTTGCTGGGTCTGACTCGAACAGAAGAAGTCCAACAGAGTGACTAGTTCCGACTCTGAAATTGTTTTACTACTGAGACAAAACTCATGTCTCGCTTTGGCTGTAGCCCTTCGCTGACTCACGTGGTGAAGGGACGCAGTTAGAGCAGAAATCATAATAAAAGGAATCTTATTACAGCCATTAAACAAGAGCAGGGAAAACACAGGAGGCCTTTAATGCCTGGACATCTAAAATGCTTACGCAGTGAGAATATATTTGCCCATAAAGCTCTTTGATGGTGGCCCTGTCTGTTCCAGCACACAGCGCCGCTGTCTGTGTAAATATCTGTGTATTGACCTCCCACCGCACAAGATTGAATGTGTTTCCACAAGTGCCATTTGGTACCATTCCGGGTTTTTACGGGCCCCACTAGGCCTTAGTCCCTGTAACCACAGGGGTTACGGAGTCATGCCACCGCTGCTCACGTGTCGGCCAGCAGTGGGTTCTTCCTGAAGTCGTAGAGCGATGATAGGGGGGCTATGAACTACACCCCCCTTCCCCTCCTCACAGCCACATTATGGACCTCTGTTTGATGTGATCTATAAGGTCCGCTCCACTGTCCATCTCAAGTTTCCTAAGAGCGCTTGTTCTTGTCTCTATGTGTGATCTGTGTTTGTGAGTGTGTGGTTGGGAGTGGGGGTGGTCCTCAGTGCCCTTTGGTGGATGAGGACTCCCCGCGCAATAAAAGAATAGTATTGCTGACTTCCTTAGGTATGTGTGGTTTGAAACTCAACACAGGTTTGCACAGTGGAAAACCTGGGGCCCTCTCTTATTTATTCTGTATATTTATGAAAACCCCAATACTGTGGTGCCCTCCGAGTAGAAGAGGAGCTCTTTTTTTTCAATGCCCCTCGGTGGGGGATGTTGACTGCTGTGTAATAGCAGATATTATGCACAGTTCCACACCATTGGTTGGTTATCAGTTATAGGAATATAACCATTTTGCTATGTGTCATTTGTGTTTCCAATGAAATAGTGCCGCTATTCACATCATCTTCAGAACATTTATTTGAAGGAGAATCATCTGAAACAAGTTAAACCACATCGTCAACAAGTGAAGTAATCTTACTGCATGACTAAACTGCAGCACATCATCAGAAAACAACTGTAGCACAGTTAAACTCTCACATAGTTTGGCTTTGTTGTGGTGTTCTTTTTCTTTTTGTTGACATCTCATGCGTTTTAAAATAACATTTTGAGTTTCGAGGATATTCCGAAGTATTTAGTGCCTTACAGTTTGAGTAGATCAGCTTACTTTGTCTGTTGAAGTATAGGGTTTTAAAAAACAGTGACATGAAACAACACCAATAATCAAATCTAAATAAAAGCTTACCCTCTGTGCCCCTGCTGTCAAAGCAAATTTATGGGGATTTGAAAAACCCATTTTCCCCAAAGAGCTCCATTTTGGGGGCGGGTTAACCCCTAATCCTCCTGACTCGCTAATATTCATCGTTGACACACTGCGAAGAAACCTTGGCCTCAACTTTAACCAGGAACTTCAAAAGCCAAAGCAATTACCATGCATGCTTTGAACATATCATTTTCACAAAGTAACATTCCATTATTCTTCCTGCACTAAAACAACAAAAATAAGAAGGAGTAGGAAGTGAAATTGGATTCCTCCTTTGGTTCCTAAAACATCTGGTTTGGCCCTTGTTTTAAACAACGACCATCCCCTGTGAGGATAACAGAAGGTTATGTGCACTGTGAGTAGGTAACAAAATAATCATTTTCAAATGTTGCTCCATTCGAATGTAATCTAATTACATCACTTAAATGCAACCTCTCAGTTGGACCACCGACCATCAAGGGACTCCTCCACCAGAAGTTTTCCTAACTTTTCATTCATTTCTCTCCCACTGCTGCGTCTCAAACCATTGGAAATATACAGTAATTGCTGCAAATTGATCACTTGTTTTACAGAAGTCATATAAATCTCCACTCCTGTCGAACTATAATTGATGGCAGGAGGCGGTGCTGGCCCGAGAACAAGAGCGAGTATCCGTCAGACGGGCCTCGATGCGCCTGCTACACGGAGATGCTCTCATGTTTTGTGGTTGAGTTTGGCCACTGTCATTTCCGAGGAATTTCCTGCCATCTGTGTTCAATCGAATTCTCTCACAGATTTGGGATTCCTTGTAAATATTGGTCGCTGGCTCAAGAAGACTGAAGGAGTATTGTGAGTTTTGTGCCGACAGCCCCTTGGACCATAATGAACAGGCTACTGGTGCAGGGATGAGCTAGGCTAACGAATCCAGACAGCGTAGTATCTGGCAGAGACGCTACTCTCTGTCTGTAGCTCGATGCTAAGTGGGCTTTAGTGCTGTCTATTTTTAGTCATGCCTGCGGCGTGGATTTAGGGATGGCTATGGTCTGTTGGTTGGTCCACCACTTCCAGACTGAAATATTTCAACTACTATTGGATGGATTGCCATGACAATTAGAGATTTCCATGCTGCCCGGAGGATGAATGACTTTGTTGACCCCCTGACTTTTCCTATAGCGCCACCATGAGGTTCACGAAGGGGATTTTTTTGGGGGAAATAACTCAAAATCTATGAGATGGATGACCCTGAAGTTTTACACAGATGTTCATGTTCCCCTCAGTATTTACTTTGGTCATCACTTTTCACCTTGTGTCCCCATTAAGTGTTTTTATGACTTATTACTAAATACCTGCTACATTATTTACCTTTTCTTTAGCAGTAGCTGTACTTTATATTTAGTACTGATTAGCAAACGTTAGCATTCTGACACGCTAAAATAAGATGGAGAGTATGGTTAATATTGTACCTGCTAAACATCAGCATGTTAGGATTGTGTGTTGTGAGCATTTTACCGTGGTAGGATTAGCATTGAGCTTCAATCCCTTTAACTTCTGTTGTTCTGATGTTATTTTTTGAGCTAAACCATATTTATTCCATGCTTCACTACTTGATCTTATTCTTATGCTCTTCTAGATATAAACGTAATCTAATCAGCTGCAAATGGATGGTAAACAACAAACAAAAGAAAGAGACAAACAGTTATCCCAATGGTCTCTCTTTTTTCTTACAGTAATTGCATTTAAAAGTATACAAGAGGAAATTGAAGAAATCTAATTTGGCTATCGAGGCTTTTTTTGGTGGTTTGCAAGACAGAATAGAATTCAAAATGAGATTAAAGCCATGATTTAAAATGATGTGTATGATAAAAGCTAACATAATGGCCCCGGCCGTTGCGCAACTGGCTGGGGCACCTGCACCGTACGCCGGCGACCCGGGTTCGATTCCCGACCCATGGTCCTTTCAGGATCCCACCCCGACTCTCTCTCCCACTTTCCTGTCACTCTCCACTGTCCTGTCCGATTAAAGGCAAAAAGCCCCCAGAAAATATCTTTAAAAAAAGCTAACGTAATAACCAAGTCTTACAGTATAGTACAGATTCTTTGCACTATTATAGTAATGTTGGCCTTGCTGGTGTTATAACTGGATGTTATTTCACTACACTCTGCTGTGTTTTGGTTCAACTTGCACACGGACAAACTGAGGACTATTGTTCGTTCGCCTCTGCACTAAATCGCCATGTTTACTTTTTACAGCAGGTTTATATACACTGGTTATTCTCATGAGTGAACACACACACACAAGTACACACTCGCACATACAAAAACACTCATACCGGTAGCACACACAGATTCAGGAGCTAAACTCTTTTGGATAAACTGTGATTTCAAATCTACTTTTTTAACCTGTTTATGTTTAGGAAATAATTCTGTTGAGAAGTGTCGCACCTTTAACACTTTCTGTAAGGGTGTGGTGCGCCGAGTGCTCGTCAGTTTTCTGGACTGGCATGGCTCTGCCAGTATTTACTGCCACCTCTCCACACAGAGCAGCCTCTTGTTTGGTTTTGAAGCGGCTCCTGATCCCATGCCGAGGTTTCAGCACCGTTGGCTCCGGAGCCGTGTTGCTCAGCAGCCCTATAAAGGTGTCCGTCACTTCGCCAGACGTCCCTGTCATGTCTGCCAGCCAAGTGCATCACGTCCTGTCAGTGTGCCGGTCTATCAAAAGTCTGACTGATGCTTTTGTTCAATGTTCAGCCTTTTACAATTGTGTGGCTTTTCACTCGAGTTACAGGATGCGGTTTGGCTGATCACTCCTTGTAAAACTTTGTGATTGTCCGTGATTATTCCTGCCAGTGTTCAGATTTGTGGGCTAACCCTGTTATGATAGTGATTGTCAGGATAGCGTTGTGGCTTTAAAGTGGTTTGTTGACTATGCACATTCTTGTTATATTACCAAATGTCCTAAAACAGTTGAAGATAGAAGATATGCTTTTTTTATGGGATAATCAATCATTGCTGTGGTTATATTTTACTGCCCTTCCCAGAGGTCAGCGTAAAAACATTGTGATTGAACATTATGAGGTTGTTTCCTTGGATTTCCTCGTGGTTAAGGCCAGGGTTCTGTTTGCTGAGCTCAGTTTTTTCTCTGTTTGGATATCAGCATGTGGTTATTGTTGCTAGTGACTCAGTTTGTTTGATTCTGATCATCTGGCTGTTAAAGCTGTAAAACACATCACTTCCTGATTAGTTAACATGAGTTTATAATAGCACATTTCAAATAACTGAGTGCCGTCACTCAATCTTTATAGTAGTTTGTAATAGAGAGCAGCAATATTGGAATTTGTTTTGTGAAAATGTGGGAAATATACATCAACCCAGCAGATTATACACTCAGTGGCAAGTTTAAAATGGTCATTCAGCAAAAATAAATCAACAAAGGGGGTGGGATTAGATATAATATAGACCTTTAAAGTAAAACAACTCAACAGTAATACAAACTGCAGCCTCCAAAAGGACCATTAAGGGTTAGGGTTAGGGTCGATACAGTTTTAACAAACTCTGGAAACAGTGATGTTTCTGAAGTAAGAAGGATTAATTACAAGTCTGTTCTAGTGTCGCTTTTAATAAATTGTCTCCTCAATGCAATATCTGTTCAGCAAATCTTTATTAAAAAGGACACATAGTCTGGAACAATATACTAGATGGGGAAAAGACACAAACATTAACTAACAGATGATGTTTGTGTTTCAAGGTTATTGCCTTTATCAAGATCAAACATTTTATTAAAACACGGTATCAGTTTTTGCATCACTGCGTCACTAAATGAATCTGAGTAAAGCAGTCAGAGAATCACATGCAACAAAGCTGATAATGAGCTGCACAAGAATCCAGTCTGAAATTATGGGCTTTTAAAGACATTCAAACTGAGTATTATGTTACTTCTGACCCACTTATCTGCGCTAAAATCCCTATTGTGTTTTCCAGCATTTCCCCCAGTCATGGTGATCACCTGTTGATGGATCTCACCTCACAAGGGACGGCCTGGAGGGCACAACCAGTGACTGAGTGCTACCACCAGGTGGTGACAAGCACAAGTGTAACGTCTTAATTAGGGTAATCAGGGAATGCAGAGGGGACAAATATAATTGTATGTGACCTTAAGTAAGATGTAGTGGGAAGAGATCAGGAATGACCAGAGCCATTCAATGCATCTTCCTCTGTGAGAATCAAGTGTGTTTGTTACTTAAGGGTGTGTGTGTGTGAGAAGCAGAAATAAGCAGAGGAGTACGTGTGTGGAGTCACATAATCCTACTTTTTATCCTGTTTTTTTGCCTTGTTGCGCCCCCTCTGCGGTAAAGTGGTTGGTTTTTTGGGCCTCGGCGGGCACTGAGCCTGGTACTGTGATGGGGACGGGGGTGGAGGAGTGGGAGTGTTGTTGGCTGCCAACTATTTGTTTGTGTTCATGACTGCGGTTAGCCCTGCTCCATTTGAAAAGCCTGGTATTATGAGGACGCCTGCTTCCCACAACATGTGCCTTCTTCGCTAAAAAGCTAATCATTTACCGACCGCTGCATTCATCAGGATGAGAAACGCTGTTGCCGCTTAGCATGAACAACATATCCGCAATGAGGTTTACTTGGACGACTGGGCTCATTTGTTATATGCACTAATGATTTTTTATTGCATTTTATTTCTGTGCCCAGAAATAGCTTGAGTCTTTCTTCCTCCTGAGGTTATTGTGTGACCGAGCTGACCATGAGAAACCGGGAAGAACAAAGATACCTGGTTCAGAGCAGCTAAAATCGGCTAGAACAAATTGATTTTATCCTCATGAAAGTTCTCATGTCTTCTGGTACTGGTAATCCTGCTACAAAAACACTGACATTTCTGTGCTCCAACAGTAATTTAATCGAGTTATTTTTTCTCCTCTTTCCCCTTTGCTCCGCACCTGCTTTAAGAAGAGCTTTCTCTGCAGACGTTGTTATTTTTCATTTACTTGTGCCCTCAGGTTTTTCAATCATACAGCCATTACTAAGCAAACAAATAAGTTCCGGGCCTATGCTGCAGACACAAATATAGACATGAGTTATGAGATTCAGAGAAGCCAGGAAAGGATTTGGACCCTAATACACAACATCTGCACCCGACAACCAGAGCATCCCTCCACCGAGTCTCACAGCCTGCTGTCACACACTTGTGTCTGTTGACCATGTTGAAAGAGGGGGTAGAGGAAGGGAGGAGGCTAAAGGCAGGAGGGGGTGTCAGGGCAAGCAGGAATAAAATGATCATTATTAACTGTTTAAGTGCTGAGTGTTATGATTTATGGAGCCAAAGTGAGGCCAGTTGAGGTGTCACGTTGGATTTCCAGAGGCATCTGTCTTGCGGTTTTGGCAGCTTGTTGTACCTTGGGTTCAGATGTTTGCATCACACTCCTGACATCCCGTTTCCCTCTCCTACACTCCCCCCCACCTCCTGCTGTAAACACAGTACACCTCTGATCGCTCCCCTTTCCCCTCCCTAAACCATCTATCCATCCGCACATCTGCTTTTCATTACGGCCTGCATGTCTCCAAAGACTTGAACGCATTAAACGCTGGCACAAGCACAGTCTCACTCTGGCACTTAACACAACGCTTAGGTGACTTAAAAGGGAGAGGCGAGAATTATAGAAAATGAAGTGTCACCGAAATAAAAAATCGCCCCAGATTACCACCAATTACACTTAATAATGCTGTCCGGACCATCTGCTAATCAGATGCGGGAGCGCTCTCGTCTTCGGAGGAATAATGATACCTGAGGGTGCGAAAAACAGAAAGAGATTCATTGAGGCAGACAGCGACATATTTAACTACGTGATGATGTGGTTTGATCTTTACTGCACAGACTGGAAGCCCTGTATGGTAATGCAGTCATAACCGCGTATCTTGGGATAATAGCCATTCGGACGGGTTAAGTTTGGCTAGATTGGAGACATGTGTCTGCTCTGCTTTGTTAGTCATTTATTACGCACTGGGGTCAGGGGAGATTTTTAGCCAAGGCACAACACTGCTGAACTTGAACACAACTCTGATCATCAGCCCCTGAGGCGTCCTGAATAGATGCTCCGTTACAGCGAACCATAACTGGCTACATATATCCAGTGTGCTATACAATCAATGTGATCACGGTCACAGTGACCGCAAACGCTCCTCTAATGAGTGAGTCGTGCCTTAATTATCAGAACTATTGAGCCTGCATTGCTTCACTGTTCCTGTCTATTGTCTTATTGTGCAGGCTGCATGGTCACAGTGGCTGAATTAATCAGAACTTTAGAAAGCTCTTTCCACTCACGATCATGAGGCATCTGAGTTTTACGGCCTATGTTCCCGAGAGGATTTAGACAAAAAGGAAGCGTGACAAATGCATGAGATCAGAGCAGTCAGGGTGATTGGACCCTCGTTTTCCTCCTCAACCGCAGCCCAAAAAATAATCCTGCATGTCCCAAAACAAGTTCTCGGATAACTGCTTTTATCCCTTTATAATTACCCTCTTGTTTGAAGCTTGTATTCGTGTGCAATGTCCCAAACAAACTGGAAAATGTCTTTCCTCTCAGTTTACAATCATCCTGCGGTGACACTTCCTGAAAGGAGCGTGTTCCTTTAATTATACAAGAGACGAGAGGAGCAATAGACATCATGTGATGACACTTTTGAAAAGGAAGATACCACTCTAGATGAGTATTACTAGTCACCATGTTATCAACAGGCCTTGTGTCTTGGCCCACAATGCTTTTAGGGTGGTGTTTGAGGAGGCGAATAACAATAGAGCCTTATGTGTGCTTACGTCTTTAGTTGTCAGTGCTGACTCCAGTGAGGACGAGCCAGCACATCTGCACATGGTCTCTTCTCTGAACACAACATTTGCCCCTGGTGCTTCTGGCACTGTCCTGCCTCTCTCTTTCTGCCCCTGTGTCCCAGATCTCACGCCCTAACAGCATCACTCCTAATTGGGCCTGAATGCTTGCAACTGTGTGTTTATCAGAGTACCATCCCACCCTGCTTGTTCTGAGGTGAATCACTAGAATTGGACACAATAGTGAATTCAGTTTCCATAGGTAATCTGCAGGGGATTAAGTGTCTCTGCATGGCATTTCTTTCAAATTGCCGTGCTACAGTTTAAGATCAATTTAAAAGTCTCCAGTCGCCAGTGGAGTTTTCATGTGAACAAACTAACGTTTATTTATACACAGTGTGATTCCTGCCAGTGTGGGTTTGAGGGCCAACAACATGGTGAATGCATTTTGTTCCTCATAAAAAAATTGCAAAAGTGGCTTTTTGGACTGTTTTGAAACCTTTATCAGGAACATTCACGACGACTGCACAACGGTGCTTGTTGTGAGTCATTTTGGATAAAAGAATCATCTAAATGAAGGTAATGTAATTTAATCTGCATCATGACATTAGACGTATCATGATATTGGAGCAGTACTGTATATGCGATATCTTTCAATAGGCTAGACGATATGTGGCGGATTTTTAAAAATGATTTAGGAAATCCTTGATAATATACAAACATTTACCCCATTATGCTTATTAGTCTTTTCATTTTCCTGTAGATAGTTTTTGTTTCAGAAATGTGTGCATGTAAATGGTCTGCAAAGGCTTAAATCCTAAAGTTCCCTTCAGAGGAGTTTTTCCCCATGCCTGAAACGCCTTTTTGAAATCCTTTGACATCACTATGTAACACTCAAGCTTCAATTGCGCTCCTACACATTGTACGTGATAGGCTGGGGGGGCGGGACATCTCTAAGCGGTTGACCAATATCAACAGAGCCAACCAGCTAACCAATCAGAGCAGACTGGGTTCTGGTTTCAGACAGAGGGTGAAAAGAAGAGTCATTTATGTATTTGCTTTTGACGAACTCCCTGTGACATCAAATATCGTAGCTATGCTTTTGCTTTCTGAGCAACTTATCTTTGAATTCATATTCTAAATAAAAATACAGTGTTTTTGTGATTCGACATGTATTACAAAACACAAAGTTGCGATACTCAAGTGTGTTGATATTTTCTTACACCCCTACTTTATGGGAGCCTTGCTCTGCTGCGTTGCTTGCATTGTCGTCTGTGAAACAGCGTCAAACCCTTGGAATAGGAATACGATTGTGTCGGACTTGAGCTTGTGCACGTGCATGTCGATTCATAGAAACATTGCTCCATAGAGTGACTAGCGGTTAAAAACCACAACCAACACATTTATTTTTCTGTTGATTACACAAAGGGTGATGTTTTTTAAGAGCTCAAGTTTTTCCCAGAAACAAAACATGGAACAAAAATTAAATCCAGAGCCAAAGGAATGTAAAGTATGATGAGCACACAGCTGCAACAGACCACCCACAAGCTCTCCCCCCCCCCCCCAACCTTCTCTCACACTTGTAATTTTTCAATTTTAACTTCAATTACTTTTATTGACATTGCAAGTCCATTCATAGATGATATCATAGAAAAATTATGATTTCATTGAAGGTAATAAACATACACTCTACAAGTAAAATGAATACATGTTGAGCCTTTTATGCGTGTATTAATATATATTCAGGAGCTACATGTGACATAGAATACAGCATAAGGAGGCTGTGGCGCGGTGGGATAGTTGTGATCTTCGAGTCGGGAGCGCTGGTTCTGTCCCCTCTGCAGTTAGCATGTCGTTGTGTCCCTGGGCAACTTCACCCCAAAATTGCTCCTGTGGGGATTGCCCACAGTATTGAATGTATGTCGCTATTGATAAACGCGTCTAACAAGTGGAATAATGTAATGGAATATACCGTACATGACATGTTTTTTCTCTGCCTACTTTTCCTTATTTTACCAGTGATTTAGTTACTTCAACAAAGTAGTAAAAATAAATAGTGTGGTTTACATTTTCTATTTATTTTTGTATTCTTCTTATGTCATTATTTTACGTACATAAAAAATGTTTTCTAGTGGCACATTTAAAAAAAAAAAATGTCTGCATAATTAACTCTTATTTTAATTTATTTTAAAATTCATGATGGAGGATGGTGTCTGTGGCTAGTTCAGCTGTGAGGCCAACTGACGGTGTTTAGCTCACTGTATCAAAGAACACACACACACACACACACACACATACACACACACCCACTCCTGTCACTGCTCTGTTGGATATCTTACATTTCACCTCAGACCCGATGTTCTCCCTGGCTTCCACCTCCTGATCAAACTGGGCTCTAACGCAGGATGAAATGTTTTACGTTAAATTACCGTGGCACATTCAATATAAACTGAATTTACTGTTGGGTCCCATCCAGTCCAACATATGTTGAAGAGCCTGTTTCCCCGACCGGAGCATGACTGATACTGTTGATGTAGCAAAGCTCTAAATCACCGGAGCTCTAACTTTGTGCAGTAAGACCTTTAACACGCATTTTACATACTGCCTTTAATGTCCTGGAGACACATTTAGAAGGTGTCTTTAGGATGGAGATACTTCAGTCCAGTTGAGCTTTCACAACAACATTTAACACTTAGCAGAAATGTTGGACACAGGAGCCCAGGCTCATGTTTCCAAGTACTTCTTGTTTTTAATTGAAACAGTAAGTGAAGGTCACAAAATTGTCGCTCACACTTCTAGATTTAATTAAAAGTGTGAAAGTCAGATACTCGTAGGAGGTGCTACATAGAAGTTTTAAGAGGAAAGTTTGGGCAAAGAATCATTTTTGACATAGTGCAGATACAAGATGTACAGAAGAGGATTAGGACCAGATGTAAAACAAAAAAAATGAAATCTGACCAAAGTGAATTTTGGGAAAATTCAAGTCAAGATTCTAATAAAAAGTTTTTAAAAAAGGTCCGAATTTTGAGTTTAAAGTCAGATTTCTCATAAAAAGACATTTCTTTTAATTCAGAGAATCCCTTTTTCCTCAGAATTTTGAATTTAAAGTCAGAATTCTTATCAAAAGAAGTCTGACTTTTTTCTCAGAATCCTGACTTTAACAGATAGATGCATGTATACTTTATTCATCAGGAATTGGGAAATAGTTTTATTCCGGCAGCAGTGTCAAGCATTACACAATTTAAAAATGTTTAAAAGATACAAATGTAATACAAATAAAAATGATCAAATGTAACTAAATGGACTTTATATAACATGTAAAAGGTTCCAATTTATGGATCTTTGTTATAAAATCAAATATCTCTTGAGTTGATTCCAAAAGTATTGCTGTTCAATAGCCAACCTGTAACCTCTAGCAGTAAAGACTGAAGTGATGTTTCCGAAACAGTCGTGAGGAAAACAAAGGATGTATTCTTCTGTCTTCAGTGAGATGAAGCCAGGTGATTGATGTTCTGGGATCATCCCTGTCTTCTCTCTGTGTCTAACACGTTGACATGGTGTGATCTTTTCCTGGCTGCTTCTCTCCTGTATTGTGAAACAGCGCTTTGAGAGAACATTGTCTCCTTTGCCTGGTGTGGGTCTGTGTTTTATATGGTGGTAACTGTGTGTGAGAGAGAGCATGTGCATCCAGTCAAGGCTCCACTGAATGAATGCCAGGCCGTTCAGGGGCTTTATGATGACAATGGTTTTATTTAGTTGTTTGTGTTTTTGTTTGCATGCATGTCGACAGTCACGACCAAATTAAGAGATCTCTCTCTGATGATGTTAGTCATCTCCATCCTGACTCATGTCACTTCTGGCATTCCCGATTAAATTACTCCTGGCTTGAGGCAGGGAAACACTTGGCTTCACATCGGCGGGCCTTGAAACTCTCAGTTATATACTCTGGGCCAAAAAGCAGTTAAAAAACAAAACAAAAAAGACAGAACTATCCAAAATTTGATAAATAAAACGGTTTGTATTGCTTGAAAACAGACCCCATCTTGCCTTCTGTTAACGGCTCTGAGTGAAACCAGCGTTGTTTCTACGGTCCCCCGGCGATACTCCACTGTTTGCGTAGCTCGCTTTGCCTTTTCTCTACTTCATTGTGTTTCAGCGGTGACCCGTGACAACATAAATGCAGAGGAGTCTAAGGATACATCCACTGTAGGAGGGATATGTCAAAAGATGTTCCCTAAACTGCGGATAACATGGCTCACAAAGTTCCCTTGTTTTCTCTTGTCTTTTGATCGACATTGTAACCTTTTTCCCATATTCCACAACACTCCCTCCCCCCCTTTTCTACTGTTTACTCTTACTCCCCATCTGTTACTCATGGTGTAATATCTTTCCCTTTGTTGTTGTAAGTTTCTCCTACTTTTATCTGCAGCCCAAACCCCCTGACTTAATCTGACTTGCGTTCATTTTTAGTTCATTTTCACCCCTTAATTCTTCTCATTCCCTTATAGTACCATTTCTGAGGTTTTATCTCACATACTGGGCACTTAAGTGACTCTATTATTATTATTATTATTATTATTCATAGTGTGTGATAACGTTGTCAATAACATCATTAGGGGAAAATTGAATTTGAGAAATTGAGTTAGAGAAGTTGGAGCAGGGGACGTGTGGCCGCCTACACCAGAGTGTGTGGGGATATCGGCTTACCCTTCACAAATATTCCCTCATACATCCAGGCCCTCCTATCGCTCATTTTCATCTCTCTGTTTCCTATTCTAATTCTACCTTTAGTCGCGTTCAAGAAGCCTTTACTTCTTCTCAAATAGTCTGGTTGAAATGAAGAACAGAGAAATTCAAGGGGCTTGAGCATGAGGAGTAAATACACTATAAACTATACAAAATGCTTATATTTGAAAGAGGAAATGCAGCTAATTTACATTTAATAACACATTTGTATCCCCATGTATTTCGCCATCGAACAAACTCATTAATAATAATAATAATGCTTTTTTTTATAAAGTTTTGAAAAGTCGCTTTACAATATAAGGGACGGTTGTGGTGTGGGGAGTACAAACAGACAAGGGCAAACAAAGACCATCAACAGGCATGAATTGATGGGGAGGGGTTTATGGGTAGGCAGAGGAGAAGAGATGGGTTTTGTGGCGGGACTGGAAGAGTGTGAGAGACATTTGTCAAAAAACGGCAGAAATAAACTGGCATAACGGACAGAGAAGCGGCGAATCGATAACGCCATGTCACGTCGATAGTTAGTTTGACAGATTCCTCCTTTCTTTTTTGTTATTCACTCAAGAAGGCTTTTGGGTTAAAGTTCGAAACAGCTTCAATGATCAGTTCATTTACCCTTAACTTCTCGATTAAGTGCTTTTTTACTAAATGAATCATCGACAGATTAAATAAATCAAATGTTAAATTGATGAAATTAAATAATGAGGTCACCAGCTTCACCAAAAGATTGATTGCATATAATTAGAACAACTGGTGGTACATTTAGCTGACAGCATGTAATTTAAATAATGAACACAGTAACACTTTCACTGTCTGGATCTGCCAGGCTCATTCGCTCCAGTTTGTTTATTTTTCCGAAATGGACACACCGCCATTTGGAATACAATTACTCCAGCAATAATATTTGGCAATAAATCTCTCGGACGTTATTCTTACTGTCACCACTTTGACTTTGCCAAAGAGCCCTCTATAAATCACACAATACTACGCTTGTGGCAGCCAATAATTATTCCTCTGGAGAATATTCCTATCTAATAGGATTTCAACATGTCTGTGATGGCGTGGCTCCCAACGTAAACTGAGGATCGTTCCAGGGCAGTCAGCACGTCGCTGTGTCCAGTCGGCACAGCCAGCTTTTTAATTTGAGAGTCACATTGGATCACCGCTAAGCTTCACATATCGATGATTTAGACCAGGGGTTTCTCATTTTAGTTCAGGTGCCACATACAAATGATCTCAAGTGGGTCGCACCCGTAGAATCATAGCATAGTAACCTTTAATTCAAGACTACTCCAAATTGTTCCCTTGGTTTTAGTGCAGAAAAATACATTTTTAAAAGGCTCACATTTAGTTAACTATCTTAAATAAGTGCAATTTTAACAATTCAAGGCCTCAGTTTATCATTTACTCATGTCACAGGTTTGTGGAACTACACAGTATAGTATTTTACTTTATGATCTAACAACTTGTCAAGATCTAGAAATTATTTTACACTCATCTCCACATCTGTGTAGTAATCCTAACACACCACCATACAAACTAAAGTGGGAACTATTAAGGAAGAAGGTCGAGTTATTCCTCTGCCTTGTAAATATACAAAATGTATACACACAAAATAAATAAAGTAGTGAAAATTACAGTCAATGTCTTAGAAACCCCTGATTTGGACCATTTTAGTGATGTTTCCTCTGCTTCTCTGCCAGTGAATGGTGCCTACTGCTCGGAGAAGGATCTGGAGACGGAGCTGGGTGACGCTGAGGGCACCCTGATGCGATGTGGGCAGAGCCTGCTGGTGGGGGGTCATTTAGGGGGGCTTTATACCCAGAGCCTCCACTGCGACAGACCTACACCAGACCTCATTCTGCAGGACGGCCCTCACCAAGACACCAGGTAAACTGTCCCTATCGTTGCCGTCGTTCAATTATTTTCTTTTGAGTGTTTCCTGCTCGGTGTAGCATTACTAACGTGCTGCAGGTACTGTGTGTTTCTCATTATCTCTGCTATTGTAAACCAGATGCAGGAATATGTAGCTGGGAAGCTTTGCCTCATAAAACACACCGATGGGGTCCAAAGTACAACATTTATGTTACACTAATGCGTTTCTTATGTTGCGCAGTCTTTGCCTACTGTTTGTCAAGTCAGAAATAATTTCCAGCAAGGTTTTCTGTGATGGATATCGTCCCTTTTTCCCCCTCCTCATCCCACCGAAGAGCTTCTGGACAGCCGCTCTCTTCTCTCATATCGTGTCTCAATATTTTCCCTATAGCCAAACAGGAAATGGTGCTCCTGAACAGAAAGAGAGAGAGGGTAGTAGGGGTCAAGGCTTTATTAACAACAACGATGACAAAGTTTCTCCAACCCCAGCTAGCGTTAGCTCTGTTTTTCCCCTAGCGTGCTCCGGGGAAGGGACAAAGACGATTCCTTCATGAGACAGCCCGGAGAAAAGAGAGCTCTTCTCACATCACTCAGGGGCTTTGGACAAAATCCATAATAAGCCAACTGACAGGAATGATTATGTAGGAGATCACAGCAACGCATGGGGAAATATGACCTGGGTCCCCCATTCAGTGGGGCAGAGATTCCCACCATAATACACAGTATTGTAAACGGTGACCCTTCATAGGCTGTAATTATGCCACCAAAACAGGTGACTCCCTATTTCTCCCAAATGTTGGGTTGGGTTTAACCCCTTTGTGTCATCAAAGCCTGTCAGATGGACACACTAGCCAGTGGCCTCTCGCTCTCAGTAGCCATCCATCCCTCCCCCCTCTCTCTATTCTTAGTCATAAATGCCCATTCACATCCTCTCACTACCCTGGGATCCTGTTTCATTTATTCATAAAAACACTGGATCGTGAGCGGTGGATTCATCCACATCACCTGATGTCACCTACACAATGCTAATGTTGGCTCCTTTACCATGAATGAGTTATTTTCAGCCAGTGGGACTTATTGACGATGATTTTATTGTAAACTGAGAGAATGATGTGAAGGGTTAAGCAGGAGGCTAAACTCTGACAGTTGTTCTGGTGGGAAGGATGGCAGTGTCTGTCATCATCCTGTGAGCTAACAGCGCTCATATTCCTCTTTGTGCATTTTCTCCTTACAGATCCTGCTCTGCCTTCCAGAGGACCCTGCCGGGGGCCTCACCGGGCCCCGACTGCGACACTGCCAACAGGGCCCGCTCCTCTCTCCCGTACCCAATCAAACAGGAGAACTCAATGGGCTACAAGATCTCCAACGCCGGGGTCCACAGCTCGTCTCAGGCCGGGTTTCAGAACTGTAGCGGAGGCCAAGTCCTGGGAATGACGAGGGACGAGATAGTCGGGGCGCCTCATGTTAGCACCGGCGCGTGCACGGTCGGTAGTGCCGTGTCAGAGAACGCCGTTCAACCGTTTAATAATGAAGATGGCTCCTCCCCGCTGGCATTGTCCCCCCGTCAGTCAGCGCGGCTGCTCAGTGCGAGCAGTCTGAGGAGACGCTGCCTGTCTCTCGCCTCGCAGTCCTCTGCCGCCGCGGCTGCCAGCGCCGTCGTCACATCCTCCCCATTGACTCCCGCCGCTGCCTCTGAGGAGATCAATATCACCGCCATCATCTGCTCCTCTTCCCAGATGTCCATGGTGGCGTGCGTCAACGGTTTCCGCTCAAACCTCTCGCCAAGCAGCGCCGGCTTCTCCTCCTCTTCCTCCTCCTCCTCCTCTACATCCCCACCCTCTAACTCCTGCTCCCGGGAAGCCCCCCACAGGCCCCCCCCTCACGGCAGCCCCCAGCAGGCCTCGCTACAGGAGAGCTGTCAGCTTTCATCACCCGCCACCTGCCTGCTGTCCCTCTCCTCCTCCTCCTCCTCCTCCTCATCATCCTCCTCTTCAGTGTCATCAGTGGAGCCGGAGCAGGGGCAGAGCCAGGGGCCGTGTGAGGAGCGGGGCTCTATGCTGCAGGGCCGTGGGGCTGGAGGAGCAGCCGGGGGAGGAGTGGGAGGAGGAGGAGGATCGGACGGGTTGGGGCTACTGATGAGTGGGGCTCTGATGTCCGGGATGCTGCATTCAGGGACCGAAGCTGCGACTCTCCTGGATGGGGGCCAAAGATCAGGGGCGGTCCTCAAACAGGAGCCCCTTGATGACTTTTCCCCAAGCGAAGATGAGCTCTTTCAGCACCACTATCATCACCACCATCACTTGAGTGGTCGCAGCGGGCAACTACGTCAGCCTAACCACCCCTCTCGCCCCGCCATGCCTCCGCCCTACCACCTGCACCAATACCAGGGGCCCGGTCCTGGGGGCCTGCTGCACCACCAGAGCCAGCAAACGGCACCACCCTCCTCCCTGGGACTCAAACAGACCTCTGGAGGCCCTCCGGGGTCTCACGCGGCCCCGGAGCGGGAAGAAGTTGGAGGCGGAGCGATGGTGGATAAGCAGGTGTGTCGCTGGATCGACTGCAGCGCCGCGTACGAGCAGCAGGAGGAGCTGGTGAGGCACATCGAAAAGGTCCACATCGACCAGCGCAAAGGAGAGGACTTCACCTGCTTCTGGGCCGGCTGCATCCGCCGCTACAAGCCCTTCAACGCCCGCTACAAGCTGCTCATTCACATGAGGGTCCACTCCGGAGAGAAACCCAACAAGTGCATGGTGAGTCATCGCAATCTGTTGGATAGCGCACCCAACACTCAGCAGATTAAAAAACACCAATGGTCGGTCAGATTCACACCGCCCAGTATTGTTGAAAGCCCCGTCATGGTCAGCTTACTTTTAATAATCTTTGCTTCTTTTTGAAATCTTTGGGTTGTATTTATTGTTTTATTATGAGTAGTTTTTCATGTAATTGCAACCATCTGTTTTGTGAATTACACACAAGCACATTTAAAGTCCCTCAAGATTTCTCTTCAACAAGATACACTGCAATTGTGTCCAAAACCCAGACTGGACTTGCTTCACTGCTGATTACTTTTCAACAAAAACATTTATTATGTTTTGGTTGAGAAACAGTTATGATTATAATTCCTGTATTTTTAGTTGAACAGGTAGAAAAAGAGGGGTTTTTTTCTCCCCTGAAGATGTGGGCTGCGGTAAAAGCAGTTCTACCTCGTCAGTATAAATAGATTTGTGGTTGTATTCTTTACAGGTAAGGCTCCGATTCCACAAGTCAACACTCTAATCAATGTCAAGCTGTCACTCCCCGGCATCCCTTAGCAAATGGAAAAAGCCTTAAGAAAGACTTAGTCCAAATACACAATTAGTCCTCAATTTGTGTAGGGCGAAGCCATGTTTATTTTCACGAGCACTCTGTTTTTCGAGACAGGATTCAGATCATGAAAAGCCAACACATATGGTTAACATAACCAAACAATGCCTACACTTGATCCTTTTAAATGGGAGCTTTAAATGTTTAGCTGTCCCACAAGTATTAAGTGAGTTGGCTTCATGTCCAAGCCAAACACGAGGAGAAATGCAGTAGTCTGGAGAAAGGAGCCACAGAGGGATGCTCGGTTACATTTGCTAGTCTTGCTCAAGTCACGGCTTCACCCAAAGCCACTGTCAAAAGTGGTCCTCTTCGAGTTCGGGAAGCCGTCCAAAATCCTAATTAGTTGAGAAACGGAGCGTGCTGCAGCACCTGCTTTATCTCCATGGCTTTTTATTTGTCTTAAGAGAAAAACAATCCAGGTCTTGTTTATTTTTGTAATTACTGGTGCCTTGTAGTGTGTTAACAGAAACATGTATTCAACTGCAGTTTTTTTGTCGAGTTGGATAAAGACATTCATGTTGATTCTGAGTAATTCTGATACTTGTTATAGTGCACATCTGAGCGAATTGAAGCCAAAGAGACACAAACTGTTCTCTCTGCTTTGCGTCACATGGTTTCTGCTCCCTTGGCTTAGCGTGGACTCAACATTTGGAAGTAATTTGCTGCATTATGTGTCCCCCAACTGTTAATTCTGCTCTGGGAGTGTGCTGAATTAAAGGCTTTAACTCGGCTTTTATATTTCTTCCTCATTTGTCGTTGTTGCTGCTCTTTGTAGACTTTTTTGACACTGAGTGAATGTTTGCATGTGTGTACGCTGAAGGTGTATGCATGACTGTCACTGTGGAGGTGCGTGTATCGGTGTGTTTATGTGTGTTTTCGGAGATGTTTACCATATGTGAGCTCTGGAACAATTTGGCTCAGTGTGGACGAGCCACTGGGTTCTGTCTGAAACACCACCACACACCTCACCTCCCGATCACCTTCGTTCCAAACACACACATTTCCGCAGCCTGTGTAAAAACTGGGATATTGTTCTGTTCACTCGTACAATAGGAAGTATTGATTCCCTGTGCAGTACGTTGGGTTGTAACACTCCTCTTTGACAGATCTTAAACAGAAAAGTGAAATGTTTGCGAGCTTGAATCAACACATCTAATTGGCAGGGATTGAATGTATGTTCTTTTGGGAAGATAAACTTGGAGGGCTAGAGAAAATAAACACACTCTCATGTGTATTTATACCTGTGTTTGTGTTTGTATAGTCCCCCTAGTGTCACTGTGTGCCTTTTAAAGAGCATGCTTGCTAATTTGTTTTAGTGGTGTCCATCTTATTTCTATTTTCTCTGAGATGGTGTGCTTTTTGGCCACTAGCACTGGTGCCTCTTGTGTTTTCTTACCCACGCAATAGACAAAGACATTCAAGAATTTGAGCAATTCCTACAGAGGAAGCAGATGAGACATTTGGTTTTGGAAATGCTGTAGAAAAAACCCGAGCTAATCCCTGTATTATCTTTCCAGCAGCAGATTCCAGCGGGCACTCACATCCAAACATAACACATCTCTCCCTCTCTCTCTCTTTATATATATAAACTGTATCTTTTTTTCTTCGTACAGCTGCTTAGCATTTGTTTCATGCTGCGTCTTGGCAGGAAAAAGTCATTATCACAAGTCGTACCCCGACCCCTGCATGAGGCTGTCACAGTCTGTACCTGGCTAATATTTTTAAGAAATTCTCCTCAGTTCCCTCCACATGTAGATGGTTGAGTTTGTGGCTCTTTAAAAAGGTTCTGCTACTTTTTTTCAGGAAATATGTTTTGGTTCTTTTTCTCCCCGCCAATTAAAGCTCGCCCCGGGCTGTTGTGTGGAGCAGGCGAGCACTGAGGGACACACGGGCGAAAAGGAAACAACATAATCTCGCCGCAATATCCTGTTGTGTTTCATGCCTAATTCACTTGTTGTTTTAGTTTATTACATTTTTTTCCTGTGTCTGCATAAATATTAAAAATATATCCAGCAGGAGTAGCCCTGACATGGTCCCAGACTTTGATATTGTTCTGCTTTGTCAGAGGATTTCAAGCGTCTGAAGAATGGTCTGTGAGCTCCAGAGGTCAGAAAGTATCCTCCTAAAGCAGAGAGTCTGTGAGGAGAGGCAGAGCGCTTACAGGCAGAGTCACTTCACTTTATTTGGTTTGTTTGGCGTAGCTCTTTCTTGGTAGTATTTCTCTGGTATTTCTAACCTCAATAGTATCTTTTTAATGTTATTGGAGGAGGTTGTGTTGTCGTGGGATGAAGGATTCAAAGCATGGAATTTGAGTCTGTGGTTTTGTTCGGATTTAAAAGTGGAAAAAAAAGGTGAAATGCAGCAGATTTAAGCACATTTTTGATGGATTATTTACTGTAAATGATGAAGGAAGTGCTGCAAATGGAAGAGTTGTGTTTGGATATAATGTTGAGGCTTATTTTAAAATTGTATTTTTGCACCTGGCTAATAAGGCTCACACAATTTCACATCAGTAAAGTAAGGCAAACTCAATGGTGATTTATATATCATCAAGCGAGGAGACATTATGAAGCATATCCACGGTCATTTAGGTTATCAATTTCTTTTGAAATTTGATAAAAAAGTTCCAGAAATATTCTCAGAGGGCTCATACCATTGAGGTGATGCGAGTAAGGAAAATTCTTCGATAAAAGGGTAGATCCACATACTTTAGCGTTACTCACATGTTGAAGCCACTCGCCCATTTCACAATGATTAAACAAAGCCAGCATTAGCTGCTTAATGGGAAACACACACACACACACACACACACACACACACACACACACACACACACACACACACACACACACACACAGCACACACCAAAACACTGGCTGACACTCTCAATCAAAGCACTTGTTGAAGGAAAGTTGGATGTTGGAGCTCGTTGGAAAAAAAGTGTGCATCATGGAATTTCCTCCTTTTTTTCACAAGTGTGAAACCAGCAAAAAAATCTATATATTAAGATTTACTAGACTGATTTTTGGAAGAGAGTGTCAAAATCCCTGGGCAGCAGACGGTGAGACATAGAGCGCATGCCGCTGCCAAGATGGCGTGTGTTTTCAGGAGTAAATGGAGTCTTTTGTGAGCAATCAGCTCAGACCAGGAGATGAAACAGGTGCCATTAGCTAATTAAAACTGAGGTTCAGCTCATGACCCGACTTTTCCTCTGAATGCCGCCTGAAACTGGAGCCGTCTGGGCAGCGGGTGCGGGTGGCGAGTGACGTTGATATTAATGTGTTTGTACCCGTATGAGCCTCTGACACTCGGGTCTGTCTGGACAGCTTAGAGGCCATAATCTCAGAGTCCAGCTACTGAACCAGCAAGGCCCGAAGCTACCTGAGCTGATGGTCCTATAGAGCAGTTGTGGAAGTAGTTTTACTCAAGTAAGTACTATATTTAGAGGTTTTTTTTATAGGAGTATTAACATTTTCTGCTACTTTATACTTCTACTACACTTCATTTCAGAGGTAAATACTGTACTTTTCTCAGCACTACACTTATTAAAGACTTGTAGTTACTTCTTAATTCTTACATAGATACCACCAATGTGTTATTATGACATGTATACTACTAAACCACTCAGTATTAAACAGTAGAATTCCAAAATGAAAAACTAAATGTATTTAATCGTGACAAAACAGAACAATATAAACCTTTATACAAATATAATTGGAATCGTTCTGCATAAAAAGTACTTTTACTTTTGATACTTTAACATTTTAAATTCAGGACTTCTACTTGAAATGGAGTATTCTAAAACCATGGTATTTCTATTGTAACCTCAAGATTCTTAGTATTCGAAATACCTCTGCTAAAGACTTCAACACGCTCAGATAGCGACACATATAACTGCTATTTCTGGAAAAGGTTCAAACTCAAAATATAAAAAATGTATGATTTTCTGGTTCCAAGAATCAGTACCACATATGCAGTCTTTAAAACTGAACAGAGAAACAGAAAAGTGGATCAGCCCAAAAAACTGTTTCCTCAGACTGTGCACTAACACATGTTCACCCCAGTATGAGAGGTTTGTACACGGCTCATTGAAAGTAATCAGGGTCAATAGGCGAGAAAGGGCATTGATTCAGCATGTCAGGAGGAACTCCATGCTTGGAAACAGAGCTCCTAAAGTCTGCTAAGTTGGCACAAAAACAAAGAACTAATCAAGTCCACACAAAGACCTGGCGGGGATCAACTTATAGCACTGTATCTGAAGGTCCCGAGCCTCTGCCACGCTTTAAATTATAACCAGGATTAACCGTGTCAGTCGTTCCCCAGGCAAATGAGTCCATCAGGTAGCGAGATAGCTGGATATTGTATTCCTACAAATCCCATCCTATCCTCCGTCTTCCTGTCAGGTCTGCTGTGCCGCTTGGCAGTGCGCTCGTCATGCTTAGAGAAACACAACACTGTCCACATGTGATGTTCGCACGATGAAACTGCTGGCGAAGGACTGGTGTTTTGGCATGCCAATGAAGCCCTGGATGGATGGGTCTTGCTTGTTTTCCTTGTCGAGTAGGCCAGGCCAACTTCTTGTCAGTCCGGGAAAAGTTTTCCAGTCAATCTTTTGCAATAATGTGGTCCAGTACTCTCCCAACACCTTCCCCTGACTCCCCTTCTCTCCCACTTATCTATCATTTAGATCTGAATACAGGACTCAACACTTTCTGCTCGTACTGCACACATATATTTCCTTAATCCTGACACTGAAACGCTCTAAATTAAGTCACGGTTGTTGTAACAGCATTTGATTATATATAACTTTTTGACAGGTATATTTCATGATGCTCGTAGGACAAAAGTATTTATCCTCACAATCAAAATTAGTATCATCATCAATCATAAGTAAAAATTAAAGAATCGTTAAAAGCAAAAAATAACCCTGGCTATAACCCTTAAAATAGTAACATTTTTAATGCAAGTTTAATTTTCTTTCTATCAGTCTGTGTCATGCGCATCGATATGTCCACAGCTTTTTATTGGACAAGAAACTCAATTAGATTATCCGATTTGTTGGAGTTTTCGGCTAAAGCTTGTGTGGAAAAAACTGGAGCTGCTGGTCCAGAGGTTCAGCAGCTGGATTAATAATTATAAATCATATTTTGCTTACAACAAAATTTTAAGCATGTTAACCTTAAGCATAGTAGTGACCAAGCAGACAAAAAACAAAGCTAAAAAAGATGTAATGCACGTGTATTTGAGGATGCAGGAGAATTATAAGTATGTGTTGTTGTTGAGAAACACAGCATACTATAAGGGTATATTATTCACAATATAAGCATTAGGGTATCTATTTAATATATGGCGCACTGCAGTGAACTCAACCTACAAACCTAGCGCTACCTTGCCTTCGCCCTCATAACCAGGTATCAAAGCCGGTTTTACAACATGTGATACACTCTAATTGCATTTGTCTGGAATGCAATATTTTGAGTTTCCCCATTTCCTCGACATCTAATCACGGCTTCGTATCGGAAACCCGAAGACCCCGGGCTGGGACTGGTTATACGCTGCGCAGAGATTGTGTCATAATTGTGTCCCATCCAGAAAACGTAATCAGTTTAACCTCTCTACTGAGCCAGATCAGTTTACTAATACATCGGGTAGAAGGAGCTGGGGGTGGGTGTTCAGGGTCCCCGTCGTCTTCAGGGGGCTGCTGCTGGGATGCAAACCTGATTAATGGAGAGGGTGAATGGATGGAGAAGTGCTATGGGATCACCTTCTTAGGTCTTTGGCCTTCTCTTTAAGACGATTTAAGTGCTCAAAAGTAGGTTTGTTTTGGCTGTATACTACAAGCCCCCAGGAAGTCAGTGGACAAACAATGGTAATGCAACTTCTGTGTCAGTCTGCGATGATGATGCAAGGCGCAAAAATACTTTTTCCCATTGACTGAAATTGGGAAAGAGGCGTCTGTGAATCAGCAAATAACGTTTTTTAGCTAAATCAGCTACTCAGTATGAACCCTTGAAAGGCCCAAATATCAGTTCCCTGAAGTTGTAAAAAGTAGCTAAGAGACCAAATATATGTTAGTGAGTTTTCAAGGTTATTTTCCCTCCAATGATCTGACTTCGGGATCGGCGACGACTTCGGGATCGAAGGCGGGGCTTAAGGAAAGGGCCCACGTATACGGATACTTTTCGTACCTACAGTCTAGCCATTTCTGACTTCAAGCGCCACTGAGGCACTTTCTAACCAATGAACAAGGCCCCGCTTCCAACGCTGTATCCCGTTCTATTCCATGGCGCACCGTCATGGATCGTGTGCATTGTGAAGGTGTGCTGTTTTATTGGTACAGTCAAACCGCCCAAGTGTATTTGTGGCAGTTAATGGGGAATAGACATAACCGGTCCTTTCTCCTCTGAGGCTACCATCCTCTCCCATTCCTCCCATTCACACACTGGCCTTGTTTCGTGTCCAGGCATAATTTGTGCCCACAGCGGCCACTCTGCAAACAAACCCGACGAAACCGGTCAGTCGATGGTGTGTGTGGAACAGAGGTAAATCTCTTAAATCTTCCACATTTTTGTTTTTGTATTTTTTTGCTGAGTTGTCAGTGTGGCAGATGGTACACATACAAAACAAACCCAGACCAACATCTTCCCTTCACATCGCCCACCAAACAAGCAAACAAGAAGGACATTTATACACACCGGGACCACTTCAGCCTCAGGGCCACGCCACAACCCAAACACGACTGTATCCCTCCACCCAGCCAGACCCACAGCACCGCACCAGCCCAGACCTGCAGCTAATATATATGAGTTGCTACCGTGCAAAATAAACACTAAGAGAAGTATGGATAAATTATGTAGCGAAAGACGTGTTTACGTTTATGGTGTCAGGTTTAAATTATGCACTGCGGTGTTCTGCGGTCAGTCTGCCGGGTTTAATTTGAATGTTTGAGACAAGAAGTGAAGGCTGGAAGAAACGGAGCCAGACAGGCCATTCTGCTCCACTGATGTCATCTCCAAAGAACGACACTATTGCCAAAAATTCTTCACAAGGCATTATGCATGACAAGTGAGACGGTATGCGCTGAATGCGGACTTGAGAGCATTTTTGAAGCATTAGCACAGCCGTCGCACACACAACCCAAGTGTTTGTTCTAAGCCCAGACCTGAGTGTGTTTACACTGTCAAGACCTTCAAATGCCCAACAGAGTGAAGAGAGATCCAAATGGAAATATCCACATGGAATTGAGGCGTGGATTGTGACGTTAAATGGGACGTATACCAAAACAGAGAGTCTTTACCAAGACCACATCGAGTATGATTGATAATGAGGGAAAGGGGAGGAAATTAGAAGAGAGACAGGACTAAAAATCCGATGCAGTAGGACATATAAGGACACATAATGATCCAATTTCTCATTACCCTATTTTATGATTGTGTGACTCAGGATTGCTGGCACTAAAGAGACTCTGATATTTAAGTAGGGATTTACCTCTCCCCCGTAGAGGTTTACACCCCAATGATGTCTAACTGTCTCCAGAAAGAAGCCTTCTCGCTCTCCTCTAAAAACATCTGTTTCACATTCAGTCTCTGCAGTGTTTGAATTGGTTTAACATCGATGTAAAAAGGTTTATGTGGGGTTTAGAACCAGATTGGTTCAGTTATTCTGGCAGAATTACAATACAAGTCAGAAGCCTTTAAGTCAGAGCAGATCCTTTTGTTTTTCCTCTGTTCTTCCACTTTCTCATAACAGCGATCTTATATACTGTGTCACGTAGCAACTGTCATTTCAAACGCACTGCATCTTTGTCAGGGGCGAAACAAACAAAGCATCAGTGTCGCCCCAATGCAAATATCATTCTCAAAGGAAAACAGCCTAGAAATGTAGGCAAAGTCATGCATGATTTCAGCCAGGAAATGCATATTGTATACGGGAAATATGCTGTATAGTAATGTGCCTGCAAATTGTGCGTGAATACCAGGCTGGGACTCATATTCCGGGTAACATAAACACATGTCTGATTAGAAATTTGAGGAAAATATTGCATGAATATGAAAACGTTTACCGAAGAATACCAGTGGGACCTCAGGATTTTTCCCGTTGGCTGGTTGACTATCGTAAATACACAGGAATGGGGAGTGGTAATGTACTCAAATAAATGTGTTTTCCTATAGGACAGTGGGCACAGGCGTCTTAGTGTGCGCTGAATTATTGAATATGAATAGAGAACCGTGTTCTGAAATGTGGTGAATTGATTTATTGAAATGTGAATGAATGGTGACGTGCGCTCTGAGAATGAGGCGTGATTTGACTCGACTGATATATTGCAACCAGCCATACTGTATACACATAGCTGGAAACCGGACCCTGAAACCCACAGAGAGCCGAAGAGAACACAACCTTGGCATGTTGAAGAGTGAACAAATCTACGGGCACCGTTGCACCACATTTCTTGCTCTTTTTTTTTTTACCCCAGAAGGCTTTGTGGTCTGTTCCCCCTCCAACAAGTTTCTTCCCCCTTCCTCCAGTACTCGTCCCAATGCCATGTTGACCTATTGTTTAATATTGCTGGCATGTTTACGGTCTGAATACTACACTGCTCCTGGCATCAAGGTATTTGGCTTGGCAACTCACTGGGCTTCTGCCGTGTTTATTTGTTGTCACGTCAGAGTTATAGAGTCGCCGGTGTGTGCGGCAGTCGGTCTTTAGACAGCTGTGTCAACTCTCCTCTTGTGCGGACGACCGATGGTTTGCCAAAAAAGGGAGAAGGGCTTTTATTCCTTTACCTTACAAGTCTCCAAGATACAGGCCCACTGTGACTCCAGCTGCGGTATCCATTATGTCAGGTTGTCACATAAGTATTTAAAGTTGGTAGGCAAGGTTTAAAAAAAAGACGTCATCTAACATAGAAAGTGTCCCGGTGTGCA
The DNA here is from genome assembly GCF_036324505.1 of Eleginops maclovinus. Classification (NCBI taxonomy): domain Eukaryota; kingdom Metazoa; phylum Chordata; class Actinopteri; order Perciformes; family Eleginopidae; genus Eleginops; species Eleginops maclovinus. The sequence goes on along the minus strand of NC_086357.1, from coordinate 23,435,947 downwards.
CCTCATTGGAATTTAAATCGTTGAAATTAACATGACATATTCTTTGATCACATCAAGAATGAAAACATTTTATCCCATTGGAATGAGACTACTGGGAATAGACTTTCAGTTTTCTGGATTGGTTTATTTTTATTTCCAAATCATGAATGGTCAATGCCAGGAGCTGTTGTCAGAAATATGGCATCTTTCCAGACCTATGGCAATGTGCAAAGAAAGCCAATTTCTCAATTAGCAGCCTCAATAGATATGCAATCACATGAGATGTTGCATTTGAAGTGAGAAATGTGATGTTCTGTTCATGTTTGGACAGCTTTAAAGGTCCACTACTATGCAAAATGCACTTTTCTGCTGCCGATATGACGTCATAACCGAAATGTGGGCTGGCTTTACATTGAACTCCTGGCAACGTCCCGCCCACGTGACACATCCCAACCCATCGTCCGCAATATACAGTCACGAGCTGAATCCCCTCCGCAGCACCTCTGTGTGTCTGTGTGTTCAGCAGGATGTCTGCAGGAAGGACTTAGAGTTGTTGTATATATAAGAGAAGTGCTGAGAAGTGTTTCAGAAATAATGCTTGATGTGGTTTTGAATATAATATGGCGTTGAATCACGGCAGCGTTTATCTGAGTTTCTGCTCTTCAGACAGAGAGATCATGATGCTCCAAAGGGGCGTGGCCAGCAGCAGCTAGTTCATTTAAACAGTCACAGAATCAGCACTTCAGGAACAGGGCTGAAATAGAGGGGTATGAGGCATGCTGCAATGGGGATCTGTTTGGTATTTTGAGCAAAACACTTCACAGACATGTTTTGTATTGATATTGCCCTACAATATACTGTTAAAATATAGCATAACAGGAGACCTTTAAATCGGGCAATTTAAGGAAAACACAACAGAAGTAGAAAAGGTCAAATAAAGACCTTTTTTTCCAAGTAAGTCAATTTGGCATAGTCAGAGTAGGAGTAAATTATGGATAATATTAAGGACGATCCAATAGTAGAGCACTGGCCCATCATCGCGTTGGACTGTGCAATAGTCTAACAAAGAACCAATAACGTTGATCAATTAACTATAACGTTATTGTCATTACTGGCTGTTGCTGAATTGCTGTCCATCATCCCCCAATAGCATGGATATGAAACGGAGTCACAGAGCACTTTGAGGTATATAACACCCCATTGTCGGCCCGGAGCACGAGGAGCCTATTGGCAGACGGTTGTATAAGAGAGACAGTGAGAGAAAGCGAGTGTGAGAATGGATGCAGGTGCGAGTGAGAGGTGCTGGACAGATTGAAGCCCGGGTGTCAGAGGAGCTCATGGGCCCGTCAAACTGGATCCTGCATGGACTGCCAGTAACATCAGTCCAGGCGCCGGCTCGGCACACAGATCATGTTTAGGATTTTCTTTGCGTAACCCCCGCGTCTGTCTTTTTCATGGCGGGTTCGGATTTCTTCAATGGGTTTATAATTAATGCCTTGATGGTTACTAATGGCTGTGGCACTGAAAGCTTTGTATGGCACTCTAATTAGCTATTATAAATGGTTGGGATGGTTTGTGAGAATAAACACCGTCACTAGATGAAGGGAGACGGGTCATTCACTGAATGGGAGGTCACGGGATCATGTGTCTCCTTACTTGAAGTGACACCCCAAATTTGTCTCATATTCAGTGGTTATTAAGCAAATTAATTTTGCATTGGGATATACAATGACCCTTTTCAGATCTGCACCAAACACCGGACCGTACTGGTAATCCAAGCTCTGGAAAGAAAGGAGTTTGGTTAAGCACAGGACTGCAATCTTACTGTCAGAACCAGATCCACAACAGTTTCAAAACAACGAAAAGTCTAAATTGAATATTTTCACATTCAGAAAAGCGCTGTAAGAGCACAGGTTTGAATTCATGGAAAGAAAGTAAATGTGTGTCAAATGTTTTGTTCTAAAATCACTGCAGTAAATGTATATAAGACAATAAAATAGACTTAATTAAACATGAATAAATGAGCAGCTAGATTTAAGTTTGTTCTCACAATAAATGACCAATCAAATATTTATATTTATTATGTGTTTTTGTGCTTTGTGGGAATAAGCACTGTCAAAATAATCCCCATAGATTATTAGCTTTTTAACCTTATACCTAAAATATTATCACTTTTTTATGTACAGGCTACACTTCATACGGTATGGGACTGTGCAAACTAAAAGCTGAAATTCTAATTACCTTTGTAACATTTAGAGTATTTTGAATGAATGTCAAGGAGCTTGTAAAAGGAAATCTGCCTTTGGACTCCTGACATGCACTTTTGTCCAAATATCATGTAAGCTCTACATTCCTGTCATGTTTGAAAAGCCTGTTAATGGAGAACTGTTGTACGTGCATAGGCCAAAAACTTTACTAAAAGTTGTCAGTTTTGATTTGCCAGCAATGAGACGGATAAAAGATCTTCTAAGGTTGTTGTACATTCATCCAAACACTGACCTCTCAATGAAGAATTGACTCTCAGAAATGTGATCCAATGTTTATCAGACCTAAAGGGAGCGTTACAGCTGACTCGTACATCTGTGTGAAAAATATTTCTTGACACCCTGAGCCTTTGACCAGAAATAAAATGGAATATGTTAAAAAAAAAGAAGAGGAATCAAGCTGGAAGTGGGTTTCCCTCTCTGCTCACGCTGCATGATAACACAGTAGACATATCCTTCCCCCCTCAGTCTGCTTCATCTCTCCGAGAACGTGACCCTGTTTTCCTTTTCCCCTCAACCTGGTGAACCGGTAAACCCCAGGCAGCCCGGTTAAGGAGGAAATCACATCTTAGCTCTCTAATCTGATGCAGGGCTGCAGAGCTGGTAGACATTTGAATGAAGGCCTCTGATTCACAGCAGGTTAAGTGCTTCCATGAAGCCTCAGCATGTTGTTGTGCAGCCAGGCTCACACTGTGCCAGGCCTCCACCGCTTCAGATCCATCACTGGACTTCCTCCTCAATCTGCAGCGCACAGTCCGTACAGCTGGGCAGTCATTATGTGAGCAGCCTCATTAAGTCATCATACCAATGCTTCCTGTTGTGCCATCCACATCGTTTTTAATCTGGCCCCCAAACTATTCAGGCATGAGTGCAAAATGGCTGTTAAGAACAATTTCTCCAGTCATTTACATGACTACTTCCTCCCACCAATTTATCGGCTGAGGTGGCTTATTCACTCGCATCTGGACAACACTCCCTCGCCTTTACTCATCCACTGTGTGTACTCATATCTCAGGATTCATGAATCAAGGCTTCCAGAGAAATTTTGGAAAATGCACGAGGCATGTGAAGAAAATAGACACTTCAAGGAGACGGAAAACAAAATGTGTGTGAATTAATATCGCTCCAGCTCCGAGAGAAAAAGGAGTCGAGCGCTATCTTTGATTCAAATTAAAGCCCTATTCGCAACAGATGAGGCTGGCTGCTAAGAGGGTCCCGCTCCACACTGGAAATGATATGTGTAAACTATGTAATGTGAATGTTTTAGCCAAGCTGTGTTTAATTTTGTATCCTGACGAAGCGCATGAGAAACCTGCCTCTCCTTAGCTGTCTCGTTGAATCATATGGATATAATTTCATCCATTTACGTTTTTCTGCTCTTTGCTGTGGTTGCCACAGGGCATTTGGAAGCAGGCAGATTAAATGCACATGTTCTTCCCATCCGCAGCCGGGCCACTCTGCAGCTCAGCCTCCCCTCCGAACAGATCCGAAGTGTTGGTGGTTTTCCTCGTTGGTCAGGGCAGAGAAAGACACCTTGTGATAAACCAACTCGTTCCCCTCAAACCCCTTTTTTCATACGTATAAACTTATACAGGCGGCTTTTGAGCATTCACACTTTATAACATGTTTTATTTGGCAGTGTTTTCTTTCTTGCCACCACAACTCTTTCTTTGCCCCTCATCTTGTCTGTCAGGCTTGGCAGTGAAGGAGCCTGGATGTGTTAGTTATAACTAATCACAGCGGAGAGTTGGTCGAGGCTTTTAAGCTCTATTTCCTTTAATGGGGGGGCCCTCTGAACATGAGTAATAGTGAATGTCATGCTAGTAAGCAGCAAACAGTTGAGTCCCATGCCCCTGTCATTAGTCAGTGGCCTGCTCTACAGTTACTTCACAGGGCCACAAAGATAAGATATAAGTGCTAATGGAGATTCCCATGCATCTAAATCAACTGCAGAAAAGCTTAAGTGTCAGCAGAGAAAACATTGAGATTATTTGTAGTAGGAAATGACTCCTTTAAAATATATGTGACAGCACTTGCAGCCACAGTCATCGACGGCTGTAGATTTAAGAACATTTACCCAGGGACTGTATGTTCAATTTTGAGGTGCTGTACTTGAGCTTTTACATTTTACACTCCTCACTTCTACTCTAGAACTTTCTACTTCAGAAATATTCTTACTCTTATCTCAATTTATTTTACAACTTCAGCTGCCAGTTACTGTAGAGATTCAGATTAGAAATTGTTGCAAAAACCAATAAATAAGTTAGCTTGTATTATTATAGGTTAAGATATCCTACAGCAATGAAAGTCATTTGAATTCGTTCCACATTAACCAGCTGTGATGAACGTATGTCATAATCCAGTCATTTAATATACATTATTCTGAAATGGGCTTTTGGGTGTAATACGTACTTTCGTACTTTTCGATTTTGGTACAGTAAGTACATTTTTATACCTTTACTTAACTTGATTTAAAATGCAGGACTTTTACACGTGATCGAGTATTTCTAAGTAAGAAATCCATAACGGTACTTCTCCCCCGACTGATCTCTGCTTCTCTCCCCTCTTCATTTCTCTTCCTACGTCATGCATTAAAGCTTTAAATCAGATCTCTGCTTTGCATGTCAGCAGCTATATTTCCTGCGGACACCCCTCCATAACGGCTGGTTTGTTTCCATCATCCACAGCTCCTGCAGGTTGCTAATGAGCCGCCGCATGTGAGCGGAGCCGCACACTGCTGCCTTTTAGCCCTGGCTCTGTTTGGCCTTCTCCCTGCCAGTCAGGAGTCATTTCCCATGAAGGCCTCAGGCCCGCCGCACCTCCACTCGCCTGCATGCTGCGTCCATAATCTGTCCGTAGTGATCAGCCGCCTGTCCAGCCTCTCAACCCCGCTCTCGCCCCCTTCAGCCATGTCAAGACCCCGCTGTCATCCCAAATGTTTACCGAGCTACTGAACCCCCTACTCAAGAGTGAGACGGTGTCAAACAGTGCTCAAATCCCTCCACGCTGCCGGCGCTGCTCCACTCGTGCGGTAATCTGCCCGTTTACCTAAGACGGAGTTTTCAGAGAGGAAAACTAAACATGTTTAAAGCAATTAATGTGATTAGTGCTGTCTAAACTGTTTTCATAGATAATATCAAAGGTAAAATCAATCCTGTGTCAGAAGCCTTGGCCGGCACAGCTCCATGTTTATACCACTCTAACTCATGTGCTCATTACTCTAAACAGTTTGTTTTTGGGGGGGAATCTCCTCTTGGACGATACAGAGAACCTATTGACGTTTATGCGTTTTTTGCGTAGTTTTAGATGTTTTTATCAGCAATATTTTACTTGGGTTAATAATCTGGTTTTCAGCATTACTATCATACATTCTGTTGTACTATACACCTTTTTACATATGTATTAGTGTGGTATAGTGTAGTACAATTTTACTTCTCTATGCTTATATAACATTTTTATTTAATTCAATTGATTTTTTTAAGGATTTGGACAACTTACAAAATCATATTTCTAAGTAAAGTATCCTGTTTTGATTCTGATTCTTTTCAAGTTGGGATAAAACTCATAACCCTGGTATATAATGGCCATGGCTCATCATCAAGAGACTACAAATTGCTGAAATCAGTACTGTTAAAACACTTTGCTTCAACAACAGGAGCAATACTGGATTTCCCCTGCATGTCCAAAATATCCAAACCTAAGTAGGTTTTTGACATCCCATTTACTATGAAAAAGAATCCATTTTACAGATCGAATTGGCTTTGCTGAAAAATCTCTGTTGCGTAAAATACCTCATGCAGGCTTCTGGGTAGCGTCAGTGCCTCGGGGTGGCAGAGCCTGTTGGTTTCCCAGCAGGCAGTGAACCCTCCTCCGCCTCCCTGCTGCTGCAGCTTCCCGAGCAATAATACGCTCGACACGATTAACACGCTTTCCTCCACGGACCCGTTACTATAATTTAGCTTCAAATTTGTATTGGGGAAAAGAAAGCAATGAAAGAGTGATTATTCCCTTACATATAAATACACACATTTGGCACGTCAATAATAGTGGTGTTTGTTTTCCAAATGTTTGGCGCCGCGTTTCAGACATCGCCGTGGACCGCGTCTGTCATGACTGCTAGGGCAGTGTGGATGTTCCTCTGATTTTTATTAAACTTTCCCACCCTCGCTGCGTCTCTCATTTCCATCTGAAACCTTTGATTGGCATGACTAAAGAATAATATGTTTCCGCTGAACGGCGCTGCGTGATGAGAACTCTTAAAGACATTTTTTCCATGATTGTATGCTAAAGCCTGGACTCAGTGAGTGTGTGGATGAGTCCAGGGTAAATATTTTATTCATTAGTGCATTCCAGTCCTGTGCCTTTATTGTGACTCAATGCTGTCTAGTCAAGGAGTCATAGCTTTTATACATTGCTCTTCTCAGTATTAGCCTCACCACACAATACACACTGGGACCTCTCCAATATGGAAGGTGGACTGCTACTTGGAGAGGTCCCAGTTCACCTCCTAGGCCCTGATGTGGTGCCCTTGAGCAAGGCAGCGGACACCTCCAATCCCCCCCTCCCCATTGCTCCCTGGGCGCTGCACAATAGCTGCCCACTGCTCCTAGTACTAGGATGGGTTAAATGCAGAGGACCAATTTCACTGTGTGTGCTCTGCTGTGTGCATGCATGTGACAATAAAGAGGGTTTCATCCTCCGACTCTACACGTCTTAAAAACGTCTTGTACAACCCTAACCCTAAAGAACCCTCCTTTAGATTTTGGATCAAAATACATGTCTGTAGTACCAGTAAGTGTCAATAAACCTAATTGTCTTTACTCATATCATAATATTTACAATTTTAGACTTAGTTTAATACATTTAATCCTGATTCTTATATGCAGGGGGACCATTTTACTGATACTGATGCTTTTTACAGAAGGTTGACCCATACATTTGTGCGATTTATTAGCATAACATGTCTGTCTCTCCAAGCATTAATAAGCTCACATCCTACGTCCGTATGCAGTTTGCATACTGTTGATCTGAGTTAAATAAACTATACAAACTTAGCATGTGAGATTGTAGCCAGTTGTAAAAAAAAATGTGACAGTGAGAAAACAACAAAAAAACATGTCTCTTATCATATTGAAATTATACTTTTGTTTCCAAACTCTTGGCTTAAAACTCTCTTGAGGAGCTGTGCATTGTGAAGCCAACACCGTGCAGATTAAGACTCTCTTACTGCGCCACACACACACACACCCACAGATCAGCCTGGTCACCCAACACGGCTCTACCATGACTGGCTTAGGTTTCTCCCGTATTAAATGGAGCCTCAGTGAATAGAAGGCCCGGCCGGAGCGGTGTGAGTGAATGAAGGAGACCAGGGATGAGCATTTAGCCCAGATGAAGCTGAAGGCCGATTAGAAGAATGGTGTCACTCTCTCCTTAGCCGTAACCCGACCTGTTGTCAGCGGGCTTCACTAAAGGTCAGGCTACAATGGACAGTGGAGACCGCAGCAGCAACTGTTTGTCAGTGATGGTGCGTTTTCACCTCGGTCAGAAAAGCCCTTTTGCAAGAAATTGGTTTTAGGGAAATTTAAGAGAGCGGGGAACCTGTAATTTCAGGAGATTTAGTCTGACAGTGAGGGACAGCTTAAGAGCTTAAAGTAGTAGTTGTTGTAGTAGTAGTGGCAAAATGCTTTTATCAGACAGAAAGTGTTCCTGGCTCGCGGTTTTCTCCATGACTTCAATCTCATGTTCAGGTGCTTGACATAGAATGAACTCTTCAGATGAGGTGTGAAATTACCAGGGGGGAGACTTTAGGTTCCAACGTTTACTTTAATAGGCTCTCACTTAAATCTCACTCAGCAAGTCAAAGATATGTCCGGCATTATTGTGTAATTGATGGAAAAATATCAATTTTAGTGTTATATTTTGTTTCTTATATTTTAAATGAGCAATTTTCTTACATATAAGCTTTTATTTCTCGTGTAACTTCAACTTATTATTCTTGTAGTCACTGAGAACTGAGAGTTTATTTGTGAAATTTCTACATAAATGTTTGTTTATCTGACTTTTTTTTGCAGTTTGCAGTAATCAGTTATAAAAACTCCATTATTTTATACACATTTTCCTCTTTTTCATGTCATATCATGCCACACTTCTTCCTTAGCACACAGCAGTGTGGAGTAGATCCTGAAATAAGCACTTTACTTTTATGTACTGAATCAAGAATCAAGATAATAAAGGGATGTGGAAAATGATGGCACAAAGGCAGAACGGTTTGAGTATTTTTCAATTCTTGGTCAATATGAGAATAATACGTTTAAGCTATCTAAATAAAATATAATAAAAGCATTTAATATCAATATTTGTGTGCGATACTTCAACAAAAAGCCTCTTTTGTGCAATCCTGTATAAAATGATGCATCTGGAGTCTTTAAAGTGTGAAAATAACTGTCTTTGCAGAAGAAAGATGCTCTTAATTTGCTGTCTCTGTGACCGTCTCCGTATATTGATGTCCGGCTGCTCCTGACAGATAATGAGATTAACCTCAGGTAGATATGAGTGACGTTGAGCTATGCTTCCCATACTACTGTTTCCCATATACATGATGTGACTCTTTACACCGCGGCTTCAGCAGGGGGTCTTGACATGATCCGTCTCATCAACCAATCAGCCGTGTTTTCTGCTTAAGAGCAGGAGTGGACACGCGAGACGCCTCATGAATCATTCACGTGTTAACAAATCTGTGGTGTTCATTGGCTGAGTGGTTCGGATCAAATGGGCCAAGCCGGGTCTGATACGAGCCTGTTCACAGTCACTGTCACTTGTCAGTCCGAGGCACTATACACAGCCGAACACTTATCTCATGCTATGCATTACAGCCCATTAACCGCCGCTGTACAGCACACTCCAGTTTCCCCCTGCAATTCAGACACAGCCTTGAGGCAGGTGTACTGTCACGCACGCTTCTGTCTTTCAAGTGGACCTCGTTTTCAACAAAGGACGCTGGATTGGCCACGTAATTCAAGAGCGATGGAAAAAAAAGCTTGCAATTATACCTCCCATGTTCTTAAGCATCTCTCGCTTTTCCATAGCTGGTTTATATGTGGTGTAAAGTGAACTCCTCCAGCTGTAAGAGTGTTTAAGGGACTGAGGTAAGAGTGGTCACAGACTTGTACATATACAGAGCCAACATCTTACCAGAACATGCCCTGATTGATTTCTTTTTTTCTGTGTGCATGCATGTGGGCGTCTTTTTGTTTCCTTTTGTGGTCTTGCACATACCTGTCTCACTGTGGTTGTCTCTGTGTGTTTCTGTTTATGCATACATTCCTGTGTCATGTCCCTGTGCCGTGTTTCCCTCCTCCACAGTTCGAGGGCTGCAACAAAGCGTTCTCACGTCTGGAGAACCTGAAGATCCACCTGAGGAGCCACACAGGAGAGAAGCCGTACCTGTGCCAGCACCCCGGCTGCCAGAAAGCTTTCAGCAACTCCAGCGACCGAGCCAAGCATCAGCGCACTCACCTGGACACGGTCAGGAACCCTCAAGTCTCTGCTCTGTCCCAATGTCTCACCAGAGTTGGTTAATGCTTAACCGATCTTTGCCGAAAACAGCGTGGGTGGTCGCTTAGCTGAAGGAAACACATCTGCATGACATTTTGGTCGCTAAATATTCAAATATGTCGAATAAAATATTTAGTTTCACATCTATTTAGGGATTGGATTCTGTGCAAAATTAAAATGTGAGGTATTCATTAATCTATCAACGAACTTCCATTCATTATGAGTGTGTCTGCTCACGCTGTGATCCCTCCTTCAAGTTAAACTTCTCTCCAAGTCTTAATGCCTATTTCCACATCTTGACAGTGTAAGTGTTTAATTAGCTGTCAGTCACTGAGATGTTTGACTCTCTCTATGCTGGCAGTGACGTGTCAGATCATTAAACGATCAGTTCCTTCAGGTCGCTAACACACTTGGATTGGAGCTGAATTTGCAGACACAGCTTCGCCTGTTTCTCTGACCGGTATAGAGGAAGGGAAAGGTTGAGTCACCCATCGCTGCCACTCGTCATGTCTCAGCCACGCACCAATACCTCACTTTATCACCATCCACAGGCCAACACAGCTCTGGAATAAATAGCTTATTTTTGCTCAAATAACGTACGTTAGTATTCATTCCCACAATTCAGACAACTCGACAGTCATTTCTTGCTACTAAGCAACTATTTAATTAAAATATCTGCAAGGTTTGGGGATAGTTTTAGTTCATTTGTGATCACTAAAACATATGCACCACTTAAAGCCAACAATAATATCATTTTATCACATCTCTGGAAATCAAGGACATTATTTAGTAAAAAAATATGCATTTATAAATGTCTACCCTGTTACAATCAGGCAGTGAAGTCTGGGTTTGTATGCATCCAAAATTAACCTTATGTAAATGTTCTATGGATTATTAGTGCACGCAAAGTTAAAACAATTCTCTGAGGTTGTTACAATCTAAACAACACATAGCACCCTCTATCTATACCCCCTAAATAAGATATATAAGAATAAGATAAACAGCTCCGAGAAAATTTAAGAGACCACTCCACATTTTTCTTAAATCTTTATCTCTACATGTACGGCAGCCATTCCAGTGTTTGTTGAATTTCCACATAGAGAAGAAGTGTCATTAGTTTATAGAATAAAATAAAATAAATAATACTAATTAATTTGACATACCTATAAATAATAAAACAAGAGAACATGATTATGCTCTGGTCTCTTAATCTTTTCCGGGGCTGTATATTCAGTGACTAAACAAACCTCTTCATTGCAGACTGGATATAAATGTAAATTCTTCAAAGGATAATTCAAAATATGAACCAAATTTGTTCATTAAATACTATTTTTCAGAGCCCTAAAAATGGTTGCAGGTATTAGACAGTCGATTAGTTACAAAGGGGTTCTGATTTTTTTTTTATGTGCTTGTAAAAATGGTTTTCCCTTCTGAGGTCAGAGAGGTGGATTCAGACTATATGACCAAGTACTAAAAAAGCCAGATAGAATAAATACCAGTTTTAATCACTCGAATTCACCAGCTTCTGCAAAGCTCTCAATGATATAGATTCTCATTTGAGTATTTTTATATTATTTATATTTCCAGAATATTTTCCCCCTGTGTTTCCCTGCGTTGGCCCGACACCACTGCTTTCAGTGCACGTAATAATAAATCACTCAGAACCTTAACATAAGCAGACTTCTGTTTTTCTATCAGTTCGGGATTTTCTTCCACGGCCCGATCTCTCCTCAGTGTGATATAAACGATACAGCTAATCTGGGACCCTGATGCTTATGGCTTCACATTAACGCCCCGCTGAGGCCGTCACTGTGCCAGCGGCCTGCCCTGCCAGAAACACTTTACAGGGAAATCATTTTCAAGCTTTAATGGTATTTATCCTCCACAGAAGTTGTGCTTGATTTTTTTCCTACTCAACGTTCTGCGCTGTTTTGTTGCTTGACAAAACAAACATGGCGAAGATGAGTGGCACTGTAAGCGCCTTGCAATAACAACGGCTTATTTACAGAGAAGGTCGTGGTGTGGAGGCAGAGCTAATAAAGCTGCGTATCCTCTTACACTTTAATGGGCAACGTATATTCCTGACGATGAAGAGAAAAATTACTGCGGAAAATCCCTCAATCTGCGACTACATGCTGTATTTGCTTGGTTAATGGGAAGAATGTGAAATGATGAGGAAACTCCATCACAATTAAGTAATTCTACAGATTCCAACATTTCCCTCCTTACACATCTGTATGTCAGCATGCATACAGGTCATACTGAAGGTATTCAGTAACACCAACAACACTTTATTCGTTCAGAATTTAGTAGAAAGTAGAAAAATCCCATCACAGTCCTATTTTCTTAAACATGCAAATAAAAAACCTAACCATTTCTTTATAATTGACTTCACATGTGACAGGCATTGTCGAGTATTCTTATTAATTATGTTGCATTGATGTTGTTTGATCACAAAGAGACAGTTCACTAATTCAATGGGAGAAGAAAAGCAGCACAGCAAGTAAAAAAAACTTGGAGGTTCTGAATTCAAATACAAACTATCAAGGAGATCATTTGTTATTGAAATGTTTAATGACAGATATTTTCTTCTCTCTTTTTCATGCCTTTTTTCCCTCTTCTTACTTCCTCTGTCAGCTGCAAGGTAGGACTTCAACTCTGCCTCTACTTCATTATATTTCAAACTTACTTTGTACAAAAAGTGCTTATTTACACCTGAATTCCCCTCATTGTTCTCTCATATCTTTCTACAAAACTGCCAAATGTGTGTATTGTGTCTTTGTCTTTACAGTAAAGTGATTTTAAATGTTACACAAACTTAAAACTAAAGTGAAATATTGTTTTTCTGCCTGTAGAAACCATACGCATGTCAGATCCCCGGCTGCACCAAGCGCTACACAGATCCCAGCTCTCTACGCAAGCATGTCAAGATCCACTCGGCCAAAGAGCAACAGGTGCGTAGAAAGGTAAGACAGCTTCTACAAGAGAGGGATGAAACAGGAAAGATAAAGAGGTTAGGTTATATATAAAGAGTTATTTAGAAAGGCCAAATCCCTATCAGAGCAGACTGGGCTCTTTCTTCACAGTAGAGGCAGAAAAATGCAGAATATGAACCTGAAAATGAGCTGAATAGTTCATCTTTACAAAAAACAAAACACATTTCAATAGTTGATGTCCAGTCAAAACAGGTGGGACAAAGATGTGTATAATTTCTGGAGTCGTGATATCGCAAGAAACTCGTTCCACCATTAAAGAGCCCCAATATCATGTAGAGGTGCCTTGCTCTGGAGCTAGTGTGCACCTTTTTCAGTATGACTGAATTCAAGTCAGTAAGGTAGGAAAACAGGTTTTACAAACAGACCCGTCTATATAATCTGTCCTGTTCTGATTTAAAGTATCCACGGATCAAACTAGCTGGTTTAATTCAATATTTGGGAAGCAGAGGGGTTGGGTAGAGGGGTGTCTCCTCAACAATAGATCAGGTCGGACCACATTTCATCGTGTTCATGTTCAAAAGCCCATTCTTCCCCTGACTGGAAGTGGGTAAATACCAGAGAAAGGGCTCATTGTTGTGGAAGGGGCTGGATAGTGGCAGGCTGGATGATGTGTTTCTTTGCCTAGCTCCGTAAAGGGAAACACATGTTTGCTTGTAGCATTGTTAATAAGCTGCACAGCTGAAAACCCCAGTGAGCAGATGTTATGGACAAATGTCAAACAAACGTTCTTACTTCACTCTAGGGGAAGAAAGAGGAAAAGCTGTTCGGAGTGTCGCAGTGTGGAGAACAGAGCCCCAATTACACGTGATGAATGTTTAGCAGGAAAACTCATGAGGATCCCCTGGAGGACAAGCACATACATATTTATTGACATACAGTATTCCAGTGTCATAAAGTGGAGTATGCCAGCTGTAAAACTCGATCAATCATCTGTGATTGTACTGGCCGGAGAGGCAGAAGGTCTAAAAGGATGTTAAGTCACGCACAGATATGGTTGTTATCCGTCCACTTGGCTCATCGCTGAGGGTTAGAGTAGATTGCTGTGATAGTGCCGAAGAATGTTTCCAGCCACAGTCCGACCACAGAATCAAAATGTGGGTTTGATTTTCATGAAATAACAAAGGCTGGATTTGTGGAAGGATGGACCGACTAGCAGAAACAGAGATACAGAGACAGATAGGGTAGAGATGATGATGATGAAGGAAAAAAACTGACCTGAAATAACACTCATAGTAACACTAAAGATCGTTATGCCTCTGAGCATCACAGATCCCGTACACACATACAAATATACGTGTTATTCAAGAAGGATAATATCAAAGAACGCTAAAAAGTTATTGAGATTCTATCACTCAAGTCTGAAAAATGCCTCATAAATAAGCTTAAGTTTTATTGCACAGATGACGTGTTTATGTTGAGATTAGTTTTTACTGCCAGGTTTTATTTCAACACAAACTAGCTGAACATATTGACAAAATGTTACAAATGTTCGCTTGCTAAGGAACAGCTCTTCAACCCGTTATATTTAGTAATAAATGAGGTCATTTAATGTGATTGCAATTGCAGTTCTAACACTTGAGCAATGTTTGAAAGTTGAATCATGATGTAAACCAGCTAGGTTTACATTTACATTTCTGAAGAATAAGCTTGAGGCTGGTTAAGTTGTTACCCTGTAATGGTATCAAAATACCAAACTTTTGGAGTTGTAATAAATACGTTTATAGCCCGGAACAAAACACCCTTTCAATCCCTTTAGCTGTATCCCTGTTCATGACATCTATAGTGGGGATGAACAACTCACTCATTTAAGTTTTATCAAGCCTTAAAGTAATAATCATTCTCCATGCAAAGATGGCGACGGTCAGACCCACTCACATTGAGCTTCACAACATCTTCCAGAAACCTATGAACCACGTCACATCCATATTTTACACAGTCTAAGACCCACTTCTTCCTTTCTCCATAAAACTTAATTTGATATTGGAGCCAAAGCAGAAGCATTGAGACCTTCTGTAGATTGTTTTAAAACGTCTTCCTTCTACACACTTCCCAGTCGCTGCGTTTAATTTACAGGCTCTTTGAAGCGGGGTCTCCTGGGTAAATGGAAGATGTGGTTGTTGGGACAGTGCTGGTGTGTACCTCAGCAACTGTAATGTTTTATTACAGAGGAATCCACAGAGGTCAGCTGTGCAGCTGATTTATAAGGCAGATGTTTAATTTCTTCAACGGACACACGTTAGGTTTGGGTTTCTTCTGTGTGGCGTGTGATCGACTCTCCAGCTGAAATGTGTCTTCAGTTGCCCCACATTACTGCTGGCAGGGAGAAAAACAGAAGCAATCCTGCATTGGCTCTGAGTTGGTACACTGATCACTTAGCCACATTGTTCAAGGCCAAAGTATGACTCAAAAAGCTGCATGAGCTCTCCTCTGGGCGCCCCTGACTGACAATGTAATATGTTACTGTTTCAAATCAACATTACTATCACGTTATTTTATTTAAAAGGAAACAGAAATACACACCCAGCCTACAAATAGAGAAGAAGTGTTTTGTTCTATGGTTGTGTAATCTTACAAACCAGATGGAGTTCTGTATAAATGACTCACCAATTCTTGTAAAAATGTTCCGTTTTTTCTCATGTTTGTGATTGGCAGCTGCGGCCCTGTCCTCACATGGAGCAGGACGTCCTGAGTGACTGTCTGTCCATGCAGCACCTCCACAGCTCGTCCTCCTCGCAGCACCTCTACAACGGCAAAGATGGCCGTTCTCCCGGACTGGGCCAAGACATCTTCACAGGTGCACACAGGAAGCTGCTCCGTAATCCAACACCCTGAATATGTAACCTCTTCCCCTTATGAAGTCATTAAGTAATCTAATACTTAGTCAGCAGCAACAATTTAGGTCTTTAGTATCTCTCTGCGGCCCTTTTCCTTTTCCTTTCCTCTCCGACTTCTTTATTGGCAGGACATTTACAACACTTAAATACTAACAGTTGTAAGAAGTTGTATAATTTTCTTTGAATTGCTGTCCCCTATTATAGAGATGAAGTGCAATGTAACTCAGAGAGGTTTTGTTTCTTAGTTTTTGTTCAACACTTTACATACATTTCTCAAAACCTTATTCATTTCGGAAATTTCCAAAAACACGTGAGAAGAATTTGTTACAGCTTATTTTTCATATAAACTGTGCAATTCCGATTGATGTTGTTGCAATGAAGGTGGAAGATGCAAATAACCAAAGTCTTGCATCATCTCATGGACGGTATAACGGATAAAAGATCACCAAAATGTCCCTCTAACTTTCGGTTGCAGTAAAGAAACAAACAAGATTTTTCATGGAGAATATTTCTTAGTTTTAGTTATCGTTTCTTTTGCTGCCAATTACTTCAATCCCTGGTAGTATTGAGTTGATTTGAAAGGACTATTGTACCAATTGTAATGATTTGTTTCTATAATTTAAAACATTTATTGCTTTAAACCACAATTATAACGTAGGTGCAGGTACTTAATTCAACCGTTATTGTCTTGAAACATCTTCCAAATGTTACATTTGCACGAATAATGCTCAAAGGTTAAGTAAGTTATGGCATAAATCCCTCTATTCTTTGCTTTTGGGCTTGAATACAACATGTCATATGACACCGGTAGTAGCACAATCCTTGTCTCAAAATATGGATGGCCAAGGGATTTTCCTCCAAACAAAAGCCAGCAGGCGAGATCCGACCGCCAGATATCCAAACACCTGGCAGAGCGATCACCGAGTCATTGGTGGTCATCAGCAGCCATGTCAACATTCCTGCAGATGTATTATGGTAATTTTGTTCTTTCAGGCAGAAAAACCATCCTTACCGCACCTTTTATTCGAACAAAAGCACACTATAATTCAACAATCTATAATTGCTTATACACATTTCATATCAACATTTTAGCTGTTGGACTCCCCATTGGTTATTTTAGTTCAGATGTAACAACCTGGCATTTTTGTTTGCTTGGTTTGTAATTCATAACCATATCATGTTAACCCGTCATCTTGTCATGCACGTGCTGCAAAAAGCATTACGACCCGCCACAAATGGAAACTTTTATGCCTCACATGTGGGCGCTTAAACCTCCATTTTTCTAATTGATGAATTTGACCGTGAAAATGTGTCAACACAACTCCGGATTGGGAACGAGAGAGAGAGAGATAAATAGATTTTCACAATCTTAAAGACAAGACGGATTACCTCAGTTCACATCTGTCCCTGTTTTCTGCCTGTACCCTATCCAGGCTCCCCCGTTGCTCTCTGTTATTGTTGCTGGAACTCAGCACACCGTTGACGACTGTAAACGCTCAACTGCTCTTTGAGTGTCCACCCGGGCCTCTGCGTCTTGGCTCTTTTCCCCTCTGCCTCCCTCTGTCTCTGAGTGGATGTTGCCTACTCTCTTGTTTAAAATGCTTTAAAGCCCTGAGGACTTTGCTCGTGAGTCGATGCCAAAGCGTTCAGGGATGCAGTGTTATTCAAGGCCAGGAAAGATGTTGCAGGTTGGCATTCAGGATCTCCATTTTCATGAGTTCCCCTTTGTTTCAGGGCCAATAGGATGCATGGAAGAGGTGGGGCAAGGTGGGCAGCCATCCCCATCATTAACACTTCTGGAGCAGAAAATGAGTCATGCTTCCAGTCAGAGTTAAACTAGTTTTCCTGTTATAAGTCTGCTCTTATTCACATGGCTGCAGCAGGGCTTACGAGAAGCCCCTCTCTGTTTTATGGAGCGTAATTAGAGTTCCCTGATTAACCAGAGGAAGGACTCATCGTAGTTTTAGTGCAGATGTTTACATGCTCCTGCTATTATGCTCAATGGCTGACATCCCTCTCCATATCCCTTTAACTCAGGAATTTCTTCCTGAGTTTGACTAGCAGCATTTCAGATCCAACATCTTCAAAACATAATCCTCTATAACCCATAAAGAGTGCCATCACATCCTTTCACTCCTCTCCCACCACAAGGAACCAGCGATGAAATTGAGGCAATCACAGCCATTATTTGTCGACTGTTTTGCTGGTCTGATAGCAGATGTTGGGGCTAAAGGGGAAAACATTTAAGGACTGTGATTGATGATTTGGGGGTAATGAATCAAGCTTGTAACCATTTCAGAGTGCTGTCAGATCAGGCCCCAGCATGCTTCCACTCGAGAACAGCTGCGCCTGGAAACGGTAAAACCAGGAGCGCCGATCTTTTCCCCTCCTTTCATCTCCTCCTGTCTTCCCCTCTCGTCACTGGTTAACTGCCCCAACAGTCAGCGGGTGGATCCTGGGAAAGAAATCGTACGTTAAACGGAGCGGAAGATGGCGAGAGTAGATTTATTGTGCTGGTGGAATAAGTGAAGAGCCAGTTTAACTTCTCCCAACTTTAAGACTTGGTTTCTACTTCTTTATTTCACTGTGATTTGACTCTCTCTGGAGCAACATTTCCCTAATAAACAAGAGCAAACATGTCTAGAGAACTGATGGTGGATTTGTTGACTGATATGTTTAGTTTATTAGTTTATTCTTTTGTGGACAGTCCCCATTAAATAACTGTAACAAAAACAGTAAATGGGGCAGCTTTAGCCAACTTGGCTCATTTGTCCCCGGCCAGATGATAATAGACACCCTAAACACCCAATACATCACGAACATTCATTAAGAAGAAAGGAGGAAGGACAAGGAGATAGGATAAGAGAAGTGGTAAAATGCAACTGTAAAACCAAAAGCACACAAGGGACCTACAAGCACAGAAAGCATTAGCACCAATGGATCATGTGCAGCTGCAAGAACTGCTAGACAAAGTGCACAATATGGTTCAAAATGGTTAGACTTTACGATATAGCACATAAGTACGGTGGCCGACAGGTGCAAACGCGCCCAAAAAACTTCCATTAGTTGAAACGCGCTGCACTTTAAAAAATAATTGCATATACAAAAACACAAATGTGTAATCCCCGAAATGTCAACAAGCACTCCTCTCCCAGCTGTGCTGTGTGCATCACTTTGTACTGTCCCCAGTACCGTTGTGTTTTGAGCTTCTTGCAGCGTTTTGTTTATTAGAAGACGCTGATCATGTCTCATGAAGTTAGTGAAGATTTTCCTTCATTTGAATGTTTTGGCACATTTGTGTTTAATTATTTGTTCAGTTTTCTAACTTGCTCAGGATTTAAAGGTTTTGTGCCATTGTAAGGTGTTCGCACCTGTCTGCCACCGCACATTAGTGTAAATTCTAGCTGCTCCCAAAATATACTTTCTTATTACTGCCAAATTAATCCTTTTGGATTTTGGCTGTGGGTCAGACGAAACAACACATTTTAATACAGCACCTCTGGCTTAGGAAACTTTGGTAGAGTTCTTCTCTAGGAACAAAAAGATATCATTCATTTGTTATAAAAAAATATTATTAGATGCAGCCCTGGTTTCCATTGTTTCTGAACAGGAAAAATGAAGGCTGTGTTTAATACGAGTCCACAGCTTGAAACAGTAGAAAAGTTGGCAGCATGCAACCGGCTTCAGTAGAGAATGATGCCCCCCACAGACCGCTGTCAATAAAATATTCATCAAATATGATTTACAAATACTCTTTAGAGTCAGCAAATCCAACCGTTCTGTTCTTTATTTTCTTAGTATTTTGTAAGAGGAATTGATACAGATATAGTGTGATGTACAAACGCAAAAATAAAAATGTATCGCACAACCGTGAGGCTGTACAGTAACCCTATTTTCCCTTTTCGAATACCCTACTTTTTAAAGCCATCGCTCGAACACATGTTACATTTCACTTTATTATTGTGTAATAAGCACAAACAGCTGAAAGGACAAACAAGGCCAACCCCGTGGCAGTACAATCAATGTATCCTAAATCACAAACAGGGCAAACACAGAACATTGAAGGTTGTCAAAACAAAAGTTCCATTGCCATGAAATGGATGGCACATTTAGTGAATTAGCTTTGTTTGTCTTTCAGGCATGTACGCCGGCTCCAGCACCCCCCATCACAGCACCTCAGTGGAGCTCATCCCCGCCACCGCCAACCCCACCTCCGTCCCGACGGCTGACCTCTCTTCCAGACAGCACCGACTGGACCGGGACCTCGGCAGCCCCCATCACCTGTCCCCGCTGGCAGCCATGGACGGCCCCAGAGACGGGTGAGTCCTCGGTGTAACATGCATGTATTCTTCTGTGGTGATGTGTCAAACTAACCCTGTCTCTGTCAAGGGAGGCAAAGAGTGGGAGTTATAAAGATTAAATCTGGTAAAAGAAGATATTCCTCCAATTAAAAATCTGTCTTTTCACATTAAAACAAACTAAAAAATGAACCCTTCCAGAGCATTTTGAAGTGAAGTGCTTTAGAGGGGGAATAATTGGACCTCAATGGTTATAACATCCCTTTAATTGCTTCTTGCCATAGAAAAAACAACAACTCTTGTAGCCTTTTTGCATAAATAAGCGTCGATAGGCAGGTTCTTTTCGGATTTGCTTGCAGGTTTTTACTTGGTTCTGACACCTGACACTTTTTATAAATGTTCTTAAATTCAACACAGTCAATAAAAGAGCAACAAACCCTCACTACAGATTCTTCTGATTGGCCCTTACAGTAAATACCGAAGTTACCGAAAACTCTTAATGGAACAACGTTTTCATTTCACAAAAGCCCGAAAAATAAAAAGATTTCATTGCAAAAGATTATACTTTAAGGGGCGGCAGTAGCAACTTAGCTTGGGAATCGGAGGATCGAGTGTGGACGGGTGTCGCCTCCTGGGCACTGCTAAGGCACGTCACTCAGCACACGTGTGATAAAAGTTGATTGAATTTGACTCATCTATTTCAAGTACCATTTCCATACGTTAACATATACAGTAAGTGCCCTTCTAAACACTAAAAAGTCAGTTGACCTTTCTTCCTCCATTACTCACGCTGATGGTTTCATGATCCTCACACAGATTTTGACCCACTGCGTTCCCATTGTTTTCCACCTATTTATCATCCTGGATCAAGGCAGATCCGCAGGGCAAACCCTCTTAGATCATCTTAGGTTAAGCCTCTCGATTTACTGGAAACAGACTCAACTCCATGACCCCTAAGACATCCCTCGTGGGAAGAGGGGGTGTGCTGGTCACCTCCGGGTTGCTGTGACGCATCACCAGCTCTATTTCTGGCACTGGATGAGGTGTTCATAAAGTCCCCCATCTCCACTGGATACGGCCGCATCAGCACTATGACCAAACCTCTTGGCCGTACATGATTCACACTTTAATGGGCGTGAACTGTGGAAAGATCGTTTGGTGTTTATGCAATGAGCTTTTATCCTCAAATGACATGAATCAACACATTAGAAAACATTACCAAACAATAGGAACTGTACTAATCTAGTGGTAATCATGTTTAACAGACATTATTTGTTGAGCGATTATACGACAAACACAACAATGAAGTGCATTCAAGTCTGCCACCTTAGATTAGGCATCTGTCAGATATTTGTGAACATAAGTTCAAGTGGGGATACTTTTTAAAGGAAGATAATTGAATTTGACTTACTAAGTGGGACAGGATTGCTACATCTTTGGCAAAGAACAAAAATAAGTCCTGTTTTCTTTCAAATGAATAAAGAAATGAATCGACTGTAACAAGAATACAGGGATAGTTGCACTTTAACATATTTACAGAAAGCTAACTCACATTTAAGCAAACATGCAGCTGTCATGCTCCAGGAAACAACTCTTTTCATTTATCTGTGTCGTTCTCTTTTGTGTGTTTGTGTGTGTGCCGGTTTTATACGAGGCGCAGCATGTTTCCTATTAGTGCGGATGATTTCCCCCGGGAGCCAGAGTTACAGAGCCTAAGTGTCGTCAGGAGACACAGTGTGTACTGTACTAAACAATGTGCTGAAAACCAGGGAGGTACAAAAGGAAAACAAGTACTTTACAGTTTAATAACATTGAGAAAGAAGGGATGAAATCAACCATCATAAACCCTTGTGTTACAAAAGTTATCGTGTTACATAAACATGCTTTCTTTTAACTCCGTGGGCCCGGTGACTGTGTGTGTATATACACTTTTTCTGGGAGTGTATACAGCATATGACAGAATGAGGTTTGATGGGTTTCTCACTGTAAATGCATTTGCACTCGTGTGTGTGAGTGAGAGGAGTTTACATATAGTAATCCAGGAAACACACATGACTGCATGTGATCGGGGTGTGAGGCACAGCAGACTGCTTCACTTCCAGCACAAACACAGCAGCGGGTCGACGCGGAGAAAACCTTCTCGATGTAAACGTGCGAGTGCCGCGCTGAGACGCCAGGTCGGCCTTGGAGCATCTGGACAGTGATGTGTTGTTTCAAGCCTTAAAAGCAGGAGGAACGCTGGTGAAATGACCTCGCGGTTTCACTGCCTCTTTCTCGGCGGCATGCACAATTACCAGCGTGAGGAGAGAAATGGAAAGTGAAAAGGACCTGAGCGGTGGATGCTGTAACAGCGGCTACACAGGCAGGGCAACATGATTGGATGTGAGATGTAAGTCTGTTCCTTCAGGTGCTTGATGAAGAACATCTGAACAGTGTGTGTGAGACTGTGAGTGGTTAGCAGTGAGAATCCCCTTTCTTTCCATTATGTAACTTAAGTGCCTGTTATGCCATAAAAGTAATCTTCCGTGTTTCTTCCCCACCTTAAGATCCAACATACTTGTGACGTGATGACAACGCATTAAAGCTGAAGCAATTTCCAAATTTACAGATTTCATCAAATCAAGATGTTTGACCTAAAAGCAGTCACACACACACACACACACACACACACACACACACACACACTGGAGTGCCATATCTGTTCATCACACTGTGTGGACGCAGGGTGGGGTGAGGAGGCGGGGGGCGTTACAGTACGAGTGGCCGGGCATGAAACGTCGACTCACATTTGCCTGAAGATGGAGCATTTGATTTACATGTTTAAACCTTGAGTATACAGCCCGCTGCCAAAGTCAATATCAGCGCCGCACTTGTTTTTCCCAAACGGTTTAGCAGGACATTAAACATTTTGACAAAATTATCAAACTAGCCCGCCTCTAGTGTGGCAGCCTCTGACCTCATAGCTAAATGTGTTTACTCTGGCTCAAATGGGCCATTTAGACTCCTTTTACTTTGTAAATACCAGTGTCATTTTTCTGGAGCTAATATTAAAATATGCCAGTTTAAATACATTTGGCAATCGGCATGGCATGAGCGAGAGTTAGAGAGAGAGTGTGTGTGTGTGTGTGTGTGTAGGGCCTCTCAGATGGCTGTTGGAACATGGCGACTTGTGCTCACAGAGAGATGGGTGGTAAATGTTGTCATTCACTGCTTCAGCCATATGTGGTTATATAATTGCGGAGGGGAGAGACTACGGGCTCTACCTGCGTATTGATATTAGAGCCCCTCTGCAAATATTAGTTCGAGGTGGTTTGATACCTCAGCAGTGATTGACACAGGCTGATTGGATTAGAGTGGCAGCAGAGGCGGCACAGAGCTACATTGGCGCTCTGATGGGGGACTTTCACGGCTCGTAACTTTACACTGTCTGTCCTCCGGCCATTATGATTCTCCAGTGATCCAGAAAACCAGTGTCAATCTCACAGCCCAAACAAAAACATTTTTCAGTTAGACGCTCATGGCAGAATGTGGTAGGGCAGTTATCTTTCTAAGACTAACAGGGCCCCCAAAAATATCCTTTGCTGTCCACACTGGAGCCTGCAGGGCTGGATTAGCATTAGCTTAGCTTTAGCCAGGATGCTGCAGTCTGTCCCTCAAAGCACAGCTTTAGCTCGCTAACCAGAACCAGAAGTGTTCCCACCAATATGTGCCAAAGACCCCCGTCATCTCAGAGGGGCTTAATGATCCGAGAGATGAGAGGCGAGGCGGAGGGTGTTTGTGGGGAACGTAGTCTGCGGAGGACAGAGTCTGATCCCTGCTCCCTGGTGGGATAGTTAGCCGCAGGTGAAGGAAGACGAACGAGGAGCAGGGCAGAACTGCTCATGAATCTTCCTGTTTCTTTCCATCCCATCATGCCTCAGAGGGCAGCTCCTCTGTAACACAAGAGAGCATCAACTTGAGGAAACATTTCTGGACAATAGTTGCAGTCGACGTCCAAGTTATTTTGTCTGAACTTGCGTGGCTTCAGGCACAAAAACAGTATTTTTTATCCTCTTTCTGTTGCACTTCTTCGAGCAATAAAGTTCCCATCCATCCGTTATAGAAGACAGCACACAAGGGTATTTTACATATCTGTCCACACTCTCCCTAACCTCCAAACCTTCTAAATATTTATTAAATTAAGTCCATCTATCTGATACCCTCACTTTAAAATCCCCTCCATCTGTACCTTGGAAAAGGTCAGCGGTCGAATCACTCTCTCATAGCAGTGGGACAGGAGAGTTGGGCTGGCTGGAAAAATAGGAGAATTGCTGGATGGTCAGTGAAGATGAATATCGGGGAAAGATTAATGTGGCAAATGAAAGATTCCCCTCATTCCTGGAGCCTGAGTTGCTAGCAGGCTAATACTTGCGAGAGCTGGGCCGGGGGCAGCTGGCAGTGATTAGCTTATGATTCACTTTAGCTGCACATAGAGGCAGCTTGTAAAAATATGAACAGTATAACTGTTTCCTGAGTTTGTGCTGACAGCAGCTCCCGGGGGGGTTCTGCACTCTGCAGGAACACATGACCACGCACTGGGCCTGTGCCAACCCGTGGATTAGCTACGCTCGCTAACAGCTAGCTTCTCCGCAGCTCCACTAACAAGGTGCCACACAAACTTCCTCAGTTCTGTGGAGATGGACATGGAGGTCAAGTGCCGTTCATTTACAGCAGAGCACTTAAATTTGATACCCAGATGAACATGTTGATGGCAGTGAAAACCTTCAATGTAGGACATTTCTGTTGCTCAGCTGTTTCTCCCAGAGGCATCAGACCTGTCAGCTAAATTAGGGTTTGTATTGAACTGCTAATCCAGCAAACGTGACATTTGGAAAGTCTCCCTCTTGCGTGTTGGAAGTATTTACATATTTGAAATAACAGCATTAGCACAATATAAAAAAACCCATTACTGTTAAAATGTACCTACTTTTACTTGAGTTGTAAAACATTATTGGCTGCAAAATGTACCTGTGTGAAGTCTTTATGGAGTGGTGAAGGAATGAGTCCTTAAACCCGGAAATTAATATGCTTTTTACCACTTCTGGTCCTCATGTTCTGAACCATAGTTTTTGGTTGAATGCCTGAAGTAAGGTCAGTGGTTAACACGAGCTCAAGAGATTTTCACGTTTTGTTCTATGACATAAAACACATCAGTAAAACCTCCACTTGTGATGTCGCAGCTTCGTGCACTTTGACCTCTGTTACCTTCTCCCTTTATAAACCAGTCTCCTCTGAAGGCCCTCCACAAAGCCACTGCCTCCTCCTGAGTCCTCCTCATTCGTGGAGCAGTAGGTCATATATTCGGCTCCACTCAGGCCGGCAGAGAGCCGTCATCTGAGGGCTCCACCGCCTCCAGAAACACTCTGTCATCACCTTCATATAGCGCTTAGTGCAAACCATATGCCTCCACAGCACCGCGGCGCGTAGTAACACAGCAGCAGTTTATGTGTTGGCATTCCTGATGTGCTGTCATGAGAGGGCCGTAAGTAGCTGTTGAATATTTGGGGAGGTGATTGACCAGCTTTGTCTTTTAAAGGCAGGTCTGTTGGCCATCAGTCGGAGTATGGACCAGAGTAACCTTTCACGAAGCTAATATCAAATGTGCGATATTGAGTCATTAAATCGGGACCTTCAATTTCACAGTGAACATTTAAGTGTCTGAATGAATTCAAGACATGGTTATTGCTGCTCCTGTGTTACCTATTCACCGTCATCTGAAAAAGGCGAGCAATACACACATTAAATACCTTTATTACAGCCTTAAGACTAACCTGGCTCCCTACAAACGTAACAAAGTCCTCCTCTCCAGCTCGATATACGTACAACCTGCTTCATTTTGAGTGGTTCGAATAGACCTAAGTTTAGTAGTGATTAATACGCTTGTGCTGTATCAAAAAGGCATCCACAAACCTTTATTTAATGATCAATTTCCTAAAGAACATTCTGGTGTGGAAACTCCCGCTTTCCGAAAAGTTCCAGACATGTCATTTTAATATCTCTTTTTCTCAAAAGTCATGAATCTAAACACTATTGTGCTGTCTTGTAACTGCATCAGTGGGCCGTGTGTGGGGTTACATTTGAGTGCATCCTCTGCTGTTTGTTGACTTCAGATCATAATATGTGGTATGTGGACGATTACTTGTGGGTAGCCTGAGTTTCCACTTCTTCTTCTTCTTCTTCTTCTTCTTCTGCTTCTTCTTCTTCTTCTTCTTCTGCTTCTGCTTCTATCTTCTTCTCGTCCTTCTTCTCTCTTTTCCTTCTCCTCCTTATTCCTCTTCCTTCCTCTTCTTCTTCTCCTCTTCCTTTTCTTCTCGTCTGATAATGTGGTTAGCAGGGCGACGTGTAGCTCCTGCGTTGATCGGGACATCACAATTTTGTCAGCATTTTATACTGAAATGATTGAGACTGTCGAGAAGGATCTAAAGTTTTAATGAATAACCCGCCCCTCCCTCTCTCTCTGTGTGTCCTGCAGGGTGTCGGGTCCCCTCCTGTCTCCAGGAATGAAGGCAACAGGGACGCCTCCTCCTCCTCTGGAGAAACAGCACCTCCATCCTCACCACAAGCCCTACTCTCACTACCACCACCATCAGCCTGCAAACGACGGTAAGACTGAGACATCTGTCCGAGTGGATCCTGTTCAGGAGATATGTCTTGGCTTCATTGTGAAAATATTCACTGCCGTTTCAATTTAATATCCTGAAAAATGTTCCCCGTTGCAGCTGATTCAGTAACATGTAGCCGCAGTACCGCTCTTATAGAACTTCCTTAGTGTCAGATCACTTGGATATACATGAGAACCCCCCCGTGTCCTTTCTCAAACACTTGCTGCAGCCACATGAAAGTCCTGAGGAGAGGAAGTTGTCTCTCGCTGCCCTGTGGCTCTGTCAGCGTTTTCAGGACAGAGGGAGATTACAGTCGTAGAGACAGAGTGGGGGAAACCACACGCCGGAAGCCTTTTCCCCGAGCTGAATTAGCCAACAGAACGCTGGCTCGTGTCTTCAGCTGTCTCTCAGCGCCCTGACATGGCAGGCTCAGCTGTCACTCCAGAGCCTTTCCTAATGCCTTAAACACTGTTTTCCCTGAAAAGATCTACACATGGACGTCTCTGTAACCACACTGCGGTCGGGGAGTTGCGTAAAAAGGGCTCCCGGCAAAGCTGCCTCCCCATTATCGAGACTCCTGCGGTCCTCTCTGAGACCATGGGGATACGTGGGACATACTACGGGGGCTGGCGCTGTGAGCAGGAGCACAAATATAGCATTGTCATAATTTGAAATCCACCTTTAGTTTCATCCAGATGGAGCGGATGCTAACCGATTATAGAAACCATCGCCCGCTGGTGGCAGTCCATCAGGTCTGAGTCCTGTTTCCCTCCCGGGTCCCAGCAGAGTCTTTACAAATGTAGTTTTTGATATCCAAGGTATAAAAATGTCCTAAAATGTCGGGGAATTAATATATACAATAGATCGTACTATTTGGTGAAAAGTAAATCTTTTTTTATGAGCTAAAGCGCTTTATACATTACTGTTATTTATTACAGATAGACTCAAAACATTGAGCTATCATCTTTTCAGACATTCTATACAAGTTTTAATAGTAATAAGAAATAGTTTGTCATGACATTTTAAAACATATGATTCTCTGACTTATTAAAACTATTTTTATTGCAGTTTTTAAAAGTTTTTATTCCTAACTTACGCCTTTATTATGACAAACTATACGATCACATTTTTATCCCATTGACATAATATACTATGACTTTGTATATGACATGTATTATGACTTCGTTAGATGGACTATTATTTGTTCTTTTATTATATTTATGTGACATTTACTTTATGAATTTATGACAAACATTGAGACTTTTTTAGGACAGACTATTTGATTATTTGATTATTACTTATGTCATACATTATGATTTACATGTATTTTATAATATTGCTCTTTTGAAAGCCACTAGGCCGAATTGTTAGCATGTTTAATTGACTTCAATACCTCAATTTGTCCTGAATAAGTTGTTGAAATGAGATTTGTCTTGTATATCTGTGTTTTTAGGTATTTATACTATGACTTGTATTTTGTTGCATTTTCAGGACATACCGGGCTATGACTTTCATAAGAGATTTTGGTGACAGTGAGATTTTGAATGACATACTGTAATGTGACTTGTTTGTGACACATCTCAATCCGTAGAATACCAGGGCAGCTTTCAGAGCTGCTTCCATTTCGGGGACTCCTACAGGATGGAGCAGACGGTCGGCGGGGTCCACGTCCCAGCAGACAACTACGCCTCCCATCAGCACAACGGCTTCCACATGACCACCAGCAACACCGGCACTGCAGGTGAGGACAATTTAACCTACACCCTACCATAAAAGAGTTATACTCTTAATAAAATGTTAAACTACTGTTAATGTTTTTTCCGCAGGCTTCAACCTGACGCAAGAGCTCCAGGGCGGCGCAGGGTGTCAGTTCTCCTCCAGCCCTGAGGAAAACATTTTCTTCCAGGTGGGAAACTTCGACCGCAGCCTGAGCCACATGTCCTCCGTCTACTCAGAGACTTAGAGCAACACTGGAGCAGGACACGCTTCACCACACACACTCTGCAGTCCTTCATCCTCTCAGCTGGATCCCCCTTCTCTACTTCCTCTTGTTTGTTTTTTTTAACATATGGGTCACTCTGAATATCTACATAATTTATACCTTGATCTATCCTACGCTGCGGATGGATGTGTAACCAGTGAGATGAAACAGAAATAAACTGCAATGTGATTAACTTGAGATATTGTGATTAAATGATGACAAATTGCTCAAAATACTTTCCCTTTTTTTAAGATCTGTGACCGCTTTAAAAAGGGATGTCTCATCAGAGGTTGCATGTGTCCAAAAATTAATTTCCTTGTCCTAAATGAATCATTTTAACATGACATTCTCCAGTAATTAATATGTTGGCATCAGCTTCTTGCTCTTCCAATTTATGAATGACAC
This sequence comes from Eleginops maclovinus, assembly GCF_036324505.1. Lineage (NCBI taxonomy): Eukaryota > Metazoa > Chordata > Actinopteri > Perciformes > Eleginopidae > Eleginops > Eleginops maclovinus. The sequence continues at coordinate 23,406,992 of NC_086357.1, read as the reverse complement.
AAGTCAAAGAAGTAACACAAAGTCTCCTTTTATTAGCAAAGTCAAAGAAGCTGAAAAATCAAGATATAAAAAACAATATGTGCCCTTCAGTCGATTTAAAGATCAAAAATGCTTTATTTCTTAGATTCTTAAATCACATCTAGAACTCATGTACACATGCAGGTTTTTCAGCGTAAATATATTAACTTTGAACGAAACAAAGCAACTGAAAGGAAACGTCCTCTCCCTCCTCTTCCTGTGTTTTATCTCTGATCTACATCCTTCAATCCGTCTCAGACTGAAGTGTAGAAAAGAGTATATATAAAATGTTGCCGTGTTGTTTAAGCAGTGGAAAAAAACGTGTTTGCATTTCTGTACTTTGTCATTAAGTGTTTTGCTTTTTTTGATTTATCTCTGGAGGAGGGTTTGAACTCATTAACTCTGCAATAATGCAGAAGGAAACCCACCTACTTTATTATTATATGTATAAAATGTACAGTTTGTTTACAGCAATCATTTGAATGTTTGTCATTTCTCAATTTAAGGAATAAATAATTGAATGATCACGTGATGTTTCTCTTTTTTAAACATATAATTTGACAATATCAAATACAAAAACCTCAAATGACATTTAGTAGCACACGTCTGGTAAATATACAATGTTCAATTCTGACACTTGATAATGAGCACCATGACAAAAACACTGTGGGCGTGTTGTTCCCTCTAGTGGACGCTAGTGAGTACTGCAGGCAGGAAAAAAATCCCTCGAGCTGACACAATACTTGTCAGCTGCTCTCATGAAGCCTCAGTGTGTCCTACACTTCTTAATTCTGCTTCCTCTTGTTAACGTAGCTCTGATAATAGAAATTAAGGAATAGGATCATGAGGGAGACGCAGTAGCCGAACACCAAGGCGTTCATCGTGTCAGGGAAGTCGCAGTCTGCAAACAGGTTGTAGCCCGAGTGCAGCAGGAACAACACAAACTGCACCTGTTGGAGGGGAAAGGTTCAGAACAGATTACCTCACAGACATATCGTAAGCACAGTCACATTCCTCTCATACAGATCGGAGATTACTCACGAGCTGCAGAGACGTCAGGTATCTCTTCCACCACAGGTACTTCTGCATGTGAGGGCCGATGGCAGCCAGGCCGTAGTAAGAGTACATCACCACGTGGACAAAGGTGTTCAGCAGGCCGATGAAGAACGCTGCAGGAAATAAAAACACGTTAAGTCTGGGGATCAAAACAAAGAGGCCTGGAGGTATAACGGATAAAGGACAGCAGGAAGTCTACAAGTTTTATGTTGCAGAAGAAAAACCAGTGTTGGAAGAAGTACTCGCATCCTTTATTAAAAGAGGAACTGTTGAACCTTTTGTGGCTTTCCCTTCCCTGTAGTGTGTTGTATAGTTTTTTCTGCATGTAAATGGTCTGCAAAGGCTCCCAAAGATACCTCCAGAGTTAGTTTCTCTACCACACCTTATACCTGAAACGCCATCATTCGACTCGGGTCTTTTTTTAACTTCAGGAACATACTGACATCACTTTTCAACACTTCAATTGGCTAGCGCTCCAACACATTGTACGTGATAGACTAAAGGGTGGGACATATCTAAAAGGTTGAGTAAATCACAACAGAGCCGGTCAGCTAACCAAAAAGAGCAGACTGCGCTCTGGTTTCGGACAGAGGGTGGAAAGAAGGCAGTATTATTTTTTTTGTATTTTAAAGGTCACACTGATATTACAGGTAATCCGTTTTCTTCTATGCAATAAATTACAAACATTTTTCCCGATTATTTCTAAGGACATGTCTGAAAGTGTTTTTATGTTGGTACACGCGAGTGACCTTTAACATATTTGGATCTAGAAAAGCCGTGCCCTGCAGTAAAGGATTGGGAAACACTGGGATACGATCTGAAAGTGAGTGAATTAAGAATCTACCGGAGCAAGTTTTAACATGTGAGGAAACAGTCAAACTGTGTACTGTTGCACCATTCTTTCTATCTCACGTTGCCAATATGTTTTGTTAGGATTTTGCTTCAGAGCACTTCAGTCCTCTTTTTAGAAAGTTTAACTGAGCTCTTGTTAAATAAAAAAACATCTATGCAACGGATCAGATAGCATTTGAACACGAGGATGGATGAGAAATGTGAATAAATGATCCTAAAGGAAGTACAGAAATTACTTTGTTCCTTTGAATGACATTTATTTTTGTGTCTCATTTTGTCTATTTCTAATTTAAACTACATTATAACAAACATTCAAAATCTATTTAAATCCCCCGTTATGAATTTGCCTCAGGGAGCTTTACGATCTCTACAGCATACAACCCCCTCTGTCCTCAGACCCTGGCAGTGGCTAAGGAAACACTCTTTCACACCACAAAAGAAACTAATAACTACAAGCATCCTCCTTCAGCATTCCTTGTTGAAGTGTAAAGCTGAAGGGCGTTCCCGTAGGGAGGCGACAAAACCTGTAGCTTAAGTGTAATACTATTGCTGGTGGTCATTTTTCTTTTTGTAAATCCCAAAAAAGAACAGAATCTCCGTGTTATTATATCCGTTAGTATTTCCAAATGTCTTAACCTTGTTATTTAGCACTCACTTCTAAGATGTTATGCTCCTACTGAAGATGTATGATCAGTAAAAAGTGATATAGTTTCTAAATATCTTGTGTTTTAAACATGTGGTAACTGTAGTTGTTGAACTTTCTCAAACACGAGTGGAAAAAGTTCCTCAAGTTCTTTCATTTTAATACAGCGTCCCGCACATCCCTCAGAATATTGTTGCAGATGTCTGTTTAAAGCTACCTTACCTCTATTAATCTGCACAGCTCTCCACAGCTAGTGTCAATCTTTATTTGTATTATATATAAATGTTCATTGAGATTACATCTGTATCTTACTGTTCATTTTAAACATGTTTAACTTGTGTAATGCTTGACACTGCTGCTGAAACAAAATCATTTCCCAATTTGGGATGAATAAAGTGTTTATCCAAGTTATATTTTTGTCACATTTTTTACTGAACTCAATTATTTCTGTATTTACATGTTGTGAAAATATTCTCTATATTTTAGATTTTTCAGTTTTTAATTGATTTTCTACTTTCTACAACGTATTCCTCCTTCTGTACCATTTACACCAAAGCAAATTATGTGTTAGCCTGCTTGAGAATAAACCTGTTACTGATGCTGGAATATAAGAAAGAAATAGTTGACAGAGTATCTGCACATTTCTTAAATACAGATGTAATGACTTCAGGGTGATTCCAACAGCTCAGCCCAGCCCTCAGTGTTGGCATGAGGCCGACTCTGAGGGCTGTTGTAAAGTAGAGCAGATAAAACTGGAATGTGACGGTGAAGTCATAGTTTGGTATGTCACAATCATAACACATGACGTGCGACAATCGTAACACACCATAAAAAAAACATGTAAAAAATGGATTTAAAAATATTACAATAATTTAAATTAGGTAAAAAAAGTCTTAAAAAGTCTTAAAAAAAAAGGAGAATTAAGCATTAAGAATTTGTCATTAAAAAAAGTTCCAGTATTATAAAAGCATCGGTAAAGGTCACTGTATAAACTGCATATATTTTAAATATGAAACGTAACACTAAAGTATCAAAAACTGTCATTTTTACATCACGTAATTATTTCAAATAATTTAATTTGAGTATATCATTAAAAGGTCATGAGAAAATACAGAGCATGTCATTAAAGGTCTTATATAAGATCATCCAATTATGCAATTAAATGATGCATAATCAAGAAATCACAAAATGTGTCTCAAAGAACGTTCAGGTGAAATATCAGCAGAGTAAATCATAACGAGAGTCATTAGTCATCGCGTAGAAATGATCCTACTCAATGATTATTCGTAGAACAAAATAACTGTTTAGTATAACGTCACAAAATAAAAAGACATGTTAAAAGCGTAAAAATATATTTCATCATTAATCATTTTATGAAATAGTAATTGCAAAGTATGCATAACATAAATAATCAAAAGTCTGTTTACTGTCATAAAAAAGTCATAAAAAAGTCATTATTTTTGTCTCTAAACAGAAGAACACTACAGTAAGCTGTGAAAAAGTTGAAGTGTGTCATTAAAAGTCATCATTTAAAGGATTTCATTCAAAATAATACGTTTTAAAAGTCACAGTATGGTTTGTTGTTTAAAGTCATAATATATACAGAAGTACATAGTGTTTAATACCATTACAATAAAAAAGGTCACAGTATAGTATGTCGTCAAAGATCATAGTGTACCGTATTTAATAAAAGATATAAGTCAAATGTAAAGAAGTCATGATATATGATACAGATTTTCAATGTGGCCTTTTAGTTTTATTTCGAGGCATCTGAGCTGATGCCTCTCCTCTCACTGAAGGCAGGCGGCCTGGGGCTCTACAGTCCCTCTCAGCTGAGTCTTGTATGACCCTGATAGTGGATTTGGCCTAAAGCAGTCTCTCTGCAGATAGTAACAGGACAGAGTGACACGGTGTCAGGGAGTCCATCTGATCCGGTGTACAGCTCCCTGAGCCTTAGCCTGAACGGAGTTTCATTACAGTATATAGTATTTAATAAAAAGGTCATTGCATATATCCATTCATAAAGATTCTAGTTAGTATGTAGTAAAACGTTGCAGTATATAAATGTTAGTTATTGATCAAAAATATAACTCACAAAGTAGTAGTATATAATAATTCATCATTTATTGATTTTTAAAGTCACAGTTAAGTATGTAGTAAAAAAGTCTGGGTATATAATATTTAGTTAAGAATATAATTAAACAAGTCACAGCATCGTATGTAGTAAACAAGTTGCAGTATGTATTCATTCATAACAAAGATAATTAAAAAGGTCACGTTAAGTATGCAGTAAAAAAGTCATTGTAAAATTTAAATATAGTTAAAAACACAAAGTAAATATGTAGTTTTAAAAAAAGTATTTAATAAAAAATATTATTAAAGTCACAGTATAGAACGTAGTGAAAGAAAAAGAGAGTAGAGTCATTCATAAAAAATATAATTAAAAAGTATGTCGTGTGATGAAACAGAGGTAGAGTCATCCCTTGCTGTAAGCGTGGGACTGTTTGAAGTGTGGCGGCCTCTAAGAGGATCACTCTGAAGGCTCCTCCGGGCCGCGCCTGGGAGTGACCACTACGGGAAATGGAAGGAGCGCCTCCTTTGTTTAATGCTGATGTTTACATTCCTCAAGAGTGGAAATTCCAAAAATGCACTCGGCCTACAGGTGTATTGCGTCGCAGTCACATTTGCATTCAGTCCTTTAAAGTGTGACATAACTGCAGTAAATCCTCCTTAGATCCTTGGAAATAACTAATATAAGTACTAACAGTGAAGCAGGTCAAGAAAGATTGGTCTCTAAAAGTTCCGCGGGAAAAAAAAGTCCTATGTCACAAGAAATGTCATGAAAGACAGGTTGGTGGACGGGGTGACGAAACTACATGTGCCTCGAGGAAACCAGTCTGGAAGAACCAGACACAAAGTGACGACGGGAAGCAGCTCAGAGGCCCACGGGACGGAGATTAAAGGAGACACTGAACAATACAGACCTGGCAGAACCTGACCATCACGTAACACCTCCCCTCTTACGATTTCAGACATTGAAAAAAAATGTTTAGACCTAGAATATCAACAAGTGTGTTTTGGAATGTGTAGTTACTGTGTCATGGCTAATGCCTGTCGGGGGATCATTTATTGCTGGTTTTTGTCACTTTATGGCTTTTTCTGGATGATAAGTAACACATAGAATTACACCAGACTTATCTACATCCACAAGGTCATGTGTTTTATGTCATTGACAGTAAATGAATACGAAAAGTTGACTCACATTGTCCTCCAGCCACAAACTTGATTCCCGCCCACCAGTTGAACATCAGGGGTCCGTGGTGGTAAATGTGGAGGAACGTCAGCTGCCGGTTCTTCTTCCTCAGGATGAAGAAGAGCTGATCAAGAAGGAGAATTTGTATTATTTCCATTTCTCCATTTGACTCCATGATACAATACAAAACATGTTATTTAAATACGCACCGTGTCACTGAGCTCTATGACCTTTGAGAAGAAGAACCACCAGCAGGCTTTGGCCATCTGGGAGGGAGGAAATAACAGAAATAGGTGAGTTTCACACTTTTTGTAGGATTATTTTACTGCAAATGATGTTCAATGTGTAGCTAATGGAAGGGCAAACATCTGCATGCACATTAAAGTGAGTGAATGAGTGTATTGAGACACTTCCTTACCCTCACTGCCAGCGGGCTGTTGCTGTAATCTACAGGCTGACAGAGGTAGCTGTAGTTTGAGAGCCAGGATGTGACCAGGAACTAGGAAATTCGATACAAGAACTTCATATTAAACACCATCAAGCTCAACCTGTATCATAAAACAGAATTTACTTTTCCATGATGACTGTGCTCATGATTGACCAGGACAAACGCACCTCATAGAACATGTATCCTGACAGGCCGACCATAGAGAAGTTGTAGACGATGAGGATGCCCTTGAGGTCGAGGGGCTCTCTGTGTTTCATCAGACGAGGGCCGGCCCAAACCACACACAGGTACAGCAGGAAGATGATGGCCACCGGGACCGGGGAGTAGACCAGCAGCCATGCATCCGTACGTTTATCTATATAGTAAATGCATGGTTAATGGATGTCCATTTTTACAGTGCTTTACAACCCCGCAAAGCGCTATAACATATACAACTCAGCATTCACCCATTCATTCATAAAGGTAGAGGCTGCTATACAAGGTGCCACCTGCTCAGGTAGACTAATACTCACACAGGTTGACCACTATCCAAAGACATCTATTACAAGACACATCTCTAGAAAGAATTACAGACCTATTACTTATTGTAGTTTTATGAGCTGCCTTAATTTGACCAAACTTCCAGTTCTGATCTTTATGTAATCTGCACAGGAAGTCAGTATTTTGCTACTCAGATGACTAGTTGTAATTATGGTTATGTGAACTAAGTCAGAATATCAAGATATACAAGACTACAGGACAGATGTCTGACTACAAGTTTTGAGAGCTTCATTGATTTGCACTGATTTATTTTAGTCTCTACAGGAAATGCCAAGTCTTGTTCCAGGTCAGCTCAGATGACCTGTGTGTGTTTTAAGTGAATTAACCAGAGTCTGACTCAAAATCTGGTGAGATTAAGATATAAAAAAGGCCATTTTTGGTCATGGTGGCTAACCGAGTGACAAGCCACAAAGCAGTCATTGTGAGGACAAACAGGGAAACACATTTGCATCTCCAAACTCCCACAGACACACAACTACACACACACACACACACACACACAGAATGAACACAGGCTTGTTGTTTATACTGAACTGTGGCCTTTATGTAGAATAATAAATCACTAAATACCTCCATGTTCCACTATCTTCTGGTGAACAGACAGTACGCTTTGCCACGCAGAGGCCATCTAGACTCCAAAATAAAGTTAAACATTACAAAACATTTTTAAAAACACTTCAATCTGAAGCATTTAAACATACATCCACTCACCGATGATACACACCTTGCAATGGAGAATTAAACCGGTGGAGTCGAGTGACCACCTAAGGTCACTTTATGGAGGATAAGTGTAGGCGAGCTTCAGCTCCACGCGCAGCAGCTGATCCAGATGTATTCCCTGCGCTCAATGAATGGAGAGAGTTTGAGCGAGCTGCGACCCCAGAAGCACGCGGAGAATCCAAACTGATCCGACAGAAACTCACGGCACGCGAGCAAGAGAGCGGAAAAAGTACGAAGCACATTTGAATCACTTCCTGATTGTCTCGGCTTTGAGTTTTTTTTCTTTTTTTCTTTTATGAGTTCAGTCTGTTGTTGTGTGTGCAGCACAGCAGGGGGCGCTGTTTCCTGCAAAACACTGACCCACTTTCCATTCTGAGATTCTACTTTGCATTTGTTGCTTAGCATTTGTTTAGTTCATGCATCTTATTACACTTTATACTCAAAAACAACCAAGCAGACAAACAGACAAACAAACAAACAAACAAACAACAAAACACCCTCTTGACTACTATACTGAAAACCCAACTGTTTCGACTGCAACGTGGCCATTAAAATAATAATAATAATAATAATAATAATAATAATAATAATAATAATAATAATAATAATAATAATACAATTAAATACAAAAAAATAATAGAAAATACAAATAATGATAGTAACAAAAATTTGAATAATAATTATTATTATCATGCTTATAATAATAATAATAATAATAATAACAATAATAATAATAATAATAATAATAATACAAAATACAAAAAAATATAATTATAATAACAACAAAACACCTCACTTCTTTACGTAGATCAATACAAAAAAGGTTTGTAGGAAGTTGATGCAGTAGCACTTAAGAGTGGTTTGTCTTATTGAAAGCTAAAGTACCCGCAGGATCCCTGCTGTTCTGAGATTGTATCTTCATGGTTGAGTGCACTTATTCTAAGTCACTTTGGATAGGTGCGTCAGCAAAACGAAATATAATGTAGTGTGAAAGGAGATTAGACACACAGATGTACTTATTCAGAGGTGCAGATTTAGATTATTGATACACAATATGAATCAATCAACTACATCTACTACTAATAACATACTGCCTTTCACATTCTCTGAAACTCAATGAATTATGAAAAGGAACCAAAATAGTTCGTAACATCACACTCATGTGTCTCAACACATCATTAGCACGTTCACGGAAGTGGGTTTCCATTGCAAAAAAAAAAGAAGCTTTCAGTCTCTCTGCTGCGGTTACTAATAACCACAGGCACACTTCCAGGGTTTTAGACAAACATAAAAACAAATACTGTGAAACTCCGGAATGGAAACGAAATGTCCTTTCTCTCCTATCCATGATTGTTTCTATATAATCTTTCGTCCTATTTCACAACTAAAATCTATAAACTAATCTCAAAGTGCAATCTTTTTTTAGTTGTTTTGGATTTTTCTCTGGAGGGTTTCCACTCATTTGTTCTGCAATAATGGAAGAAATCAACCCATGCATTATAAAGTGTACCGTTTTTTAAAGCAGTCATTGCTCAATATAAACAAAAATAAAAAAGTGAATGATCACATGACTATTTTGTGGCTGGATTTCAGCCCTATCATCTGATCCACTTCCTCTAGAAACGCAATCTGTTATTGGAGAGTTTGTTCATCTTTGGTCAGGGCTCTAAAATATCACATTTATGGTGTCAGTCTTCCTGTAAATCAAGTTTGAATCCTATGGGTGTGGTTGCAATTGATGCATTTGTTACAAAGCATAGAGAGTCCATATTGAGTGTGTGGTAAAGAGAGAGACAGTATCAGAGCAGAGGAGAATTTAACAGTAGAGATGTGTGGTGTATGTCTCTGTCTATGAATACTGCAGTTACTCATGAACCAGGTTAAGTGGCTAGCTCTCCAAATGCGTTGTGAAATTTAAACTGGGCATATGTAACTTTATATATGCTGCAATCGTGAGTCAATTGTGCTTACGTGTTTTTATTCTGCTCATGCTTGTGTGTTTTCTTTTAATGTCATTAATCTCCTAGGGACTGCAGACACGATGGACTCAAGGGCTTATGTTAGGTAATGTGTATCGTACGTTCTCAAAGACAAAAAAGGGTTAGAATGTATTTATGTGTTCTTTTATTTAACAGGGACAGTGACATTGATTAACATGCGCCAGAGTAAGCAAAGAGGCCTTTTCTCACCTGTAGTCTCTATACAGGTGTTGCAAAATCACCCTAAAAATATTATAATATTTAAAAATAACTTAAGTAATAATGGGCATTACTGGGGTAAAAGCATATCTCTCCTAAAGCAGGAGTTTAATCTTGCTATGTTTTTCTTTAGACCTATATTTGGTGCTGTGTGCAAATAATCGTAGTGGTATGCAACACATTTCACAGAGCAACACAAACCACTGCCTCACCAAGGTGTTTTAAGTGACTGAAACAGCAACACTTTATTATGGGTAATCAAGAAAAAACAAGTTCTAAAAATGCTGTATAATATTGTTGAATTTATTACAGTAAAGCTGACCCACTTATTTGCCTCAAATGTAGCTTAACAATGTCGCATGATAGGCTAGCTCTATTGTGAGAGCAAACTGAACTGGGACCATTACAGAAACATTTCAAATGCAGGAATTATAGACACACCACCACTGACCATTACTGTAAACATTTGCCCACAACTGAGGAAATAAACGTAAAGCCATATGCTAGACTTCAATCTAGTCCTGTTGACGCTTTATAGAGAATACATAAAAAATGCACAAATGCTTCAAATTAGTTGAACATGTCGGTATGAAGTAAACGATCAAGCGCGACTTGTAGCTTAACTGTGTCCCTCCATCTGATAGTTTTGGACTTTTCTCTTTACTTCTTCAAAAGAAAAAGAACTACTTTATTATCAAGTGTTAAGTTTGTTTGCAGCCTTCATTTCAATGTTTGTCATTTCTCAATATAAAGATATAAAATCACGAGCACCTTGAGGAAAAATGTCAGTATGTTGTTCTGTCTAGTGGAGATTAGTGAGTATTGCAGACACAGGACACCTCACCCTGCGTCTCATTTCTGCTTCTTCTTGCTGAGGTAGCTCTGATAATAGAAGTTACTGAAGAGGACGATAAGGGTGACGCAGTAGCCGAACACCACCATGTTCATGGCGTCGGGGAAATCGCAGTCTGTGAACAGGTTGTAGCCGGTGTGCAGGAGGAACAGCACAAACTGCACCTGTTGGAGGGGAAAGGTTCAGATCAGAGTACCTCAGAAACATATCGTAAGCACAGTCACATTCCTCTCATACAGATCGGAGATTACTCACGAGCTGCAGAGACGTCAGGTATCTCTTCCACCACAGGTACTTCTGCATGTGAGGGCCGAGGGCAGCCAGGCCGTAGTAAGAGTACATCACCACGTGGACAAAGGTGTTCACCAGGCCGATGAAGAATGCTGCGGGATGAAAACAGAGGGATGGGATCAGAGCGGCAGTAAGAAATGGGTTTCATTCATTTATTTAAGTTAGTACACATTATTCAAACATGTCCTATAACAAATGATAGGACTGATAGTAATTGAGTTAGGTATGTTGAGTATGATTTTGACAGGCAGCTGACACGCGTACAAAGATGCAATAAGATAATTACGTTACCAAGTTTAACCGTGTACTTCTAGAGCATTTCGGTAACATTAGAGAGGTGAGGATTGTAAGAAAATATGGACACATTTCGTATCATGACGTTAGGTTTCGTGCTTTATGGATTAAAAGAAAAAGGCGAATACATTTCTCATTCATAGTTTAGATGTGAAGACAGTGGCTCAGATTGCACAAAAAGAGATGTTGAGCATGTTGGATGTTACGGGGACTGTGGAAGTTGCAAAAGCGGATCCCACTGTTCTGATTTAATAGAAAATAGAGCTTGTACTCATATTTTATGCTTTCTGTTCAAATTAGATTCAAAAATTGCACTACATCACCTTTCTTACAGTATTGAAGTATAAGGAAATGTATTGAATCGTACTGTAACCCCTGTATCATTAGACTTATTGTTTATTCCTTCCAGTAAACAGCCCCATAACTGAGCTTTTGATATATACCATTGTTATAAACTCTATGAATGGGACGAGATAGCATGAGACCACAACGATGATGGAGAGAATACTGATCTTAATGAGTCGCAAAGAAATACTTTCATGTTAAATATTTTCTGATTGCCTGTGGAATAATTCACATTTACAGCAATCTGTTACCGTCAATGATGGATTGATTCAGAGTACACTACAATGCCTATATAGGAATATATCACCCAGTGCAATAGGATGGCTCCTTCATGTGTTTGTATAATCAACACAGTGGAAGTCATAGTGAATTAACATATACTGTCACTTCACAAACAAAACTTCTTTTCATGGCAATGAAAAGAAGTTTTGCTCCACTTCAAATAACAATGTCGATTCACAAAGTCATAAAAAATGTCTGTTTATATATAAACGACTGTTGACTCACATTGTCCTCCAGCCACATACTTGACTCCGGACCACCAGTTGAAGATCATGGTGCCGTGGTGGTAAATGTGGAGGAACGTCAGCTGGCTGTTCTTCTTCCTCAGGATGAAGAACAGCTGCTCAAAGAGAAGAGATGTTTCATCGTTTCAACTCTGCCTTCTGAATTTTACAGATAGTAGGATCTTTTCATTTTAAAATACGCACCGTGTCACTGAGCTCTATGACCTTAGAGAAGAAGAACCACCAGCAGACTTTGGCCATCTGGAGGAGGGTATCAACAGAGGAAGGTGAGATTTACAATAAAATAAAGTTAAATGCATGTTTTATCTTTTAAATTAAACAAAAGTCAGCCGTCTGTTTTACTGCAAATGATGTTCCATGTAGCTTGTGATAGACCAAACGTCTGCATGCACATTAAGGTGAGTGAATGAGTGTATTGAGACACTTCCTTACCCTCACTGCCAGCGGGCTGTTGCTGTAATCTACAGGCTGACAGAGGAGGCTGTAGTTCGAGAGCCAGGATGTGACCAGGAACTGGGAAATAACGATACAATTACATCATATTAAACATTACAAAGATCACCTGTTTTATCAAAGAACAGAAGCGTCTTTTCCATGATGACTGTGCTCATGATTGACCAGGACAAACACACCTCATAGAACATGTATCCTGACAGGCCGACCATAGAGAAGTTGTAGACGATGAGGATGCCCTTGAGGTCGAGGGGCTCTCTGTGTTTCATCAGACGAGGGCCGGCCCAAACCACACACAGGTACAGCAGGAAGATGATGGCCACCGGGACCGGGGAGTAGACCAGCAGCCACGGGTCTGTCCTCTTGTCTGGAACATAAGAAAGGCCCTTTTACTAAATAAATAAAGAGGCCCCGTTATGCCTTTTGGGATATTCTCTTTCGTGTAGTGTGTAAAATACGTTTGTGTGCATGTAAAGGGTCTGCAAAGGCTGTGAAGTTCCCTCCAGTGGAAGTTCATCTCCCCCACCCTCTGCCTGAAACGCCTTTATTGGACTCCTATGTTTATTTCTTGGAAATGATGACATCACTATGTAACACTGATACTTCTATTAGCTAGCACTCCATTGTACCTGATTGGCTAAGGGGCGGGACATCTCTAAGTGGTTGACCAATTACAATCAATCAGACTGGGCTCTTGTTTCAGACAGAAAGTAAAGCAAGGACATTAAAAGCATGTAAACGTTACACAGTAGAGGCACGATATACAAACATGAACCAGAAGATGGGCATAATGGAGCCCCTTTAATATGTAAAGGAAACCCCGTTTTACAGGTTTGTCTCGTTTCAGTTCAGCTCAGAGGACCTGCTGTGTGTTCCCAGTTAATCCTGCTCTTGTATGTCCATCACTGTAACAGGTTAATAACGTTTAAAAAGTGGGAGGGGGTTTGTATTGTGTCGTGCCACAAAGAAGTCATTGTGAAGGCAAGCTGAGGAGCACATCTGCAACAGTTATACACACACACACACACACACACACACACACACACACACACACACACACAAAGAGGGACGGACATGGATTTGGAATCTCTTCTGCCACATAAAAATACATTATTTTCGTTTGCTGGAAACCCAGAGCAAAATCAACTGTAGGCTTTATGATAATAATAAAAACCATCATACCTCCATTGTCTACTATCCTCTGGTGCAGAGACAGGACACTTTGCCATGCAGCAGCCATCTGGAACATTAAAAAGTTAATGATATAAAGAATGAAAGACAATTAAATTGGTAATATATAACTATGAAGCTCCATGATGCACACCTCGCAGTCCAACGTTAAACGTCAAGGACCACGCTGAGAAACCTTTGGACGCTGCCTGCCGGGTGAGTGTGAGCAAAGTTCACCCTGCAGCCAGACCCGGTCCCTGCGATGAATGAGTGACAGACCGGAGCGACCTGCAGAACCACAAACACCTCTGCTGCAGGAGACCCCGATAAACTTCAGAAAATACAAATCACAGGTTCAACTGAGAAAGCAGCGGAGAAAATGTTGGCAAGAACCACTTCCTGTTTTCCCTCATTCATTTTCCCCCGCAAAAACACTCGGTTGTTACACTGTCACCGCAGCAGGGGGCGCTGTTTCCTCTCATTGTGTTTATTATTATTTGTTCACGTTACTTTTATTTGTATTATTAGTAGTAGTAGTAGTAATATTTTTATTGTCTGGTGAAAATAGAATAAAACAGTGATAATTTGTGTTATATTTGACTATGACATTTGGAATGACCGTTTGTCCAAACTATACTATGACCCTTTTTTACTGACAGGCTATACAATGAATCTTTTACTACTTTCTTTGATGTTATACTTTACTTTGACCTTTTATGACATACTTTACTATGTGTGACCTTTTCACTATTATGTTAGCATTTTTCTTACATACTACACTCTGACTTTTTATTCCAATTATTATTTTACTTTTTTTTGTGTATACAGTGGTATGCAAAAGTTTGGGCACCCCTTAGGAAAACCACTGCATCAGTTTGTCACTTGCTGAGCTTTTGAAGCAGCAACTTCATTTTAACATATGTTATACCTTATGGTAACAGAAACATCTCAGTAGTGAAATAACTTTTATTGGTCAAACAGAAACATGTTTATGTGCATTCAAACAAAAATAGGCATGTGCATAAATTTGGGCACCCCTAAGAAATAATTCCATTAATATTTAGTATTGCCTCCTTTTGCTGCAATAACGGCCTGTAGACGCCTCCTGTAGCCACAGACAAGTCCCTTAAGCCTGGCAGGTGGTATTTTGGCCCATTCTTCCACACAAAACGTCTCCAGTTCAGTCAGGTTTCTTGGCCTCCGTGCATGGACAGCCTTCTTCAAATAAATCCATACATTTTCAATGATGTTAAGGTCTGGGGACTGGGATGGCCATTCCAGAACATTGTACCTGTGCTTCTGCATGAATTCCTTGGTGGATTTTGATCGGTGCTTAGGATCATTGTCCTGCTGAAAAATCCAACCCCGGCGTAGCTTCAACTTTGTGACTGACTCTAGAACATTCTTGTCAAGAATCTCCTGGTACTGTAAGGAATTCATGTGGCCCTCAACTTTAACAAGTTTTCCAGTACCTGTGCTAGCCACACAGCCCCATAACATGATAGATCCTCCACCAAATTTTACAGTGGGCAACAAGTTCTTTTCATTGAATGCAGTGTGTTTTTTTCGCCATGCATACCTGTTCATGTTATGACCAAATAACTCAATCTTGGTCTCATCTGACCACAGTATTTTGTTCCAAAATGCTTCTGGCTTGTCCAGATGTGCTTTTGCATACCTCATGCGACTCTTCTTGTGATTAACACTCAGGAAAGGCTTTTTGCACATCACCCTTCCAATGAGCTCTTCCTGGTGCAAAGTACGCTGGATTGTGGAACGGTGAACAACTACACCATCAGCAGCCAGATGTTGTTGTAGTTCTCTGGAGGTGGTCTGTGGCTTCTCTGTGACCATTTTCACCATCCTTCGCCTGTGCCTTTCCCCTATTTTTGTCGGCCTACCACATCTTTCCTTCACACGGACTGTTCCTGTGGCCTTCCATTTCACAACTACGTTTCTGACTGTGGAGACAGACAGTTTAAACCTGTCAGATAATTTTTTGTACCCTTCTCCTAATTTATAATGTTGGATTATCTTAGCTTTCAGGTCAGTGGAGAGTTGTTTTGAGGTCCCCATCTTGCCACTCCCTAAGAAAGAACCTAGGCCAGGCACAGCCAGCTATTACCTATGTTAAATAGCCTTTTTCATGATTGGTTCCACCTGTCTTTGTAATTGAAGGTCTAATGAGCTAATCAAAGCAATTTTGTGCAGCAACCTGTCAGCTATAAATCCGTACAGGTGTTGAAATGAATGCTATTTATAAGGGTGCCCAAACTTTTGCACATCCCATTTTTTGCATTTTATTTTATTATAATAAAACTATGTAATGCTACCCTAAGAATTTTGGTCTGGAAAACACTAAAACGTCTACATCTTTGTAGGAAAACAAATGTTGTTGCTGTGATCTTCTATTATAAAGGAAAAGCAAATTGTCATGAAATCTCAGAGGGGTGCCCAAACTTTTGCATACCACTGTATAAAGTGGTGGAAGAAGTATTCAGATCATTTCCTCATGTAGAAGAACCAAGACTTCACTGAAGAAATACTGTTTTACAAGATACTCAAGTACAAGTGTGCAAGTATTACCATCAAATATATACTTTGAGTGGAGTTGAAAGTACTAATTATGCAGAATAATAGTATTGGATTAATATGAATCAGAATGGTCCATCAAATGATAAATATAGATATGGATAATCTTCTATAAAAAGAAATGCATCATTATAACAAAAGACAGCAGATTTGTTTTGCTTTACTTTATCAATGACACATATATATATAAAAGCAATCAGAAGATGAACAGTAAACCTGTGCCTTTGAATTGAAATGAAACCATTTTTATTGCAGTAACAAACATGACAGGTGTCTTACATACTGTTTGAAAAACATGACGACTAATCACAATATGCAGATAAAAACATCATCTATAATGAAGTCGATAAAAATACGTTCCCTAAAGGACATTTCATTTGATTAAAATGTAAAAACATGATGGCCTTTTATATTTAAGTCCCAGTGATAGGACCACAATAAACCCTTAGTATGGCAACCTACTGTAGTGCTGATGCTTTGACATTAAGGCACCGGTTTCCTGAAAAGGCACCCTGGAGGACTTTCACACTCATCAAGGTTCCTGTTTGACTTTGTTGAAGTAGGAGCTGAGAGAGAGCTGTCTGCCGCCGCTGTTAGGTGAGCTCAGTTTGGCTTTTTTGGAGGAATTTGGTTTCTTGTCATTCTTTGTGCCGGTGTGCCTCTGTCTTTTCCCATCCTGAGTGAGACAAGCCGAAACAAAACGATAAAGGTGGACTGTCGGATTCTAGAATAAGATCATTTGTGATAAATGATATATACAGTTGTTTCCTTACCTTAGAGGTTTGTTCTTTTTGACCGTCGACAGAATCATAAAGCTTCACAATCTGCAGGAGAGTGAACGTGGATTTCATCCCATTTATCAGAGTGCACATGGGCAGATGAGGACACTCATGCTGTCACAACCTACGGTAACGCAACTACTACAACTTCCCTTTACATTCCCGAAACCCACTGTAATAATCACAGTAAAGGCTAGATGTGCTGTACTGGTTGAAACGTTTTTTACTAACTGCAGCTCCAAACAGCAGAATGATATCGGGGGAACATTTAAGTTAAAATCACTGAAATCCTTGAGACAGAAACTACAGCCCTCGTCTCCACACCAGAAAAACATGTTTTCTGTACTCTATTAGTGACACAGTAGGGCTGAACACACACACTGTGTAAACAAATTACAAACCTTTTTCACTCCTGTGGACACAGCAGCTTCTTGCAAGGCGGACCGGCTGAGCCACTGAGCATTTTCAGTCTGAGTGTGTGTGTCAGCGTCCTTCAAACACACACTGTGGACCACGTAGGTCTGGTGGATGTGGGAGAAGATGTGAACCACCTGCAGACAGACAATGATCCATCAGAAGGTGGTTACAGAGCTGCAGAAATATTGTGTGTAATAGTATGTATGATGTACATATAGGTGGTGAACATCAAGCGTACCTCTCCCACATACTGGAGGAGGCCTTCTGTCAGATGGGTTCCCAGTTTCCCATTGATCTGGGCACACAGCGCCCTCCTCTGTTTCAGATCAGAGCTTTTCTCCTCCAGCAGAAGATTTGGAAACTCCCATAAACCTGCCAGCAAACCTGTCAACACACACTTACATGTTAACATGTATTAATGCAGCCCACCCATGCAGACTAGCATTATTGTTATGTTTCAGATGGTGAAGACGGGGCTTATTTGAACTACTTTATATACTATGGGAATTCCCCTGTTTCTGTAAATTGAGATACTGAGTGAGAATAACAAGAACCTTGAAACTTGTATTTCAGTACAGGACCTAAGTCGAGTAAATGTTACTTTCCATCTCTGCATTTCTATTAAATAAACACTGATAAAGTACAAGCTGCAGAATAACCGAAGTTTACCAAAACTATGGACCCCTAGATGTATGCACACAAAATCCTGTTTAAGCAATTAAAAAACGAAAAATGAAAAAAAAAAACTGCATTTTTAATCATTCATTTTGCAGTTGTCTTTGGACCACCACAAACTAGTGCAACACTCCTGCACAGACCTTTGTTGGGCCTCTGTGTGAGCAGGAACTCGTCCTCCCCTCCCTCTCCAGGTCGGATCACCACACAGGTCAGAGTTTGCTCGACTCGAGGCGGCTTCTTCGCTGGCTTCCTGGGGAAGTTCTGAACACCCAACGCATCGTCCCAGGGCTCCGAGGGACAGAGAGGACATGTCCCGCTGTTTGCTGAGGGAGAAGATAAAGCTCATTGATAAACATGGTACATTATGAACCCTTCAGAACCCTCAGGTCTTCTGGGACGGGTCTGCTTTCTGGCCCCAGAGTCAAAACTGAAGCAGCGTTCAGTTATGATGCTCCAAATATCTGGAACAAAGTCCCAGGAAACTGGAGGTCCCAGGAAACTCTTTTTGTTACTTTACAACACACACCTTGTGATGTCAAATATAAACGGATGTTAGTCTCTATTGTTTCACAACTTCTATAATATCTTGACTACATGGAGGGGTCTGAGGGGGAGAAGAGGAAACTCACCACAGTCCTCTATGTCAGGCAGGCTGGACAGCTTCCTGTCCTGCTTCCCCAGCAGCTTCCTGGAGTTCTTCTCTTGTTTGACATGGACCTACAAATTAAATGACCAATTGTTTACCTTTTCACTATGATCAATAACATAAATATTCTAGGTTATAACTTCTTTAATTAACAAACCAAAGCACAAACTTTATTCATTTGTATTTATGTATGCATGGGTAGAAGAAGTATGCATATCATTTACTAAAGGATAATAAGTAATAGAGTAGAAATACTCTGCAGTCAAGTAAAACTATCAACATCTGGGATCCTTCTCACCTTGTGGAAAGAGTGGCAGTGAGACTGAACGGGACACTGGCTGCACAGCGGGCCCTTCGGGGTGCAGACTCGGGCTCCCAGCTCCATCATGGCTTGGTTAAAGTCCCCGGGTCTCTCAGGGTCCACCAGTGTATTTGCTAAACTCCTGAAATAAAGCAGTAGAAAACCTATCAAACTCCAAAGAATATTAAAAGAGGATAACGCAGATGTTCATAAACGGTAGAGTTGGCATGAGGGACTCCACAGGTTACGTAACGAAGTCGGGTTGAATAAAGTCCATTAGAAAAGGACCCCAGTTGTTATTGTGAATATATAACGTGAGTAAACAATGAAGTCAATAGATGTTCTTTGGTGTTTCCTTATCTATTGTCTGAAGGAGGTTTAACATAATCAGTTTTCAGCTGAATGCAAACAAGATAAAGCCTCAGCAGGTGAAGCAAGATATCTGACAACGTTTGCACAGAGCACACATATCTTTATTCACAATCACACACACAAAGCATGACAGTGGTAGGAAAACCGGGGAGGCCAGCATACATTCTTCTGTCCTCTCATGTTGTTATCTTATCAAGATATGGAGTCAAATGAAACCGACGTCAGAGATGACAAACAGGAGCCAGATTCAGACAGATGGAGAAACGGAAATGCAAATAGGTGAAAGTTGACTGAGGGTGTCACAGAGTCCATAAACCACACTAAATGCTTTAACACTCCCCCTTGATTTATAACTTACTCTAATGTAGTTTCAGGTCTTGTTTATACAGCATGAGGCTCATTTTGTAATTAATGTTCCCAATTAAAATTACATTTAAAGATAAAGAACTGATGTTTTAGGGCAAAGCTACCTGGTGACTGACTGGTTGCTTCCTCAGTGTTGACCGTTTTGACTGACAAACCTTTCACAGTGTTTTTAGCTACCTGTTGCTAGTTTTTGTTCGCCTTAAAATATCTTATATATTGCTCAGTTGCACTTTGCTCCACTCCCTTGTCTGACTTCTGGTTACAAATATCCAAGAAAGCAACGGCCCAAAAAGGAAAAACTTCGAAGTCATATACCACAAACCAATGCTTGACTACACGGTAGTCCCGCCCACTTCATTAAAACAGGTAATGGCTTGGCTCAAGGTCAGAATCCAGCATACTTGAGGATATTAGTTTGAAGTTCAGTCTCACCAGAGAGCCTCTGTTACTGCAGGACTCGTGCTGTCAGCGCCGATGGCTCGCAGGCGACACAGCACCCGAATCAAGTTGCCATCCACTGCTCCGGTTACCTAGGAAACAGAGATCTTTTCAGTCGTCAGCGGTAAACGAGGAAGTAAAATTATTTTAAAAATGTATTACCTCATTTTATGATTGCGTTACATTTTCTAAATTGTAATTTTGTGTCTGTATATATCCTAAAATCAAAACAATAAAAATCGGATCACAGTCACAGTAAATTATACACAGGCTAATCAATACAAGTAGGCGTATTTGAAACACACCTGACCCAGCGCTATAGAGCCCACAGCTGCAGCGGTGTAGCGTCCCACTCCAGGAAGCTGCTTCAGCAGACTCTCCACTGTGCGAGGCATCTGCCCCTTCAGCTCTGACACCACCTACAACACACAGGAGAGACAATGAACAACATACCCCACTGTATTTCATACTGAATAAATATTACGTGCAGTCATTTCATAACTCTGCACTCATCCACAAGTTGAGAGTAAATGCAGAACGCATCAGACTTAAATGCAGATACTTGCCAAAGAGATGTTTGATTTACAAAACTCAACACAGACCTTTTGAGCTCCTTCATGCAGTCGTTTTCCTCTGGAGTAGTAGCCAAGACCCGCCCACATCTGGTTCACTTCCTACACATAAAAGGACATTTTTACATTTCAATTGAAATCAAGGCATTTTTTAAAACCCCTACAGTTTCAGGGACTGCTTTAGTAATCACCTCTAGAGTAGCAGCAGCGAGATCCTGCACCGTGGGCCACCGCTGGAACACAATTAAAGAAAGAGGTCAAATGATAAATATAGCATGCAATATACAGTATTACATATAACATGTGTGCTTCACTTCAAAGCTTGATCTTGTGTCACTGGTTAGCAAAAATATTCCTACTTGAGAAGATTGAAAAATCCTCCTAATTGGGATTATTTGTTCAGTCTAGCATACGTCAGGAATGCAACTATATTGATTCTAATAAACATATAAAAGAGCAGCAATAACGCGAGTGGAAACAGCTTGAAGACGCATACCTTCATCCATTTGTTGTAGTAGTCTATTACTGTGGCAACTTGGGTCTGTTGCAGCATGATTTCTGAAACCCACACTGAAAACAAGAGAGGAAACGTTTCGTTCACAGGTTCAGAAGAAGTTTAAAATGTGTAAATTTGACAGGAATCCTGTTGTTACCTGCATATGTCCTGATGTTGAGGTCTGACTCTGTCACAGCCTGTAGAAGAAAAAACAAGAAGCCAGTCAGTTAAATATGTCAGCATTGTTTTACATGTGCAAAATCAAAGGATGGGTAATGGAGTTTGATATAAGGATGATTTAAGTCACATGCAATAATATATTGAATGATTTATTTTGGACTATTTTGCATATTGTTTTAATTTTAGGATATAAACAGTGACAAGAAATGAAAAAAAGAACGCTGAAAGAATCAAGTAAGGGTTGACAGAAATGATAAAAGCAATATTGTGAATTAAAAAAAAGCAGCTTTCATGAACGCTCAGTAAACATATGTCTGAACCAACTTACAACAACTCTTCCCAGGGTCGTAGTGATACATAACTAAAGCTGGCTCTTATAACTATATACATGAACTATAATACAACATTTCTTCTCAACCAGTTGCATAAATGTTTCTTTACCAGAGTCCTCCAGGGCAGCTCTCTCTGCTCCTCGTCGTACCAGCGGAGGAGCTGAGAGCGCAGCAGCTCAACATCTGCAGGATCATGGAACGTGTGGTATGTGGACCGAGGAGAGGAGGCGTCTGTGGTCTCCTCTGGAAGAGCAAAAACATAACTGTCATTCAGTCAAATCTGACTTTTAACAACAGGGTACCTTACACTGATGTTAAAGCATGAGATATTGATCAGAAATCCCAGGGTGGTTCAAATATATGCAGAGAAGAAACATCAACAAAACAGGTTTCAGAAGAGACCCCTTGAAACTCACTCCAGGACCAAGGGTGCCAAAATAATTAGGAATAGTTTAATTTCACTATTTTGTTCAATATTTGTACATGTGTTATTTTAGTTTGCCATCATTACTGAATTAAAGCTATCTTTTGTAGTGGGTTGTTCTCCATTGCATTACATTGTGCAAGTGTTGCTGTTATTGGGCACTGTCCATGTGAAACCCTCTTTATTTGTCACATACATGCACACAGCAGAGCACACACAGTGAAATTGGTCCTCTGGGGAGGGGGGGTTGGAGGTGTCCTGTGCCTTGCTCAAGGGCACCACAGCAGGTCCTAGGAGGTGAACTGGGAGTAGCAGTCCACTTTCCATATTTCAAGTCTGTTCAGGGACTTGAACCGGCGACCCTACAATTCCCAGTCCAAGCCCC
Organism: Eleginops maclovinus; assembly: GCF_036324505.1. NCBI lineage: Eukaryota > Metazoa > Chordata > Actinopteri > Perciformes > Eleginopidae > Eleginops > Eleginops maclovinus. Next base: position 23,384,353 of record NC_086357.1, on the reverse strand, counting down.
TACTGACTGAACCACTGCTGGATGTTGTACTGAGATCTTAAAGGTACAATTATTTCTTCCATAAAACCTCATGCAGACTTCAGGATGTTGCAGAATGTAGACAGACATCATGCTGTGTCCTCTTCACTACTGTCTCGCTTCTAACCTAATAAGTTAAGTAACATCAACACAGAAGCCCACCTTCTTTCACAGATGTCGTTGACCTCTTCCGCTTTGGTTTGGCTGTTTCCACCATCTCCAGTCCGGCTCTCTTTCCTTGACTCATCGCTGAACGTAACCTGCTCATTATCAAACACCGCATGTACAGTTCTGAGTTATTTCATGTGTCTGAAAACAGCATGACCACTCTTGTTTACTTCATGTTAGCTCCCGCCACGTTCAGGCACACTGCCGCTGCTCGTCCAATCCGCTTCCAGGAAACAGAAGCTCCGTGTCGTCATATCCGGTGGGCGGGTCAAGATCTAAATTGTATAAAGGCTGTGTGAGTGTGCAATTTAAATTTCATATTGATTATCCTTACTATTAATCCCTTCATTACAGGAGGCATTTTATTTGTGCATATTAAAAATAACTAAAAATAAACATAAAAAAACGGTATTTTAGCAAATACTTTGAGAAACAGTGAAAAACCTCCAAATTACAGCTGAGAGTCAAGTGTGTAAAGCAAACTAATATAAATTAAGTGTATTAAACTGTTCATATATAATCACATAGTGCAACTCAACATGAAATACCATATAAAGTCATATTTTAAATGTTTTAATAATTCCACAATGAAAGACAAACTATTAAGCAAATTAGGAATTTAACTATCTTCACATACAAACAATATGTACACAAATGTTAGGGTAACTTTTTTTCAGCCTTCAGAGATGTCACCACACGAAACTGGAATGCAAAATGTACAAAGAAAACGATTATTCTTACTTCTATCCACAACTGAGGGAAACACATCATTTAAAACAATACATTACCTTCAGTTATGTTAACCTTATTAGTTAAAAAGAGTTCTGCTTGTGTCTCATCCATACTCATGTACAAAGTGTCAGCTTGGTGCTGTAGAAAGACAGGGATTCAATCTGTTAATATTGACTTTTAGCAGCTTCTCATTGACCTTTTTAATTAATGTAATATATATTTTAGTTACAGCTTACCATAAAAGCTGCAAACAGTGTGCTGCCGATACCTCTCTGCACATGGTCTTCAATACCTGGGAAAGAGCGGACGAAGTGCTATGCAGAGAAGAAAGTATAAGTGGTTGTGTGACAGTATATTTATACAATGTGTCTGTCTGAAAGCTTGTATAGTAAGTACCTTTAAGGCCAGACTGGCTTGTATTTGGGCATCAGTGTGTTCCCTGTTACCCATAGCGTACAGAAGATGTTGGATCACTCCGAGAGAGAGAAGCTCACGAGAAACTTCTTCACTGTCTTCAGCCAACAAACTTCAACACATTCAAAACGACATTGTAAAAGCAATATGCCATTAATATAAATGAATAATGGAGTATTATCACAAACCGTATAGTTTTAGCAGCAGCAGCTTGTTGCACAAACACATGCAGAGATCCCGTCGTCTTGATTATCTCAGACTCTGAAGGGCGTTAATAAACATTTATGTAATGTTAGAGAAAAAACTAAATGCTTGCACTTTCTGAAGTGGGTTTGGGTTTGTGGAAAATTACAAATTGTGGAATTATTAGCATAACTTGAGTAGTCCTTATGGAAATACAATCCCTCTCACTTACCAGTCTAAAATAAAACAATGATAAAAGTGTCACCTTGCATATCCTGGTGCTGCTGCAGTTTTTCTTTATTCGGCCTCAGCAGAGTCACAAGTCCCCTGAGCAGCAGCGGCCTCACATCATAGCACTTGAGGTCCAATATCAGATGTATAGCTGCCAGAATACACATAAGGAGATAAGTAGGTGATCTTTCATGACAGGATATAACATTTTCCACCACTGCCTAAAGAGCTTGTGAATAAATGTGTCATTCAGAGAAAATGTAGGAATACAAAACTCATTCACCAAAGTAAAACTTTATTTTCTTACCTTCATCCTGAACCTCCAGGTGCAGAGACCTGAGCAAACCCAGCAGTGGTTCTACTATGCTGTGATGGGCTGTTTTCATTTTGGACTGTGAGAAGTAGATCACATAAAAAAGAGTTCATATGTCGGCCAAAGTGAGTGAGCAAACTAGTAAGAGGCTTAGGGCTTAGTGTGCACTCTCATACTCTACCTGCACAGTGTGTAAGGTGTGCAGGACCCGCTGCTGCGCCTTAGGAGAGGTACAAGTCATGAGAGAAATCATGGCTTTGTAGACTTTGTTTTCATATTTGGGGTTTCCACGCGACAGAGACTCCAGGAGGGCCCAAGCTGCCTCTTGGGTTTCATCTGTGTTTGACTTTGTCAGGAATTCCTCTAATGCTTTCAAACCTGCAACCATTTAAATAACACTGATAGGTATGAAGATATGCCTTTTTATCAAACTGCTCATTTGTTGTCAATGTTTCCTTGATACTGATTGTTTTCTTCGGCCAGATAATTCACTACGATTTTGTGTATTTACATTCCTCTTGTTGCAAATAACATACGGCTATGCAGGACTGATTATATGAAGAAGTGTGTTTGTATTCCAGGGAAACTTAATACAATGTACCATGGCTTTCACAGATAACCTCTTTGTATTTGCGACCAGCATCTGACACGGTGAGCAGAAGGCGGAGGGCCTCAGCCTTCTGCTCCTCTTTGCTCTGAGAGTGGCTCAAGATGTCCAGGAGAGTGAGGACTCCTCCATCCTCCAGGAACTCCATCAGATACTGATCACTGAGGAAAAGTGGGTCAAAAACAAGACTTCCGAGTCGCAGAAACAGTACTTTATAGATTGTTATACAGCGTTTCATATTGACTCACTGGTTTGATGCGGAGAGAAAAATCCCAATTGCTTTAAGCTGCAGTCCCAAGAAAGTCCCAAACATGTATCTGAGTATAGAGTGAAGGATTGAGTCTCCGTTGATATAAATAATTTTCACGACTTACACATTAAACGATTTAAACCACAATATAGTAAATGTGTGCTTTTACTGTAATAAAAAACGACAGACAATATTTGTGTATTAGGCAATTATTTTAATTATTGATTCATATATTTATAGTCTGGCCCAAATTTAGTAAATTTGAAACAACATTTTCATAATATAGTGAACAATGTCAATCTCATTTTCTCAAATTCCAGTCTCTGAAGAATAGGTTATCATTCCAGGACCAAAAAGATATTCAATGTATCATGATATAAAATAGCAGGGAATCTCCAGTCTGAAAACACAAGTTCTCCATGAAATTACTGAAACAGTTGGTGATTATTTGTCTGTCTGTTTACGATAAGATGAATAACATGAATGAACAAAAACATGATACATTTAGCCTCCCTTGACTGCACATAAAGCTAAAAGCACCAGTGCATCAAACATAGCCTACAATCAATCACAGTTTATTTTTATACCCCAATATCACACATTTGACATTAGTCTCAGGGGAAGTTTGTACAGAAGATTCATTGATTGATAGTAAATGGTAATAAATATGTTTGATATAGTTTGTGTTGGCTCATGCAGGCGTCCACATTGAGCCTGAACATAGAGAGGATACGTGAGTCGGATCCAGGTGGTGATCCGGGCCAGGAAGAGGCTGGAGACCTGAGCGAACTGCAGCTCCGATCACAAAACCTCCTCCCGGTGTTCCGGGTCAGGAAGGCGGTCAACATGCGGCCGCGCACTCTGCTGTCACCTCGGTCCCACTCCCGGAGAAAAGTGAGCACGGTCCCGATGTTCGCCTGTTCTTCCTCCGGTGTTGACATCCTGTCTGCACTCCGGTTCGTTTTCACGGCTTAAAGTTATTTGTATGAGACGTCTTTTGCTCGAGAGATCAGAAACATGCATCACCAGCTTTCTTATAAAAGCAAAAGATAAACTGATCATGATGAAACATTTTTGTAGTGTTTTATTTGCCCTCCACTTAAAGCTACTGCGTTTTTACTTAGTTGATGGTTGCATGGCGACGCCCCCACCAACTCTGGTAACCATGGATGTATAAAATGAGGTAAATAAGTGCTTCATTTCCTCAAACACCAGAGGCCTACCTAGTTAGATTTGGACAATATAGTAGCCTGCTTTACTTGAGTATTTCCATTGAAAGCACTTTTATACTTTTCTCCACTACATTTCAAAGGCGAATAACCAGTGACTGAGTAACTGCAAGACTGTATGTACTCAAGCTGTGTATTTAAGTACTTTTGTTGACATAATAGTACTTTACTTGAGTTTTTTTAATTTATACGTCTATGCTTGCTATACTTGTACTCTCTACTACATTTCAGAGGCAAATATACATTGTTGGAAAGTCACAAAGAGCCTACACTTCCTCAAGTATCGTACTTTGTAGGACACATTTGTACTCATTCTGAAATGGGACATTGCACACAATAAGTGCTTCTACTTTTGGTACTTTAAGTATATTTAGCTGATAATACTTCTGTACTTTTACTTTAAGTAAGATTTTAAATTAAGGAATATCACCCATAGGAGAGTATTTTCAATCTGTAGTATTTCAACTTTTACTTCCTCCACCACTGGTTGTGCAGAATGGAACACAGTATTATATTATTATGCAGACATTAGGTAACAACAAAATAAAAACTCAGACACACTGCTGATTGAAGGAAATATTATATTCTTGTACGACAGAATAAGAGTACTGGTGTCAAGTCTGCCAAAGTGTCTAAAGAATGGGAGAATCTTAACTCTATGTCCCTCTAACATTGTCCAGCAGAAAACACACTGCTAGCAGAAAGACAAACAATCATGGTTCAAAGGTTTACCAAATGATTAACAAAAAGGCTTCAATGTGGACCAAATGTAGATACTATAAATACTTTGTAGATTAATAATACAGAACTGCATTATACAATATCATCAAGTGTAAAGTAGCTTAAAAAGGAAAAACTCAAGTAACATATACATGTCAAAAAAGTACTTGAGCAAATAGTTACTTCCCACCACTGCTATTTTGATAGAATTGTACTTTACTTGAGTATAAACAACATTTATTATTAGATGTATAGGATTGCAAGTTAATTTCCTGCATTTAATACGGTAAATGTGAATTACAGCGATTATTTCTTTGTGCAGTTGTTCACAAATTACGGGGTTAATCCTCACATGATGCACAATGCTGTAAAAAACGTTACTCCTGCATTTATTTGGTCACTTATAAGCATCCGTGGTAGAGGTTTGAAATGTAAAACGGCCGTTCTGGGGATCAACTATGGATTTCCAAACATTTTCTGGGAAACACCCCTTTATTGGGAGGGGTTATTCCTAGAAATTAACCACATAGTATATGGTTTATTCTCAAAGTTTCACTATCATTTCTTCAGTCAGCAGACTTTCTTCTATTCATTTTGACTTCTGGTAAGTTATTTCACACTTTCACCAGAGTAAACTTATTGCTTTCAACCAGTTTTGGGTACACAGACACATAGGATCAAAATATCAGTGTGTCATTGTGGTGCAACATTCCTGTCATGACATAGATAGATGATTAGCAAAATACTATTTGCATGTTGTGTATATTAAGCCCTCATAAAGTATAACGGTTTTCCCCTTCAGAACCAACACTGCTACAAAAACATGGTCTTTCATTGCTCTCTAGTGATGCTATGTCTGGCTTCATAAAACGTTTCTAAATCCTAAAAAGGGCTATCAAATGTAATTGAAAATCTTATCTCTGTGTGTAAAGAGACTTTTGTGAACACTCACTTTGACAAATGTTTGAATCTAAGAGTTGTTCCTTGTGTTATGTTTCCAGAGTGATCCAAACATGAAAGAAAATACGTTTTTCTTAGTTTGCTTTCTTTCCTTGAGCGTAAGCTTGTCTGCTGGTGAGTAAACGCCTAACTTCTGAAGATAAAGTGCTGTTTTATGTTCAAGCAAAGTTTGCCGAAAAAAAAATACATTCACCCCAGAGAACCATCTTATCTTCTAGAAAACTAACAAACTAAACATGTGTGTTTGAGTTGCGTAGTGGGCAGGTCAAGTGACATAACCCTACAGATAAAAAGAGGCTGCTGCATCGCACATCAGGGGAACATATCAGATTTGTCTGGATTATAAATTGTTCGTATAAAATCTACCCAATATAGTCAGTATTGTAAAAGCACACTCATGGTTTTACGTTATAAATGAATTATCCATCAGCAGATCTATTAAGTATTGAACCCCCTATGCATTAGTACTGGAAAGAGCCACCATTTGCTGCAATTAAAATCCTTAAGTCTGTTGGGAAAGTATCTACCAGCTTGGCGACTGTTAGGAGGGATTTCTGTCTCTTGGCAGATTTGCTCCAGGTTGTTCAGGCTTGTTGGATGATGTTTGCGGAGGGCAGCTTTCAAACAGTGCTTGTCGATGGGATTCAGATCTGGACTTTGACTGGTCCACTGACATTAACCTTTTAGGTAATTACCCACCGTCCTGTGAGGCTTTGTTTTCTTTTTGCATCTCAAATAAAGACACTCAAATATCTTAAATGATATTCAAAAACCAAGTTCACTGTAGTCATCCAGAAGTCACATACCTTCTACATTAAACATTGACATTATTTAAGGAATGAGGGAAAAGCAAAGCCTCAGCTCATAGCATAAACATATCCAGACATTGTTGACGAATGAAAATATGTTTTCTTTTTCATCTTTTGGAGTAACCATCATCGGCCTCAGAGGACGTAACGTTATTATTCTTTCTCTTTAGGTCAAGAGGAAGGATCTGTCAGGCTGGTTGGTGGTCAAGACAATGCTGAGGGCCGTGTGGAGATCTTTCTAAAGGGAGTCTGGGGAACTGTGTGTAATAGCTACTGGGACATAACTGACGCTCATGTCGTGTGTCGCCAGCTCCATTTCCCTGGTGCAATAGAAGCTCTAACTACACCTCAATTTGGCACCGGTAACCTTTGACCCCTTAAAACGCAAATATCCTCTGTAAAAAACAAACAACGTGGAATTCATGTTGCCTCTCAGTTTCTTTAGGTTACTCTACTTTCCTTGAGTATTTTCTTTCTGTCTCCTCCACTACATTTATCTGCCTGCTTAAGTTACTTTTTACTTTACAAACAAACATTTTTGCACTGAAATATTTCATGTTTCTCACTCAAACTCAAGATTAATGCAGAAATAACAATTAAAATATATAATATCCACTAACACAACAGTCACAATACATTTTTCTGAATTGAGTAATTTGCTTTTAATACCTTAATACTTCACTTTGAATGTATTAAGTTTCCCAAATGATACTGACATTATTAACTTAGTAACATTTCCAATGCAGGACTTTAACATTGTGTTAATACTTTTACTTTAGTAAAGGATCTGAACTCCAATGCTTAATATGTTTGTATTGCTTTTGTGTTAGGGAAAGGAAAATTCTTGATGAACACTGTGCTCTGTACTGGAGCAGAGAAGAGCCTGCTTCTATGTTATTATAGTGCAGAGTCCCCCTCGCACTGTGGTCCCTCTAGACAGGCTGGTGTTCGCTGCCTAAAAGGTAAGGCGACACATTTTTAAGCAAGACTTGTCCAAGGAGAAAAACATGATACAAAAAAGTTAGATGGCAATTCCTCTCACTCACTTACCCCACATATGTTTCTATCAAAACCAGAACAGATCAACAGCGATTTGAACCGTGAGTATGATTTTGACCACAACACGAGTCTCTCCCATCAGCTGGGGGAGTTGTTTGACAGCGGACGTGACTGTGACATGAACATCAGAGTGGTGGTGCACAACAACACCTCTGAGACGATCTGTGCTCACAGCCTCATCCTCTCTCTGAACTCACAGCCAGACTTCAGCAACCTCACCATTGATACCACTTCTAACTGCAGTGAGCACGCCAACACATTTGTCAGGTAAACCAAAACGTGTAACTGCTTCCAGAAGTTTCCAAAGATTCAAAGGCTTTATGCTGACTTGTACAATACACTGTGTTGTTTTTGGGCAAAGAACATCTTAACCGTCCTGTCATGTTTGGTTCAAATCTGACGGATTTACTACTTTCATCATAAATACTGTTTTTTACATCTGATTGTCTCAAAGCCTTATGATATCCTCCACAGTAGGCACACGACAGGCCCCACAGCGCAACACACTTAAGACAAAATAAATGAAGAAGTAAAATAGTGCAAGTGACATAATGTTGAAAGTAAAATACAAAAATAAGTAAACTGTGTACGAGTGAGATCGAATGACATAAAAGAAAATGTAGATTTGCCACCCTTTGATTTTTTTCGATCTCTAGCGTAAGTTAGAAACACCTGAACCTTGCTAATGCAAATGTTTTACATTTCAGATATTTCTACACAAGACAGATCAAATTTACACTTTCCTCGACCCCTTGCATTCTCAAGATGGCACAGGACTGGGGTGTGACAGAAGTTCAGAAGGAGGCTGCAAATCTATTCAGACAGTTTCTCCCAGAGGATCCCACCTTCCAGAGTCAAAGCTCTTTCTATGAGTATGCAGTTCATATAGGTGATGAAGCACTACAGGAAGATTGCATTCGCTACTTGGCATGGAACTGTGAGGCTCTGATCCAATCACCAACCTGGACAAATCTTTCATTTGCTCTAGTCAAAGCTCTTCTGTCTCGCCCAGACCTTGTGGTGCGTAATGAAACCTTCATCCTGAATGGACTGGAGAGATGGTCAGCAGCGAAAGGAAAAGCTACTGTCCCTGTGGACCTTCTAGAGCTTATCCGTTTCCCCCTGATACCAGCCGAGGATTTATACACACTTAGTGGCTCCCAGTACAATGCTCTGAAGTTGAAGGGGTTTCAGTTCAATTCACTGCCCCTAAAAACATTACTCCCTATCTTGAGGGAAGATGAAAATGTTTACATTCCCAGGATTTGCATGGACAATCCGTGGAGCACTACCTTTAACCACCACAAAGTCAAAATTTACAAGGACTTTGGTTTCTACAATCGTTATGGCGAGAAACTCAATAGCCTCACATCTAAGATCCGATCACCTGTTCATAACAGTGCCTATTTCACTTCTAACTACATGGTCTGGAAAATAAGGGTTTATATCAGTCTTGCTGAATGCTCGAGGGATGGTGTCACATGCCCCACCTTGCCGGCTGTTAGTTTGAAGGTTGAGGAAAAGAACCAAGATTTACCCCGCGAGATGGCGGGAAAGATTCAGTACAGCAATAGTCTCATTGTTCTGTGTGAAGGGGCGTATGTGATGGACGTTCATCAATTCTCTAATGGTAATGGGGAGAACTTTGTCTCTGTCCCCAGAAGCGCTGACCAAGTCTATCCATGCCACTCAGACCAGTTCTCCTACAAGGTGGTGATACGTCCTCACTACGTCACAGATTAGTTTGGGTTTCCTACTGGAACTTTGGCAAAGAGGAAATGAACAAAGGATTATCAAACAGCATATTTTCTGTAATTCAAGAGTCTTTTGAATATCATTATAACTGTTAACCGTGTTTAATTGAGTGCATTTAAGTAAACATAACCAAGCTTGCCATGTACGTGAGCCTTCTGACATGAATCATGACATAAAATATGTTAAACATTTGCATTTGATTTATTTAATACAATTTTAGATGACGTAAACCAAGTATTATGTGAATTTGAGAAAGTCAGCATACGATTATACTGTACATGCTATTTGCAGTAAAAGTCTTTAAGTGTGTTTGCGATATTTAGAGTCCCAACAGAGCATTTGGTTTATCAAACAGCCGTGCGGGGTAAGTCTGTTCATGCTTAACAAACTGGAGTTAATAATAAAGTACAATATCGGCTGGCATTTACGTCACTAAAGAAGCGGTGGAGGAGTATGGAAAGGTCACTTAATGTACAGTTTAATAATAAATGATTCATGAGAAAAAAGGATTTACCTGAGGTGTACTGTAACATTTCATACAAACATTACATGCTGTAGATTGTTTCACTTTATACTGTTTTTAAAATTCTTAACAATGTAAAAGCTCATAATGTGTATGAGAAAAAAAGGATCCTGTTGACGTCAACAACCTAAATATGTAATCACGCCTCTGACAAGCCAGTCTAAAGCATGGTGTGACAGTCTGCATTTCTAGGAATTATCGTTATCATGCTGTCAGTTCATGGGGAGGTTATAAATGCCTCGCAGGAGACGCACGTTGAAAATGCCAGACATGTTTGAAATAGCTAAAACACCAGGAGATACTGTAGCAGATTATGCACACAAAAACACACGTAATGGAAAATGTCTCCATCTTCTGGCAGGAAGTCCTTAATGATAAAGTACTGATAATTAGCTTCTAATAACATCCAATATCTATTGTTATGGATTCCCCCTTTAAAGTATTGTAATCTCCCATATAGCTGAGAATAGACAGTCTCCTTTATGCTTCGGTAATTACAATCTGCAGTCTGCCTATCTCTTGTGTAAACAGTATTAAGTACATAAGCATTAGCATCAAAATAAACAATACTACGAAGTACTAGAGCCCTCATTAATGGTCCATTTCAGAAAGATAATTTACTTCAATTACATTCATAATTCAACTTTTAGATTATGATTATTGATGCATTAATGCGTATACCACAGAAGGGGGAGCTACCTGTACTTAATATTGCTGCTAATAAACAAAATATCTGTCGAAGTTTTGTTTATTACTTCATTTATATTTGGTTTTAGCCAATAATATAACTTGTAAGGTGTCAGATAAATGTAGTGGAAGTATAATACTGGCTTCCAAAATGTGTAATAGGAGTATAAAGTAGTATATAAAGTAGATACTCAAGTACTAGTATCACAAATTCGTAAATAAGAACAGTACTTGAGTAAATATACTTTATTACATTACAGCACTGGTAAGCAGATGTGGAAGAAGTACTAAGATCTTTAAGTAAAAGTAGAAGTACCAAAGTCTCGGAATACTCTGTTACAAGTAGAAGTCCTGCATTGCAAATGTTTCTCAAGTCAAAGTATCTCAAAATAGTACTTGAGTAAATGTACTTAGTTCCTTTACACCACCGCTGGATGGATACACACGGTTTAATTGTTAAAATGCCTCCCAGTGCAGACGCTCCTGGAGGTTTGCTGCCCTCCGGAGGCTGAACCCCGGTAAATGCGTCTCTTTCTCGGAGATAAAGAAGGCTCATCTCGGTGTAGTGAAGAAACCCCCAGTGCAACACAGTAAAGTACCGATGTGCTAAAATAACACCACACACACACCACCATCCTCAGCCAAGGTGTTGCATTTCTTGTATATAAATACACCATAATCTCCAGGATGTACTTTTAATCTGCCCTGAATGCCAAATGGCCCACGAGCACCGAGCGACACTTCATCTTTCCGATCCTCGCTGCTATTGTTCTGCATTTTGTAATCCCATGTAAGCAATTTCCCACCACCCAAATCGACTGTTTTTACATTATTAATTAGCGTGTAGCGTTTTTAAGTCTTGTGAATGTGTGAATAATGGCAGACGGACCGGCATGGCACGACAGGAGAGTGACAAGGACCGGGAGAGGCAGAAAGAAAGGGGAGGGGAACTGACATTAAAGCAACACAACAAGGAAACTACACTGCAGAGCCTCAGACGCCTTCATTTTATGTTTTTGAATAATAGCCGGAGCTAGTGTGGCGAAGTGTAGCCTATATCTGTGAAATCTGCCCGGAGATCAAGCCCTTTGCAAGTGCCCAGAAAAGAAGCAGCTTTTCACCGAGTTGGATTAAAAGACGCTCTCCGACGCTTTCTGAGATATGGGTGAGAATAATGTATTTAATTGTAATTCTGAGGGAAATTAAAAGAGGCCTCTTCCTGCGGAGAGAGAGAGAGAGAAAGACACATGCCCTAATGGGAGGTCGTAACAAAAGGCCAACCGCATAGCTTAGCCGTAATTAATAAAAATGCCAATTTGGATTATCTTTAGCCTATTGTGGCCCCTTGAGATCCCTTTCACCATGATAGCTATCATTTTGGCATGCTGCAGTTATGAATGATGCTGGCTGCCATTACAGCGGAGCTTTCATTGTAAAGTCATTATAATTCAAAAATAATGGCCCTTTGCATTGGCTTTGTTCCTGATGTAACTTTGATACAGCCTACAGATGTTTAGCTGGTCGCCAGGTGTTTGGCTATTTATGAAGAATCTGAGTGATATGACCTTTCACAAGAGGCTGTTTGAAAAACACTAGAGATTTGATGAGCATCACACCCACACATTACTCCAGCAAACCTGAGCAGATCAGGACCTCTGTGTGTGTGTGTGTGTGTGTGTGTGTGTGTGTGTGTGTGTGTGTGTGTGTGTGTGTGTGTCCTCAGACTCAGAGCCACCCAGCTCTCCACAGGTGGTGGAGGACGGAGGAGAGGAGGATGAGGAGGAGCTGAGTGGAGGGGAGGAGGCAGACCTGAGGTCCAGCTCGGGCCGGGGCTCCCTGCTGACCCGGAGAGGCATCACCCTGAGAGTGCTGCTGAAGGACGGGCTGGTGGAGCCGGGCGACGGCGTGCTGGCTATCCACTACCTGGTAATAACACACAGCACATCTGGGCTCATTTGCAATGTTGATATTCATTATTTATGCAAGTGCAAGGTCATTTAAAGTTTTACTAAAGCTACTTGACATAATGCTCTGGTAATGATTCAAAGGCTTCATAGTCATAGGCAGGAATAACTACAGAGTAGTGTTGGCAATGAAAATCCAAAGTCTCAGTCTCCTCAACGCAGCGTAGGATAATCTTAATCAAATAAAAAATGAAACATAAAAAAGTATAGAGCAAAAGGCTTAATTGGAGTGGCTGGTGGCAGGCTGGAAGTGGCCACCTGCAAATCCAAAGGTCAGAGGTTCGAACCCCTGCAACATGTTGGAGTGTCCTTGGTCAAGATACTTAACCCCAAATTGCTCCGGTAGACATGTCCATGGTATCAAGTGTACGAAGTCACTGGCTAAACGAGTCAGCTCAATAATATGTAATGTAATCAAATGTAATGTGCAACTAGAGTGGAAGAAATTGCAGGAATAAGAAAAATAAATACATACAAAACAGAAAAAGATAAAAACCAGCATGCATGTTTTGTTTGTTTCGTTTTAAACTGTTTCTGTTCTCTGCTTCCTTCAGGGTAAGAACTTTGTAGGAGACCTGTTGAATGATGGGAAAATCAGATGGGTGGAGACGGGCCAGATTTTTAACTCCCCCAGCGCCTGGGCCACACACTGCAAACGTCTGGTGAACCCGGCCAAGAAGTCGGGCTGCGGCTGGGCATCTGTCCGCTACCGGGGACAGAAGCTGGTCCAGTACAAAACCACATGGCTGCACAAGTACCAGCCCAGCGCAGACTTGGTGAGGACATTTAGTCATCTTTTTTCCCCCCTTCTATGTAAGGTTGCAGATTCAAGTTATTTATAAGGATGCACGTTATTGTTCTTTTTCTGCCAATAACTTTCAGCTCATCCTGACTGATTATTCGACTGTATACCAACATCTTCTTTCCTCCTAACAACAGAAAAGATCAAGTCTCTTCTGTAAAATGATGAACATATAATTAGGCTACTGTTAGTGTAATGGTTCAATTACAGATGTACACATTCACTTGGAAAAACTGGAAGAAAACTACTTTAACTTAAGTAAAAGAAAAGGTTTTGTCATTCAATTGGACATTTCTGGCCGATGCCAATATTTATTTTGAAGCCTTTTATCTGTCCGTTTTCATAATGCATCCTTAATGATTCTTCTATAACTTATTCCTTTTTTCGTCAAACAAATCTACAGGAATAGTTCAGTTACAGTTAGTGTTTCTCATTGTAATCAACATATTTCCAGGTGGAGGCGGAGGCGTTTGCTTCTGTCCAATAAAGGCCGAAGACAAATGTAAATTAATTAAAAGAAAAATGTTTGAAAAAGAAGATTTAAAATTACAAACATGAAATATTCTGGAAGTTTTCTCAATGTTACAGTAGATTATTTTCACTTGTTTTAAAACAGTAGGCTTGAAAATAACACATAGTGTGTTTTGCTGCTGTACTGCTGCTTATCATATGGTACACATTCTATGATTTTTCTGTGACTTCAGAGCCTTGTGAGTGAGGAGGACGATGACGAGGATGAAGAGGAAGGGAAGACGGCTGTGCAGGCAGATGAGAAGAACAAGAACACCAAACCTGGATTAAACGGTACAATTCTCTTCCTTTAAAACAAATTGCACTGCTCTGTGTATTTTCAACAAACTGGAAAACAAATATCAATCTTCACTGCTACAGACCTGATGGTTTCACGGAGAAGCGACCGAGAGAGGATTCCTGTCAGATATTGCACCTTGGGCACCAGAGACGCTGCCAGGTACTGACTTTTATCCTGAAATGTTTAAGTTGTTTTATGTGACTGTAAGTGTGATAGACTGTAATTCTATCCTCAGAGATCCACACACACTCGTGGAGCTGTCAGCCTTCTCTGCCATCAACAGATTCCAGCCTTTCAATGTAGCCGTGTCCAGTAATGTACTGCTGCTAATGGTGAGTCACAACTATCGAAAACAGGGTATTTGATTAATGCACACAGTTGGATTAGATTTACTTAATTGATCAACAGTAGAAACGTATTTACCTATTGAGTATCTTCAGAATTAACATATACAATAAACAGGAAGGAATTAGGGTCATTGAAAGTTAAGAGACCAAGTTACCAGCTTTCTATCCTCTTCAGGACTTCCACTGTCACCTGACCACCAGCGAGGTGGTGGGATACCTCGGAGGACGATGGGATACAAATACACAATGTGAGTAAGAAACAGAAGAAATATACTCAAAAGAAGTCAAAGCCATCTTTAACCCCAGCGTTTTCTCTCTCTGGTCGGTGTATTTCAGTGCTGACAGTCTTAAGAGCTTTCCCCTGCCGGACCAGGCTGGCAGACAGAGAGTCTGCTTCCGCTGTAGAGGAGGAGGTAACGCATGGACAGTGAATCAGTACATCTGCACCGTCAGCATTTACGTTATGCCTACAGAAAACGTAACGCTGCTGCAGGACAGTTCAGCAGCGAGCAAGCATCCTTCTAAAAGCCAGAAACAAATGAACCAAATATTGAATGAACTTCACTTGGAGGGTGACACTGACCGTGGGGCTGACTCCGTCAACCCCAAAGATGTTGTTTTGCTCCTAAATAAGGTTTAATGTTTGGTTCTGTTGCCATTTGAAAAAAAAACAAGTGAAGAAAATAATGCTATTACTGTAAATGCAGCTTTTGAAATGGTGACTACAGCATAACACACAGGCAAACACGCTCACACCCCACAAACATGTGCACCTGCCAAGTAATAAATAGGAACAATAACAAGTTGTAGCTCAAAGAAGGAACCATTTTAAAGTTGTACTAAAGTCTGTACCAGATTTCAAGGATTCAAACCAATCGTCATTTTTTTCCTATCATAGTTTATAAAGTCTTTAGTGGAAAACATGAGTTATAAATCTCAAAAGATACTGACCTTCCTCTTGCAAATGTACAATAACCCACAATTTAATGGACTGTATTCAAGTGGAAAACCGTAAGAGCCCAGACTAAATATAGCTGCAAATTACAATTTAGCGTTTCTATAATTAGAAATCAACTTATTATTGCGGAGCGACTCCTGTGGACAGGCTCAGTCCATACTAAATAACTTCTACTCACTTGTTTCTGATCAGTGTCTGTTGTGTGGACTCCTCTCCAGATCTGTCAGAACCTGTTCATGCGCGGGCTGTCGTTGGTGGGCTGGTACCACAGTCACCCGCGGGGTCCGGCTCTGCCCTCGCTGCAGGACATCGACTCGCAGATGGACCATCAGCTGAGGCTGCAGGGCTCCAACAACGGCTTCCAGCCCTGCCTGGGCATCATCTGTGGTACGGGCATGCCTTTATAAACATTGTGGGGCTATATATCGATGCGATAGATAGGGGTATTCAATGTAAATACAGTACCTCACCTGCAGGGAGCCTTTGAACAGACATTTTATTGACCCCATGCACGTCAACTTAATTGTATTAAACAGTATTGTTATAATAATGAATAATACAAAGCCACTAAATACACAAAGTAAATGTAAGAAACAGTGCTCACAGAGTTGCATTACATAAAAAATGGCACTTGAATGAGGAATAAAGAGTCCTTAGAGTGTTGTTTACTGGCTAAAATGTAATAAGTGATTAAGATTTGGAAACCCTCATGAAGATAATTAGATAATAGCTGGCTGGCTCTGTTGTGATTGGTCAAATGCTTACAGATGTCCCGCTCCTTAGCCTATCACGTACAATGTTAAGGTTTTGAAAATGTAAACCCTGGAGCGCTAGCCAATAGAAATGCAAGTGTTCCATAGTGACGTCACAATAATAAATGTCTCAACCCTTAAACCTTTTACTCTTTCAGGACCGTATTATCACGGCAATCAAGGTGTGGCGTCCACAATTACTCCATTCTGGGTCGTACCACCGCCTGAGGTGAGGACACTGGCATCACTACAATACTCACCTTCTCCTTCATGGCTTTGATATTCAGTTTAGAGATTCTTATACTGTTGGTTAACACTCTTTCGTTCATGTTTCTGCTACTAACTTATCTTCAATCTGCCTTCCTGCAGCAACGGCCCAATGACTACGGGATCCCAGTGGCCGTAGAGGTGACCTACGTTCAGGACAACTTCCTCACCAGCGACGTCCTGAATGAGATGGTACACACACTACAGCCTCAGTCCTATGAAAACACTGCATACGATTCAAAACATGTCCGATGCATCGTTACGAATCATTTTAAACGGTGTGTTTGTTTCCTCCACAGATGCTGCTGGTTGACTACTACAGGACAGCTCCCGACATTGTCCACTTTAACCAGTACTGGTGTCCTGATACCACCATGATGGAAAAAATCAAGGTACAGAAGACCTGAAATCACAAAATACATTTTACCGGGATACATTTTACTTTACGATCCTGACCCAGGATCAGGACTTCATGCACTCTGCAGTATGTCGCATCGAGTGGTGGAAGAAGAACTTAAAGTGGAAATACTTTGGTTTTAAAATACTAAATTAGACTTAAAAGTGCTGAATTTAAGATATTACTTAGTAGACACATTCAAGTTGCTGGTTTATTGAGTTGGCAGCCGTGTAATGAGCGGGATAATGTGCATCGAGGCGGTCATTAATGAAAAAATAAAACACCTTCGTTTTTTCATTCTGACAGCCTCTCTGCACATTATCCATTATTAAATGAAGCCTGTCAAAATAATAATCAAGGAGAATAATTGAGTAAGTGTTCTTTGTGACATCTCACCGTTCTCTGTTCTTCCTCAGGGCTCTCTGAGCTGCCACGCTCCCAAAGATCAGGCCTACTCTCAGATCTTAGAGCACGTCTACAGTCAGCTGAGCAACATCCACTGAGGGCTGCTCTCCATCTCAAGTCGATCCATTTCAGAAAAACACTTTTGAGCAGAGACTACAGCGACGGCTGTAAAAACCTGCTCGAAAAACATACAGATGCCTTGAATCCTCTCATGCTTGAGTCATACTTAATTATAATGAGTTACTGTAAAACAGACATGTACATGATAACCTAAGCAGCACCGGACCAGAGAACATTTTACAGAAGGACACTAAATATCAGCATTTCATGGGCTAGAAAACCAGCCTGCCTGGCTACTTCCTGTTTCCTCATGGACCTATGTGCCTGTCCATGCCAGTATCTGGTGGTATGAGCAGATGCGTAAACGTTTAATGTGTTGTTATTGCCTTTATATACTAAACCAAGGGAGCAGTGGTTTGGGGAAAAGGTGTAAATGAGTTGCAAATATACTACCTTAGCAAAGTATGCAAGTGTGTGTTGGTTTGACCTAAACTGTACTCTGCAACGGTTTCGTTCCTCAAGTTACATTGGTGCAAGCAATTCCATTGTGCCAAGGCAATCTGTTTTTTTAATGATCGTGTGTGTGTGTGTGTGTGTGTGTGTGTGTGTGTGTGTGTGTGTGTGTGTGTGTGTGCCCCTCTACTGTCTCCCTGTCAGGTTGTGTGAGACATGAGTCCTGTGGGTTAGGACTGATATTTGCTTCCTCCTTTCCTTGTACTGTATTTATTACTAAGTGTGGATTGTGTGATGTACATGTATGAAGAGCAATGCCTTAAGCCTGCTGATGATCCACAAGGCATTAAAATATACACACTGGAACTATTTACACAGGACTGCTGGTTATTTAATTACTTACTACTTATTACTAAGAGTCTTAGTAAATCTATGTAAGAAATGCTAACTCACAGCCGGCCACAATGGTGTGAAAACCTCCCGATTGATATGCCACAATCAATACATTTTTCTTTTTTATTTATTGTAAGAAGGGGTCGGGACAGGACAAGAAAGAAGCAGGTACAAATACTTTGATAATAAAAGACAAAATATTGCTGTTAAAGTCTGTACTCATACCGACAGGGAAAAGGCGACTTAAATCTAAAGACATACATGTACACGGTGTAATATAGGACTACATGCAAAGATTAATTTAAATGTTTTAGGTCTTGTATATAAAAAATAATACTATATAGAGCCAGAATGATTTAACGCTGTTCAAAAGAGCACTTAAGACTGATTAATCAAATACATAGCCCTTTAAACAAATAATCAGAGGGACATTTTATCCAAACATGGATTAAAATCTACATGAAAAAGCAGTTTCCGCTGATAAAGCTCACATTAGTCTAAACAACACGAGTCCGGGAAACTGCCTGTAGTGTCACAAATGTGCAGAAATGAGCACACATGCATTTCATCTTTACACAGGAAGTGCCAACGGCTAGAAATAAAAAGTAGAAAAAGAAATCTTGACCCTGTTCTTAAGGGGCTAGGTTAGGTTTTGGTTGCTGGATTAGTTGTGGTACTTTCCCCTCCTTTCCCATTTTTCCAAAAGGCACTAAAACAAAGCTATCAAGGACGTGTTGATAACAGTGAGACCCAGACAGCACCTCCTGCAGTCCTTTACCCTGAACTTGATACAAACATTGAAAAGTAGTAAGAACAGAGATGTAAACATATTAGACAAGGACCAGACGGAGGAGCGGGGGAAGTGTTTGGCGGAGTGATGGACAAACACAGATTATAATTAGGGAACAAACAGTGAGGAGCACACATTTGTCAATCACACCTAAAACGTTTTTTCCTCCAGACAAATCATAATCAGCTTGACCAACGATACGCTTCATGTTTAGTAACAAGAGTCTCCAAATCTAGTCAAAATGGACAATTATTTTTCCCTTGATGTTTTCCCTTTCACTCCAGGTCTTTCCCTCATAATGTACAGTGTGTGTTGGGTTAGATTCTGCAGGTGTGGTTAAATCCAGAACAAGAAACCAGCCTTGTCGGAATAGACTAGCTAAACAGAAACCTCGCCTGTCTGCTGTACATCAGCCCAACGTACTGACAAATAAATTTATTTTTTTTAAGAACATTGTCCATCACCAGAATCACAGGGTCAGAGGAAGTAACGAAGCACAGAGGAGTTTCACATTATCAAAGACAATAGACAGGAAATAGTGGGACACTAAGTGATGAATATGAAACACCGACCAGCAGTGTAATCGATATTCAGGCGCCTAAAACGGATCAACAGACCAATATAAGAAAACAAGGCTGAACATGCTGAGGCAAACAGGTCCAAAACTAAATGAATATATGGCTATGTTACAGAATACTTTGAACAAACCGGCGCACCGAGCGATGTTTCTATTGCATTTTATAAAAACTTTTTGGCTCTGTCTCCTCCATCGAACAGACTATCAGACGACCACCAAACAAATAATCATCCTGCATCTCTAGACGACGAACACACGCCTGCCTCGAGCGACAAAAAGGTGCAACGTCTGCATTTAAACTTTGGGTCCGTGTGTAATGGTGGAGTAAAGTCTGTCACACACACACACACACACACACACACACACACACACACACACACACATCAATCTCATTTGAGGAGCAAGGTGCAATTACAACAAGTTCTCACATATTCAGTAAGCAGTTCTACTTCTGAAAGTACTGTAGTAAGTTGATACTACAGAAACAAAAAACTGAAATAAAATAAGGACACCACTGTATGAAGCCTGTTGTCTTTTGAAGCTATAATCAGGAAATAGCTTAGACTTTGATCTTTTAAAAGGGGCATTACAAATAGCCCCAACCCGGAAAATATGAGGACAATTTCTTCTTGTTTCTAATAAACAAATGCAATGTTTCTGCTAGATAAACTCCAAATCTAGCTGTGTGTGGTTCCATTTTAGTTTAGGTAAAGGTAACACTTAATCTCACCAGCAGGTGGCATCAAGACATGAACTCCAGGCCAGAAATGAGGACAATATTCAGTCAAAAAACAACTGGTATTTACTGAGGCTTGCCTCTTCAGTCTGAAAACTGACTGTTAGGTTGGTTACTAACCTGAGTTTTGAAACAGACTGCAGGCACGTAAAAAAAGAGGATGATGTGAATGTATCACCCCGTAATAATCACCTGATTTTATACAGTCATCTTTCTGATATCACTAATTTGTGGTAAAAAGACGTGTAATTCTTAGAAATGTGTATCAGTTCGTCCTCAGGAAATGTTTCTGACTGCCAGGGAAACGCGTGATGACATTTTGTGTCCATCTCAGAGCCGTTTACCTTTGTGTGGAACAGGGTTTAATCCTGGTCTGGACTTTGAATTGTGACTCTCCAGGACTCCATATGACAAAAAAGCGCTTTGTCTGTGATGGCGACGTTGGAGCTGAAGGTGAAAATGAATATTCTGCGGACCGTCCCTTGGAATCGCTTTCCTTTCTCTCTGCTTAATCTACTTGCTCTGCCCTCCTCCTCTCCATCAGTCTCCTCCTTATCTTGCTTTAGATTAGTGTGGCAACGGGACGAGGACGTCAACGTAGTTGAGAGGGAAGAATCCCGACTGGTTGTTCAGCATGCCCTCGTACCAGTTCTCGTCGATCTGGTTGGTCAGGGTGATGATATCGCCCTCACGGAAGCCCAGCTCTCCCTCGTTCTCGGGATCAAAGTCGTACAGCGCCTTACAGCTCGGCTGCTCAGGGGCTAAGGAAACAAGAATGGAGAAATTACAAAATGAGGGTAAAATATCGAGGTATTCGGTCAAATATATAATATTGGATTTTCCTTACATCAGCCCTAGGCAGAGCCATTTCAGGAAAAGGTTGTCACATTGCACACATTAAATGGGGCCATGTTATGATGTCTTGGGTGTTACCTTTCATGTAGTGTGTCATATAGGTTTTAGTGCATGTAAAAAGGTCCGCAAAGGCAAAAATCCCCAAATGATATTTATATATAAACAAGTATGAACTCTACTTTCATGTTAGTATCACTTCAACACAGCAATGCAATGCATGAAAAACAAACCTCCTGACACCATGTTTCTGTATTTTACTATCCGTCGTTTCCTCAATCCATCCCTTTCACTGTGACACAAACACAAACTGGGCTTTTTTGTCTCCAAACAATTTTCTCATTGTATAGAGTCCCCCCCCCCCCCCCCCCACAGACTGCAGCGCAGGCCAGAGGCGGGGAAAGCTCTGGTCACTCTTTCTCTGCGTTTACTCCATACTGTATCAGTTTACAGGGACAGGAAAAACAAATGTAAACACCAGAGTGAAGAGAACCCCACTCTGAAGCAACTTCAGATTATTACAAACATTTCTCTAAGTAGGTCATATAAGAACGCCAATAACTGCAAAGTTGTGTCCTTAAGAAGTCTGACAAGCAGTTTGATAAACTCATGAATGCTCTAATTAGCTATAAGCAAATATGACCCATATTTACATCAACTGCTTGTGTGGGGGATTTATATTTACAACAGTTTCTTGCAACACCACACCGATCTGAATCAATGTGTATTTAATTATTTGGAAATTCCTATGGTGCATCTGTGTGGAATAATAAAACCTAATGTGACCCCTACTGTATATTCAGAACTCACCAACCCAAAGCGTGTCGTGCCCAAAAAAAAGGAAAAACATAACTTTATTTTAACCAGCTAACAAGCAACTTTATTAGTCCTTTTTAACAGTTCTATTACAGCTGAGGGACAATACAAATAATAACCAAGGGAGATTCTATATATAATATAATAGGACCAGTAATATATATTTATTTTGTGATGATCTCATAGGCAGAAATAAGGGGAAGAAATGGGTAGTTGGATTTTTTTCACTTAATTAGATCCTGACTGTTCTTGGGAGTTGTTGATCCGCTGCATGTTTCAGTCAGTGGTTTAGAAAGTGTAGAGAACTTTAAGTAAGTCAAGTTAGTAAGCAAAGAACAGGATGTGAAAAGCATTCAAAACTTCTTTCATGCAGTTCAACTCTACCTGCGCCACAAACCACCAATTATGTGTCGAACCTGTGAGAAGCAACTTGTCTCCTACTTCCCACATTTCACACCAGAAGCCATGCAAGCACACTGGACCGTTTCACAAGAGTTGTGATGACGAAAAAAAAACGTCCCGCACTTTGTGACTCACACAATCTGGCTTTCCGAAAGGACAATAGGGCCGACTGAAAAGAAGGCTCTGATGATATCACAGGAAAGAGGAACAAGGTCAGTTGGAGAAAGGCCAAATGATAAAGCAGGACACACACTCACACACACTTCCCACCCAATGCTGAAACAGACGTCAGTGCGCTCATGTTTATTAACTGAGTGTATTTGAGAATAAAGCATCAGTCTTGTCTCAATAGTACCATAGAATTTATTTTGTTCACATATTTGTGCTCAGTGGCACTGATTGGTTGCAGGTCTCGAGCAAGGCTGACACTTTTTTTCCAGTTAAGCTTCTGTTAGAATTCTTAGGAGTGTGTTCATCGCAGGCACGCTATTTTGGCTGAGTCCATCGTGTGTTTGTGTAGAAACAGCTGGAGCTTTTATTGCTGTTGGAACTCTGCTATGGCAGCTCTTTTTCTACACATGTTGTTCTGCCTTTTTGTGTGGCTTTGAGTCATTGTAAGGATAATATCCTGCCCAAGAGACTGACCTTATTTTGTTCTTTGTTTTGTCGGGACATTATCAGCTCTCTGGCTCTCAACAACATCTTTGTTTAGAGCTTTACAAAAAAAGAGCCCATCTGCTGTTTCTTACCTGAATTGCGTGAAGGTGGGGGGGCCATTGAAGTTGAGAATCCGCCATTTGAATGGTTATCTTCTCCGAAGTCGAAGATAGGTTTGGGTTTAGGTGTGTATTCACGTCTTGGGCGAGTCTGAGCATCACTCATCCTAATCAAAAAGATATGTTGGTGTCAGTTTTGTCTTTTTAATCCTCCAAAATAAATATAAAACCATGTTCGGAGTTACTAGAACAACTCTAAGCAGAAAGCCACACACTCAGATGTAGTTCACATTGTGTTGGTCATTACTGCACCTGTCTCTGAGTTTGTCAGAAAGCTCCTCCAGCACCTGCACCGCCTGCCTGTGGTACTGCAGCTGAGACTCCACCAGGGAGGAGAGCTGGCTCACCTGCTCTATCTACACACACACACACACACACACACACACACACACACACACACACACACACACACACACACACACACACACACACACACACACACACACACACACACACACACACACACAAAATCAGCACATACACAAGATAATCATCACCTCGCTCAGGTAACTGCTTTTGTCCTTCCAATGAATAAACAGCTCCATTTCTTCTGTTTCATAAACAGCACATTTCATGAAGGCTGCCGTGTACAGCACTCACATGTGATACATCTTTACTCAAAGTGAACTTTTTATCCACATCTCATGCTAGTTGGTACACTTTGATTCCAGATTATTTTGTCATACTTCTAGAAAACTATGATTCCCGCTCAAATTTGACGCAAATAGAATATATATAGTCTTGGGGAACATCATAAACCTAAACGAGAACAGACAGACTTCCTCATGGCAGCAAATGTAATTTTCATATATTTATTAGAAGGGTCAACTATTCTTCACTTTTAAAATCAAACCATCACCCATGCTGTCGTATAACAGAAAGCTCAGATCAATGTAGACCTCCAGGCATTTATGTGCATGGCAAACAAATGATAATTCCTAAACTTGAATGGGGGTTTAATGTCAACTAAAGCTAACCAAAAAAAATGTATCTCCAGTTCGATTGTTTTACAGGTGAAACTATTGACATGTTTTCACTGTGTTAGAAGAGGGGTAATGTAACAAATGCTGTGTTTAGTAAGACTTGCTTTCACCCACCAGAGGCTGTGTTCTTATATGAGGAAAGGGGTAATTACTTTTGGATGTAGTTCCACTTTGTACTTTAACGATGGAGTGCACAGAGGAAGTATCAAGTTTAAAACAATTCTTCAGGACAGACTGTAACACAACAAACCAAACAGTAATAAATCAGTCCTCACATCAGTCTCCAGCAGGTTGTACATGCTCGTCTCAGCCACTTCCTTTGACTCGTGAAACTTCTCCAGGGCCTGCCGCAGCTCCTCATCTGGAATCTTGCCCTGGCGCTTTTTCTTGTAATCGTAGTCCAAGCGGCGTCCTTCCAGCTTCTTCAGATGATGCTGACATGGTAAGAGGAGGAGGTTCAGGGTTCATTATCTTGCCTTTAATTTAAATCTAACATTCAGAAGAAATGATGTGGTCAATGTACCTGTATTTCTCTGAGGTCTTTGTCACAGAGCCCTTGCAACGGGTCAATGAAGTTCTGTTTGACATCGATATCTAGGGAGTCTTTGACTTCGGCCATTCTCTTCATGGACTCTCCAACATCTACTAGCGCTCCGCCTGAGCCACACAGACAGTAATCATTAGCTCAGTGATATAGTAGATTTATATTCTACCACAAAATTAAATCACCATCAGACCACACGTAAAGTTACAGATAGCATCCAACGAAACCACACACAGACACGGATAAGATACCTCAAGTAGTAAGAAAGCATTTCGAAGCACAGTAATCCGTAATGCAATCTATCAGTCAGCTTATAACACATGCACACTACACACACCCAATAACTCATCACAACAAAGCCTGCAGCAGGAATTCACCGTCACACACACCACACACACACACACACACACACACACACACACACACACACACACACACACACACACACACACACACACACACACACACAGATCTTACCAAAGTTAGTGTCCTCTCCGAGATCCCGTCCATACTTGCCCATACATTCCCCCAGCAGCCCCTCGGCCTGAGGGTAGCCCGGGTTCTTCACCTGGCCGCGGATCTTAGACATGGTGTTCAACATGGACAGTTTGGCCCGTGATGCTGCGGAAAGGATGTAAAATACATGTCATCACATTGTTTGAACTTGAGAAGCGCTGATCGACACGCTACCGGTCAACACAGGCTGTCAGCTGATTTACATGCATGTGCATTATTGTATGTTTCTAACAGAGTGGCAGAGACAATAAAATCACAGCATGCACATTCAAATCATTTTGTAGCGTTGAATGGTCATGGGGTCCGGGGTGGGTGGTTCAAAAAGGGGCAAAGCAGCGCTCCAAGAAAGTTATCAAAACCGTGCAGAAACATTACGAGAGACAGCCTACCTCCTTCCTTTTCTTTCCATACCTCTTTGTCTCTCTCACATCCCAAAAACACAAACACTTTAAATGATTGAAAGGAAACCGGTTGTCTTCTCACCTGGGTTGGGCTGAAGGTACTCTGATGTTTTGGAGATTACCTCCATTACCGCTTTACTCGTCACATCTACTTTCTACAAAACACAGCAAGCAAACACACACACACACACACACACATCACAAGTGTACAACAGAGCTACTGTAACCACACAACATTTAGTAAACAATATAGCAACGGGAACTATTGCTTGCTTGGTTCATACACAGAGTTTTGAGTATTTAGATACAGTAAATGGAGTCATGTTCATTCTCATCACGTTTGGATACCGTCCACGTTATGTATATTATGGTAATAGCAGTAACAATGCTGTCTGACGCCTGAGAGATGAATCCTTTCTTAAGTACTCTTAATATCTTGAACATATCAGATGCAATCCTGTTTTCATTGACAAACTATATCAAAAATGTTAACTAATACTGCACACAATAAAGAAGTGCATTATCAGTTTAGCCGTTGGTTATTTTATGGCTCTTTCAAATAAAAGATGGTGTACAACAGTTTAAAGTTATGTCTTCAACAGTTTGGTCTGTCTGTCAGTCCAAACCCAAAGACAGTCAATCACCCATCATACCAAAAGACTAAATATATTGGCATATATTCACCTTTGGGCAGTTGTAAAATGTTGCTTGAAAACAAACTGTTGTTGATAGAATTGCTTCTGGTTTGATCAACAGTTTTAAAGGCTTTCAGAAACCTTTTTTCCGACCAGCAGAAGACAATGTAGTGTTTTTAACAAGGTCTAAACATCAAGAACCAAGTCCCACAGACACAGCGGTATTCTTGTTTACTGTGTGTAAACCTAACCATACAAACATGCCTCTCTTACCCGTTCCAAGTCTCTGAAGTCATCATCTAGTTTGGTTCCTTCTGCACCTCCGACTTTCTCACTTACCAGCTGGAGGGAGAGACAGAAAGAGAAGGAGAGAAAGGAGAAAGGGGGAGAAACGACAGACAGATTGCTCATTAATTAATGCAGGTTTCTATTTGAGTGTGGAAACGCTCATTAATGCTCTGTGCAAAACATTAGAAACTCAACTCTTTTTTTGTTGCCAAATGCATGTGATCACATTGTGTTCCTGTCCTGTACAAACCCTAACTCATCAAGTGACTTTAGGATAGGGTTTTAGAAGCAGATAACATATTAATAAAAACAACCACAAGAGCCGTGTTAGGCAATTCCTGTTGTTTAGATTTTGCAGGATGAGGAAATGTTGACCCAGCAAACTCTTGTTACTTTTAAGTAGAAAACATGTTGTTATGAAACATCTTTCTTGGCTAATTCCTCAAAGTGTGAGCAGGATTCATGCGTTTTCAGAGAAGTTACTCACATGGAACTGAAAAATTAATTCAACTCTTCTTGCTTTGGCTTCAAGATAGTGATAACCTTGACTGTTGTGTCCATGAGCTGCATGCTTCCATATCTGAGTTTCTCTGGCACAAAGACCACCCCCAACACAACAACGAAGACTATAGAAAAAGAGTCACTTGCAGACTTTCTGCAAAGACAAAAGTCAACCACAAGGATTACTTTCTCTCAGGTTTTTGCCATGTGTCACACCGGGGTGTAATTCATCTGCTTTCATCTAGTGCATTTAGGTTTTGTGGGAGGTAGTTACAACCGTGATTTTAATGTCCAATTGTTTCCCCTACAGTTCTAACAGGGGGGGCACTGTCTGGACATTTAATTAAAGACTGCCAAAGAGGCCTTGAAAGAGGGATGAATCATTTTGAAAGTATTTGGGTTGTATTCTCATTAACACTTCAGTAAATGTCTCTAGAATCTTTGATGTGAGGCTTTTACTGTCCTTCAAAATAAAGTATATTAACAATGAGGGATTCTTTTACAAATTTAACAGATACGTTTTGAGACAACTGCACAGTTGTAGGACTTAACCTATAATACAAAGGCTAAGAAATCTATCACATTTCCTACTGACACCTTTATATATTTGCCAATTGATGTTATGTGCTGAAACACTCACGGTTAATTTGACATTTTCAAATGTTTTGGTTAAAATATGAAGACAAAATTTGTCCCTACTTTTTAAATTTCAGTCTTCTGCGATGGAGCTAAGGAAGTTTGAGTCATTTCCTACAAACTGCTGACTAGGATTACTGGAATAACCAAGAATTACTGGGTCTGAGGGAGGTGCTTATTCAAAGGATATATCACAATGTGCGAGTGAACAGTAGAGTGTCGTATGTAGCCACAAAGATTTACAGAGGCGGTGGTGGTAAAGTGGTTAGGGGCTTGGCCTGGGAACTGGAAGGTCACCAGTTCAGGTCCCCAAAAGACCAAGAGTTCCAGTGGTGTCCCTGAGCAAGGCGCCGTTCCCTACACTGCTCCCTTGGTGCCGTACATATGGCAGCCCACTGCTCCAACACTACGATGCGTCGAATGCAGAGTTCTTGAATTTCCCCACAAAGATTAATAAAAGTACATCTTTCTTTCTTTTCATAGCTTTAAGTATACGGGTTTGATCATTAGGGATGGTTTAGCTTTTACCTGTTCTGAGAAACAAAGCGATTAAATACAAATTGTTCACTCTCTCCACAGCAGTGGCTTGTGGGCGATCACCACAGCTGAATATCTGCTGTATGTGGAAAGCACATGACAGGGGGCCTGGGGGGGTTCAGGTCACAAGTAAAGATACACCCTCAGCTCTCCGTCTACTTAACATTTGACTCCTTACATCTGGGTTAGGATTGCAGTGCGCACGCCTACATTTTTACTATCTTATCTTTTCCAACGCTCTAGTCAGCCTTACAAGACTTTTAGGGAGGGTAACACATTTAATTTGGGGCGGGGTACATCAGTATTTCTTTGGTAAGTCATTGAAGTTGAGATATTAATCTTTTCTGATGTTCGGATTGGGAAATGGCCAGTTATTACTCTCCTGCAAATGAAAACATCCAAGTTCTCATGCAAGTGTAACATGACTATTTACATGCACACAGGCTCAAAGGACTGGAGCTCAAAAACATCCACACAAAGGTCTTCAACTGGAAGTTTTGGTATAAACACACAGAACTACACAGAGGGATCTGTCTATAACAGCTATCTTTTTCATCATAATGACTGGGTATTTAAGCTACTAGTAGCAGTTAGTTAAATGCTACTACGTTATCATAAAGCATCGTTTAAGGCTTCAGATCGCTGGAAGATTTAAAGACCCTGAAGATGTTTTACAACATACCAAAATAGCATTACGCACATCAGCCGGTAAACATCAGCTGGAAGGGAAAAACATTGTTTTCAGCTGCTTTCTTCCACATAGAATACTCCTTTTATTTGTTTAGCATTATATGCTTTGGTGCTATTGTCAAAGCAAATGTATTTTTAATGTAAACACAGATAAAACATTTTTTTTAAAAGAGTACAAAAAACAGGTTAAACACAGAAAACACATTCTGTCTAGAATACTGTACATGGAAACCAGGTCAGTGGGTGTGAGTTGCGCTCAAAGCTAGATATAAAAAGAGAGCTCTGCAACAACAGTGTCTGAGCAAAACCCATTTGAGAGGAAGACCATGTTCCTGTTATCAGGTGTTAAGCTAATGCTGTGAATGTGTACTCTTATCCGGCCAATTAAACTGTTTCGGATTTTCTTAGTTTTCCTTTATTCTTACTTCTCTTATAATGTCTGTTGACACATGGTAACATATTTTTCCACCTTCCTGCATTTGAAATTCAACTCTTTCCTGGCTCTAGTAAATCAGTAAGCCAATAACAACTACCATTTCCTCTTTTATTTGGACAGAAACCTGTCACCGCAGTATCCCACCAGCACCTGTATCATGACTTTATCTAGTTTGGGAGGAATATTTTCCAAGGGGAGGATTACAATAAAGACAGATTATCAGTCATGGGGATTAATCCAGGATAATTCAATGAAGCTGAAGTCTGCATTCTGCAACAAACTCTAATCTACCTTCAATTAACACACCTGTAACCTACTGTGTCCTGATTCAACGGTGTGTTAGTGTGATTTCTACCTGTTTGAAAAAATACACACACTCCTGATGGTTACTTTGTTACATGAACACTGCATTTTAACTTTTTACCTTGCAATTGTAATGGTAAAAGATAACCACTGGATAATAACAATTTACACTATGGTTACTTTGGAATTCTGAAATTGCTTGGCTGGCAGGTTTACATTATTTTCTGATAACTGAACACAGTATAACGGGACCCCTCTGCTCAGCTGTTTTTTGTGCAGTATAAAACTGAAGGCAAGGCCAGCAGCAGTGACCTGCATCTCCAGAGCTTTGAGATGGTGCTTTTTTGTGTAATAAACATTAAAATTAATACACTTTTGAATGAGCGATCCTCATGTAAGCTGGTTCATTGCAACACTTTGCTTCTGGGTCAACCATTTAACAAGTAGAAACAGATAACTTGTTTGGTATTATCCCGTAGTTAAGGTTTGATGTTCTCAATGTGAGCATACTTTCCTTTTAATCAGCGATAACATTACACATTAGAGAACCAGAGGACTTGATTATATCAGTACTTGAATAGAAGTTGATATCCAGCACAAATATGGCCTATACTGTCCAATCTGTCTTCTCCATTCAGGAGTAAACACTGTCACGCCCATACGTTATTGTTTGTAATGTTGTTTTTGCTTTAACTGCCCTTTGAGGCAGACGTTTCACGTTTTTTAAGATTTAGTGTAGAGATTAATTCTTTGAAAACAGATGAGAGCGAAAGACAGAAAGAAAAACAAGGATGTTTGAAGCTAGAGGACACAGATACCATTTCCACAGCCAACTTCCTGCATGCCTCCAGTAAAGAACATCCAAGCTATGTCAAGTTTTATTGACTCTCATGGAGTTTGGCAAGAAAAGAAGCTGCATTGCAGTGAAATAAAAGGAAAGGACACTCTTTCTGCCTCCTTCCCTGCACCAATACTTAGATCACTTTCACATGCACTAATCCACTTAATCCTCCCCACCAAACACCTTTACTGATCCCTGCCATACAGTCAGTACCAACACTACTAACACAACTGGCTCTAAATCATATAATTTTTCCTCATAACCAAACCAACAGGGGTCTGAGTCTGTTCCTGACAGGAAGCTAGGGCAGCAACCAAATGTTTTTCCTGCTTAGATCAGCAGGGGTAGGAAGAAAAAAGAGGCTGAACAAAAAAATGTCTTAAATCGTCCCCGCCCATAACAGAAAGAGCAGGGCAAAATTAAAAACATTTACACCAAGGTTTAGACACTGAAAGATGGTTTTTATTCCTATCACTCAGTGCCATTTCTAACCTATAGGTATTTTAGATGTCTCTCCTAAAGTGCCCTAATAATGGATCTGTGTCACTACACAAAAGACTAAACCGGCTGGAAAATAGGTAACTGGGTCTTCCCTGCAAAGAAGCATGACCAAAACCTAGTGTTTATGTTACACTAACTCACAAAGTGATCTTTCTTATTATAAAGAAAACGGTGCACTTAATGTGTCTCTCCGTGACTGCCCTTACTATTGATCTGTAAACAAAACTAAACCAAAGATTAAAACAACACTGCTAGACAAAGCTAACTGGACTTCACTGAAGAAAAGCATTACGAAAACCTTACGTTTAAGAAACATTCACTCACACAAGTAAATGATTTTTCCCATTATAAAGAGAACTGTTAACCTAATGTGTCTGTATAATGCATGGGCTTTTTCCTGTATTGTTATTTCATTCTCAGATCCCTGACTCACCCCAAGGCTGGTAATGGTTTACCACAGGATGTGTACTTACTGAATCGGTGCAATACCGGGTAAGTTAGCCGTAAAAAAAACACAATATGAAACAACTGTAAACAGCTAATAGCACAAAGACGTCCCTTAGCATTAGCTCAAGATAGTTAGTTCAGTTAATGCAAACCATGTCCGAGAGATGCTCATAAACTTTAAGCTGAAAAAGAACACAAAGTGCCAACTAAACATAACACTGACATTCAACACACTGGTACAACCCGTTTCCAATGTTAGTATGTTGTTGGTATGTTGTCACCACACAGTAATAGCTACATTAACAAAGCGTTATTAACATTAGCCAACTATAAACTGCTAGCTAATAATGCTAACTATAGCTAGGTAGCTACATGACAGTTAGCTAGCTAGAAGAAAAGTTTTGCAAACCTGGCTGGCTTTATAAAACTGCTTCTTGAAGCCCGCTACCGACATCTTGAGCTCCGGCTTTGTCTTCAACTTCCGACAGAGGTGTAAAATAGGTTAGAACTAAAGTTAGCGTAATAGTTTGTTAGAAAAAGAGGGCCAGTGCAAAAAAAAAAAAATTGTTTAGGAGGAATCATAGGACTGCACAGCCGTCACTCCAAGTCGGGACACGCAAACTGACCACGTCAACGTCGAGGATGATTGTTCCCACTGTCACGGAAGATAACGGAGCGAAATGTGCAAAATACTGCAAAATATCTTCCGAACTAATTCAAAATTTAAGAGAAACGTGTAAGTTTTACAGAGTATCAAATCTGGACCAGCCACTTTGAAGTAAAATCAGTCTCTCGAGTTTAGATCAGATAGTAGCAGACTGGTCTTCCGTTAGTGCACACCGCCCCCTGCTGGGTGGAGCAGGAAACCCCGTCTGGATTTACAGACCAGATGTTCACAGCCTCGGCCAACATCAGCCTTTTTTTTTATCTCTAAAGAAACAACTAAAAGGTCCTAATTAGCAGAGACAATTGCAATTAGAATAGTTTATGTATATCATGTCTTAATGCATTACCTTACATTTCATTTAGCTGACGCGAAAAACCATAAAGCTTTAAACTCAGAACAAGAAACATATTTGCTTCACATAAATCAAACGATTGAAAGTGAACCATGTCTAACATGGCGTGCCTTCCCTCCTTTGTGCACATTAAGATACAGAGCAGATGTTCACAGCCTCAGGCAACAACAGCCTTTTTTATGTGTAAAGAAATAACTAAGAGGTCCTAATTAACTGAAACAAATTATATTGTTTTATGTTTATGACGCCTTTAGCTGGTTAACTTGCAAGAGTAAAACATAAGCACCTGGGTAATTTCCACCCAATTCCTCCTGTGCAGGGTTAAGAGTTTTTCTATACCACTTTGCTCAAGACTTGCTGTGTAGAATTAAATTAAATGAATTAATGCATTGTCTTAAGTTTAGCTGCTTCCTGTTTTTAATACTGCTTTTGGGTCCTTACCTTCAACCCTGACACAAACCCTCAAACACTATTGAATTAGATATGGAATTGATGCAAACCACTTGACAAAATGTAAGCCTGGAGTTTCTGGGTCCTGGAGGGCAGTTTAAAACATCAATTGTACTTAGAGATGTCCACAACGGATTGGGTTATAAATATATATGCCAGGCGTTTTAGAGGTGGATACTTCCAAAACTAATTAAATAATACTTAAACAGTTTATGTGATCTGATGGTATGGAGTAAACAGTCTTTTTGTGTGATTGTGACAGAGAATGGAAAACATAATTGAAAACTAATTTACACATTTCTAATAATTAAACCACTAAAGAAAATATATATCTATGTTTAATAAATCTGTTATAAATTCATTATTTCATGTGGGTATAGGATATACATTTGTTCGGTTGGCCAGATGATTTTGGGTTAGTTTAATAAAATATAAAGAAAAACAAACAAAGAAGATTTTCCATTTTATTGCAAAATGACTTTTATTACATTCTTAAATCCACATATCATATCACCATTGTGCAATAACACTTTACTGTGTTAAAAGCTCTTGGGCTTTATATCCATAACATATAAATTATGTCTTATTAAAATCTATATTGATTTAATAATAATAATAATCTTAAAATAGAGTGAACATATCATAAACAGAAGGATCATGACAAATGAGAAACCTTTTAGGGAGACATCTTTAAAAACGCTCTTTTAAAAAAATAGAATTACATCTCTCCAAGACAAAAAGGACACTAAACTGAGGAAAACCGGACACAGGGTTACAAATTATGAACAAAAGATCACAACAAGACCAACACAAGATTCAGAGACTATAGTCCATCTTTAATAACTTTTTTTTTAATATATATATTTTTTAAATATCCTATTTCACTCAAAAAAAAGTCTTGCAATATTGATATTGAACAGAGGGTAAAATCTTTGATACTTCTGAGATCAAACATTCATAAGAACATGAACTGTACACAGTGATCAAGGTTTTAAGGTCTTCTACGTTGGTGCAAGGTGTCCTGCTAACGAGACGCTGTAGGACAGAGAGCCCAGCTATCTCCCTGAGTAACTCGAAATGGAAAAGTAAGCGCTGATCTCAGTGCTGCCCCCTGGACAGCTTTTAGTCCTGCAAAAACTATAAAATATACTGAATCCTTTCAAATCAGCAAAGTCTCGCATGCTTCACACAGAAAGTATTGCACTTTGTTACAATCTGTAAGCCTCATCGTAGTATTTGGTACACTTTATTCTAAATAACATTATCTGTCGTGCTGCATGGTTTACTGTGCTGGAGTGTTTCAAAAAATAAAAACTGTCTGTAAAACACGGCAACAAAGGCCCAACATACTGAGAACAATGGGAAAGACATTATTGCACAATCCCACCATGCCACTGTCGAACGTACCCAAAAAAAGGGTAAAACCCCTTCACAAAGTATGGCGCACAGCACTGTTCCAGCAGTGCAAAGCAAACAGGTTGAAATTAAATAGAGCTAGACATCCAACAACATGTGATTGTCTTAAAATGCTTACAGCTTCGATTACAAATGATCTTATATAGCAGCTTCTTTAGGACACTGGTAGAATAAAGCTTATCTTTGTAGGAAGGTTTCAACTGGACACACCCTCAGGTCCCCAGATACTTTCCTGCAGATAGATCCCTATCTAAGTAGGGCTTCCTGTACCTTAAGGCATGTCCTACTCTCAAATGACAGAAAAACCAACGACAGAGTCGATGTCCAGAGTTTAACCAGATCCAGCAGTTCAGTTTGCATTGTGTCTTCTGTCCAGTTTTCAGAGCACACAACATTATATTTTTAGGATAGTTTAGCCATCAATGGCTTTCAAATGTTCTCTCTTTTGATGCAGAAATACTAACTCAGGGGGGTAGCTGATGGCTCTGTCAACCCTTTGCTATGCCATGTAGTGTTTGAAGAGGGTGAGGTAGTAAGGGATTTAGGGGAAAAGGGAACAGAGGATCTAATTGTCGTATAAGAACACCTCGGTTAAAACCCGAATCAGTGAGAGTTGTTGCAGACATTAACTAATGTCTAAAAAGATTAAATAACACCATCACCCACATGTCCACGCTCCATTATATCCCGTCATCCGACCATATAGGTAGACGTCACATTTCAACATCAAACATTCAGTTGTTTTTCATTCTTTGCTCCGAAAGTCTTTGAATCTGCTGGTTAAGATGGTGCCAGAAAAAAAAAAGGGGTCCGAGGTGCGAACAGTTCAAGATGCTCCTCCGTGAGAGCACTAACCCCACAGTGGTCAGCTGGCCAGCTCCTTGTTCATACAGGTTATCTAGTGGGAGTGTGTATGTAGCATTTCTGACTGGTTTCACATGAGTTTCACAGATGGCAGCCTCTTGGGCCAAGAGTTTGTTTTGGTTTCTGAATAGGTCTCTTACTGTAAATGCTAATTACCAATTAGATTACAATCTTTCCATCCCATAACCCCAGAGTTTGGGCAGACAGTATAGAGACCTGAGCACCAGAATATTCTTCTGCTTCTCACTTGGACTGCTCTTAAAATGAAATGAGGTTTTATATATTACTTGTGTATAAAAAGGAGCTTACTTTCAAATACCTCTGTGATTCCCTCACTTTCTGAGTGGCATTTTCACTGGGAAAAGGTATTGAGGCTGAGGTCACCGATTGCAAAAAAACAAAGCATACTTACATCAGTGTCTGTGGGTTTCTAGTAAAAATACCTACAAAGATAAGTGCTTTGTGCTGTGTGCAACAGTTTATAGGTGCCCTTGGTTCACACAGTCTTAAAAAAAAAACACTGTTTGTTAGTTTGATCATGGTCCCTTTAAACAGTTTGTTCATACGTTACAAAACTGCAAAATATGGGCGTTACCGAAAAATATATACTGTTACTAGACTGAGAACTGAAACAGGCATGATTACTGCAGACCTCCACAGAGAGGGAGAGGATTTAAAGTATTTACATTCTATATCCAGCTTAGGGTGGTGAGGGGATACATTCAACGATAGCTTACAGGAACTGTGAGAATGGTGAAAGTCAAATTCAGCTTGATGAGAGGTTTAAGGTCTTCTCATAGAAAAATATTTTTGAGTATACAAATAAAATACGCTACTCTTCAATAAGTTCCTTAAAAAAAAGAGGTAACGTTCACTGAGTGCCCAGCCGCAGTTCCTGTAGTGTTAGGTTGAAGCTGAATGGACCGGACGCAGGGCAGTGCGAGCTACTCCACACAGTTTGGGAGCTCTTAGGTGAGAGCAGTGGGGTTTTTGCCTCAGCTGGTTGCCACATTTTTATCTCCCCCTCTCTACACTTCAGTGTCTCAATTAAAATCCCGCTTTTTTAGCTAAATAGTTCTAGCCCTCTGTGGAGTCTGGGAAGGTGATTTCGCTGCCAAATACCTCCCTGTACAGAGGAGGGAAGGTGTACGCTGTCTCGGGGTGGACCAGACGGAAAAACTCCAGTTTGTCGATGTGAAGGTTGCAAATGGACTTCAGAACGGGAAGCTTAGACACCATCTAAAAAGGGAAAAACAGAGATGCAGAAAGTTAAAAACACGCCGTTAAATACAAACAAGAATTCTGTCAGTAATGCAACAGGATTTGTACCTTAGCTAGTTTCTGTTCTGACGCTCCCTCTTTCTGTAGGCAGCGCTGCAGAGCCACGTACACTTTCTCCTGCAACTTCTGTATCTTCTGAACATCTGTCAGCCAGGGGCGGTCTGATGGAAATAAAGAGTGACATGATTGTTTCATTACTGATGTCATGTAGTCATTGCCAATTTGTAGTGGCACCTTGTCAAGTTTATTGAGCACTATGTGGTGACGGGCACATTAGCTTTTGACTGTTTATGATTTACATAACTGGATCATTTCTTAAATCACATTTGAACTTTTAGATGGATTTTGCTCAAGGCGGCTTCACAACACAAAGAAAAGGAATTAGTTTCAGTGATATGTTATAATAACTATGGCAGGGACTCTTAAGACATTCATTTGTTTCAACTCTCTGTGAGGGGATTTTCATACTCTAGTGTAATGAACTGGCTTCAAAGGAGGAATGTAAAAAATGTATGTTATGCTTGAGCATATGACCATCAGTAAAGTCAATGATACACACGTTGCAGCTTTTGCATGCTCAATTGAGGGTACAATAAGTTAGGGAGTTTCTCACTAGCACTTATTCAATATCCTATCCCATGAGAGTGTCTCCATGGGTGCAGCATTGCTGTATTGCAGTAGGTGTGTTAAGATTTTCTTTTAAAATCTAAATTACATTGAAACCTTTGACAGCAAAACAAGCAAACAAATGTCTACCACTTTATTAGTATGATCACAGGCTGAAAATAATTTGTGATGTGAGGATGATTTTTGAAGATACTTTTCATTTGCAGCCATATGGAAATATATGGATGGACTTTGCGATCTAAAAAGAACATGCAGTATTAAAGCTGCAGTCAGCAAGTCTGGCTAATCGAGGGGACTTGGGCAACATTTTGAATGTTTACTACTCTCACGCCCCTCCCCTACTGCCACCAAGCTCCCTCCCATTGAGTTCGTGCTCGTCAGTGCGTGTGCACCAGACTTCTGTGAACGCGCCCGTCTCTTCAGCATCGATCAACAACATGGATTACACGGAGGTAGGCTGGCTAATCATAGATAGCAATTGCTAATGTCATTTAGTTTAGCGCATGCTTAGCTTGGCGTACATAACTGTTCATACTTCTCAGATGACAAACCATGTGACTGTTTTTGTGCTGATATTAAAGTTGGGAAACGTACGATGTGATTAAAAGAATATATTATAAGCAGCTAGGTAGGTTCTTAAGTAACTTGAGGCGTGTGCATGTGATATTGTAACGTGCGCGAGGGGGGAGGGGGGATCTGTTGTGTGTGCACGAACTGTAGCCCTGTGCTGACTGGACCAGAAGAACCGGGCGCCGTGGATTTTTGCAAAACAAACAAACAGGCTCTAGGTGAAGTTAGAGACGCGTTTTTTTTTTTCTAAAACCGGCTGATTTATGTGGTTCCGTCGGAGCAAGGTGTCGGTTTCAGTGAATATGATCAAAACAATCCTGCCGACTGCAGCTTTAAGAGAAGAGGTTGAAACTGTCTTTATAGCAGTATCCTGAGTAAGCTACTTGCAAAGATTGGTTTGATCTGGAGTAAAACTTGTCCAAAAGGTATTTCATTTTTAATAAATTACATGAATCCCACGTAGATAATATGTGGTTAAAAGATACAGTAGTACAGTAAATTAATCAATTTGAACATGCAGGAGTGAAGCTATGTAGTCTTCAGAGAGGTCACCCTCTGTTAAACTAATGTGAGAGACTAATAGTCTGTAGCTCTTAAACACACAACTTGCATAATCTAATTACTTGCAATAAGCCCTACTGCTGTCATCCATTGGCGTCAAACACTGATTAAGCTGTTGTGCGTCAAACATGTGCAGTGCTGGTAGACACTGTTGACTGTCTACATAACAGAGCTAGTAATATACCAAATGTATGACATACAGTGACAGTGTAATAGTATGAGTGTAAATACTACAGTGATCATAAATATAGTGAATTAAATAAAACTAATCGTACCTGGAGAGAGCAGCACAGCAGCGCTGAAGAGAGCCATCTCTTCCTCTGACATCTGAATACGACTCAGGCTTTTAGCTAAGTCGAAAACTCCATTCACAAGGTCGTCACAGCCTGGAGGGAGAGAGTGGGAGAGAAAGAAAGTCATCATCAGAACAGAAACTACTGACTGGGAGGATTTTGAAACACATGAAAAAGTTGAGTGTTCACTCACCGAGAGCTTTGAAGAGATGTGCAGTGGCAAACTTTCCATCAAACAGCATTGTGTTGTTGATGGGGTTATAGGCCCGACACATGCGGATTAGAAGAACATCCATGCAGCCTGTGGATACACAAAAGAAAAACACATTTAGAAAAAAGGCTTAGTGGCATATACATATCTGACTGATTGCCAATCAAGGCATATAAGGAATATGAGCCTCGACACTCACACTTAAATGATCTGATTAGGTTGTGTTCAGCCGCAACAATGACAAGAAGTGAGTGGCTGTTATCTTATTTTTTTCAATATAAATAATACCCTGAGGCAATTTAAAAAACGTAGAAATATATCCCCACTCAAATGGGGTAATGTAGGCATGTAGAGAAAAATAAGCAACATTTAAATCAAGACAACCATTTCTTTTTTTGAGGATTTCTTTCAATATCCAGCAGAAAATAAGGGACATTAATACCAACACCATCAATTACAAGCATGGTTGCAAGTTCTAAGAAGAAGACTGTGTACTTCATAAACAAACGTTTCCAGGAATAAGTCAACGGAAACGTTGTTTTCACCTCTACAACAAAGGGTGTGATTAACAGTCACAGGTACATTCCTCACTTCAGAACATTCATGATCACTGTTGATTGAGTGTTGTTAAGAGATATGTGCAGTGATGATACTATGAGGAGTGTGCTCCTGTGTGAATATATTTACAAGTTCTGGATGGCTAACATAACAATCTTGTAAACCGTCTTCACCCTGCAATGTGGTTTGGCAGACTACATTTGGGCGTGGAGACAGCTCACACCTTTGAAATATTGATAACATCACTGATGCATTTAATTAGTCTTGTAAACACCTTTCCGAGAAAACTTGGGTGCGAGTGCTTCTTCCTCATTTAATGGCTTTATCAGGGTCGTCACCGAGAAATACAAACTCGTTTTAATGTTTCCAACACCTGAAGAAAAATATCACACAAAGCCCTTTCTTGATTTGATCTGAGGCAGCTCGCAGCGTGACTCAAACAAGGCCAGCCATTCTTCACAGACCCTTTCTAAAGTCACTCTGCTTGCATGTGATTTTTTAACTTTCTGAACTCAGCCGAGGATAATGTACTGTCATATGAAACAGCTCTCTGCGTCGCTGCTAAAAGTTAGGAAAGTTTAATCAATAAATAAATACTCTGTCCTTAAAGAGGACATGCTTTGCTTATTTTCAGGATCATATTTGTATTTTCTTCCTCTACTGTGACATGTCTCCATGCTTTAATGTTCAAAAAGCTCTTTATTTTTCTCATACTGCCTGTGCTGCAGCAGCCTTTTCACCCTCTGTCTGAAACCAGAGCCCAGTCCGCTCTGATTGGTTAGCGCTGTTGTGATTGGTCAACCACTTTGTGTCCAATAGAAGCATTTCGATGTGTGGGAGAGAAACTCCCTCTGGAGTGAATTTTGATTATTACGCCTTTGTAGACCATTTACATGCACACAAACCTACATAACACACTACACGAAAGGAAAAGTCCCCCAAAAGCATAATAGGGCCCCTTTAAACCCTCGCAGACGACAAGGAAACACCTGCACAGAAACCTTAAAACCCCCAAACGCTAACACTAACACACAGCAGGATAGCTGTCTTGAAGGCACCACATACAGTTCTTGTAAAGCTCCAGTGTGAATGCTGGTGTCCTGCACTGACCTGCTTTGAGGAGGATGATCTGATCGTTCTGACACAGGTCCAGGAAGCCAGAGATGCGCTTGGCAAACTCCACCACGTACTGGATTGCATTAGTGATGTGAACGGCACATTGTTGCCACATCACCTCAGCTGACTGGCAGAGAAAGACAAAGGATGTTTTATTAGAATTGCAATTCACGAGGACATCATACAAGTTGTATCTCATTCTCTGTTGAATTTGTGCCTATCTAGACTCTGCATGAGCGATTTCACTAAAGACGTCCTGACCTAGTGAGCTTTGATAAAGTTTCCTGCTTGTCCTAAAACCTTGTCTAGGGACACAAAAAACCCAGTAAGAGATTTGCAATAAAAATATTTGTATTTACAAAGACCATTGTAAGTATAAACAATGGAGATACTTTAGTTTGTTTTGGGAAACTTTTTTCTAGAAATTTGACATTTGATTTCTGTTGAGGTTAAAAAACAAAATCATTCCTCAGGGAACTTTGAAAGAGACCACAACACAGCATGATGACGCAAACTATACTGACATTAAATAATAATGTGTTACTTAATATATCGCCTGTACTAGTGTGGCTTTATTAAAAAAAACGTGTTGCAATTGTTTTGCAGCCCTAGCCTGTACTGAAAAGTTCAACAACTATCATTCATGTTGGTTGAGATTCTCAATAAAGTATATTCTTATGTATACTTAAAATAAAATCATGTGTCATACACACCTTGGTCTGGAATGAGCGCGTCTCCTCCGGGCTGTACAGGGTCCACGCCATCCTCTTCAGCTCCTCTGTGCTGTAATGGCTCGTCTCAATATGGGACTTCAGGACACTCTGAGTGATACGCTCTGAACAGAGGGAACATTTTGCAATGAGATTAATGTTGTTTTGAGACACAAAAAGTAGCCATTATACATTACACATTCATTTATACTGACCTATCTCGAGCATGGAGCAGCCCTCAGG
Organism: Eleginops maclovinus; assembly: GCF_036324505.1. Lineage (NCBI taxonomy): Eukaryota > Metazoa > Chordata > Actinopteri > Perciformes > Eleginopidae > Eleginops > Eleginops maclovinus. Next base: position 23,342,959 of record NC_086357.1, on the reverse strand, counting down.
CAGCGGGTTGAGGATAGCATGTGAGAAGAGTCCGAGTCGTGCAACAGCTGGTACTCATGCTTGATGCTGTGGTTGCCTTCTGCAAAGTCCAAGCTGGTCTGTTCTGGTGAACTCTGAGCGGAGGAGCTGCTGCCTGCACTGCCGCCCAGCATGTCCAGGTTACAGTACTCTCTCCCCGCGTCCTCCGGGGTCAGCGGCAGGTCGAAAAGCAGGCCTTCTTGCAGCATAGTAATGTCGTCCAGATCGCTGAGCGTGGTGCTGGAGACTCTTCTGTAGGTGCGGCTGTGGTCGGCCGTGTCGGTATTCTCCTCGCGGACTCCGAGCGCCGCACACTCCTGGGACTGCTGGTGCTTCTGGACCTCTGCATACAGGCTGTCACGCTGCTTTTTGGACATTCGGCCAAACTTAACCGCTGCAGCAGAAGGATACAAAGACAAATACTAAACATACAGGAAAGAACGGTCTAGGTTAAACAAGGATTGCATGATGCATTCAAATAATGGGAGGTGGAAACTGAGTTAATTATTATAGATTGAGCTGCTGGACTCACCATCACGGCTCATGCCAAGAGCGAGACACTTCTGCAGCCTGCAGTGCTGACAACGGTTACGGTTGGTCCTGTCAATTAAACAGTTCCTCTGTCGCGAGCAGGAGTACATAGCATTGTTCTGCTGGCTGCGGCGGAAAAAACCCTGCAGACAAACACACAAAATGTAAATCCATTGTAAACAATGTTTCGACAGTTAAAATAGTGATAACATCCCAAAGCTACTTCTGACCACTGTAATTATCAACTGATGTATATCTCACCTTGCAGCCTTCACAGGTAATGACACCATAGTGAATCCCAGATGATTTGTCCCCACATATTTTACACGGTATTACCTCTATTTGAGCTGGAGAAAAGGGAAAAGGAAAGAATACAAATCAGTGAAACTGTAAAAAACGTTTAATGAGCTCAAAGCAAAGAACAGTTTTAAGTTGTATCAGTTACCTCGAAATTATTACATAGTTGTATTTAGAAATTACTGCATTTCTTGCAGGTGGGAGGTTAACTCACTTGAATTTTCTTGCTAGAAATTCACATTACTCTCTTGTCTAGATGTCATTCACTGTAATGAAGCACAGTGAACCTTACAGTGGATCCCATGACAGAAAGAGTGTGCTGCGTATATACTCTACACCTTGACATCATAGTGGAAGCCTGAGCCTTCTTATTGAGTAACAGTCTGTTCTTTTCATTATGTTGTTTATCTAAGTAGCTGGACCTCCTCAAGCCCAGAATAGCAGGTCAATTGCATTAGCTGAGGCCCGGGTTATAAAGTTTCACAGCTCTCTGTCTTTCACTGTCGCTCCTCCAGGGTGTACAAAACGTATACAGGTTTACAAAGACATACTGCTGTGCAGAACCCTACAATCATAACTCAAAAGTGTGCACAATTTGATTTGGCTCGCAGGGGGTGCCGAACAATCCCTTAACCACTTTTGTTGAGTCACAAGAGGGTGTTAGGTAATCTGTAATTGCAGAAACGGCTTTAATTGGCCATCATACTCTCCAGAAAATTGCAGTTTTCTAAAGGCTCTTTGATAAACTACTCAACCAATCACATGAGTCACTCTATATGGAGAGAGATTTGCGTCACACCAGAGGCAACGCAAAGAAGGGTGACATTACCCTAAAATCATCTTCCCTTTATCAAGACTGTGCGGTGCAGATGACCCATTGACTGTTTTGCTACTGGTCAGCGCAACGTACCTGAGGGATATAAATAAATGAAGGGCAATGGAAAAGAAATCCCTTTCGATCCCTCTCTCTATCACTCCCCCTCCAGAACCTCCACCCTTCAGCCTGTTATGCAACCCGCCGTCTGGCTGCATTCCACGAACACACTCATTCAAAGGGGGTTGTCTTGGCAACAGTGTGACGACCCTCCCTCTCCCTCCTGCGCTGCCATTGGCCGCTGAGTGAGCGGTTTAGCTTGGGACTGGCTGCCTCGCCTGCCAGTCGGTTGAGCTGCACCGTCAGGTCCCGGGAGCAGGCTCCACTGACACAGTTTCTCATTCAAGAAGAGCGGGAGGCGCTAGTGGGGGCAGCCTCACAATCAGTTTTTTTTTAGTGGAACCAAAACTTTAAGGGAGGGTGGGAGGGAATCAATTGGCTTAGTAAGATGGATTAATAATAAAATGCCCCCCCCCCCCCCTTTGCAATCTTTTGCAACATCTGGAAATATTTTTCCAAAACATCTACAGTAGGCTGCAGCAGTCCCAACAGACGCAGCTAATAGTAGCTCTCAACTTGTTTCAGCATGTGAAGTATTTGTGTGAAATTTCAGCTGTGTTTGAGCTGGACCATGAATCTATTTTTACTCTTCTGCAGTTGGCTGCCCAGTGATTCCCCCTGCCGTTCCGGCCTGTGCGCAGAGCAAAAGTGTAAATTGAGTGTAAACAGCAGTGTGTAGAGAGCAGATATAAGAGTTTGACTGCTAAAACACTTTGTGACCATTTATTTAATTGGGATGTTATGTTGCAGGCTTCAACAATGTCCTTACACAAACAGAAAAGAAAAGCTTATTTATGGTGTTCAAATTAAACTAGGATTCATCAAAGGCTACACGTTTAAACATATTTATTTTAAACAATATAAACTTAGTTGAACCTTTTGACATATATAAATGAATGAACATTTAAATGAATTTGTAAATTACAAAACGCACTGCAGGTTCATGAAATTACTCAGCAGATGCAATAGTAAAGGAACAAGAGGTATGAGGACACACCACAGGACGGCATCATGCATCAGTCTTAAATGAAGCCTTAGCTAATGTGTTTTTAAGCACTAGAGAACACTGAAGATTAATTAATGAAATGTGATTATAAGTGACCAATTATTTCCTTTCATTTGCCTCGGATACCATCAAATGATTTAATAAGAAGAATTATTTTCTGATTTCTTGAGTCTTGAGGAAGAGAATATGAATTGCATTTGCACCTGCACACATACTAAGAAGGTGCAGCCGTTTCATAGTTTTCCTTTTCGCTGCCAGCCTTTTGATTTATGCTATGGCTTTTCATCCTTTTAAAAAATAAATAATGTTTAATTGGTTGACTTTCTATAAATCAATTCCACTTTTCTCACAGTATACATAAACACTATGCCTGCCCAGAAACCAGGTTTCACACTCTATGCTTCAGTGATTCCTCACCATGGATCAGAGATGACAGTGCTTTCACTTGGTTGTGCTGTTTATTCAGCACCAAACCAAAGTGGGCCTCTACAGTAAACCAAACTGAGGAATTCCCTTCACAGCATGTCATTTTGCATGTTGCTCCAAACCACAGGAACAAATGTTGGACTGTACTGCAGCAATCATTGTCACCTTGAATTCAAATCTCCTAACGTCTGTCTAGATGTCACAATATCCCTGATGCACATTTGGAAAATAGATATCAACAAGATAATGTAAAGAAAATATTATTTTTATGTAACATTATAGCGCTGCAAAATACCATCACTAGTCCTGAAACTATGAAGAAAGCCAGCGACCAAAGATTCATTTAGATTTTGTTTGGAGATACATGCAGGCAGGGTGAAGCGTTAAAGCTTTAGATAAGAGGTAAAGAATCTTAGCATGCAGTTGTCAGAGGGAAAGGGCACCTTGACACATACTGAAGCTTGCTGTGAACTTCCCCAAGGCTGCAGCAGATAGTGACTGCTTTGAGGCTGAGCTCAGCACAACAGCAGATTTGAATAGCAGAATTCCCCCTTTCACTCCTACAGTAACTATGATCCTGGGCTAACTGAGCACCAACTCAGTGTTATGAAGGCGTGCCAGCTCTGCATAGCATTAGTCCACTGAGGTATACAATCTATAAGTGCTTTATTGAAGTTTATTTTTGTGTTGCAACATACCAACCCAACCTGTTTGTGTTTATAAAGAGAAACTCTGAGATAAACATGTAGGCAAGTGTTGTCAGTTATAAAACGTGAACACTGTTTTCTTTTTTTTGGAGGCAGAGAATGATATTGTTGGTTATGTGGCATTTCTGCAAAATCAGAGTGACGTGCCGTGCTTGAATGGAGTGACACAGACTCTGGTAGATGTAAGTAACCTTAGCTTGCAGAGGAAACTGAGCTTAACTGAACCCTGCTGTGCTTCATGGCGTGCTGTGCTCATATCCTGCTTGTCGCAGCGGTGCATGGCTTTGACATCACAACTGCAAAAAAAACCCACCTGTTTGTAACCTTGCTTCTTACAACAAGTACAAAATAACTGTATTTCTTTTGAGATTTCATGAATACAGTCTTTGTCACGGATTGCTGCACATAGAAACTCAGTGGTTTGTAGGGAATACTAAATACAATGCTGTATCTACTTACAAGGTGCACTGAAATCAGGGTATTGCAGTGCAGCTCATACCTACGTACAGTATTTCAAAGAGGAACAATCTGATATCTGATTGAAGTGGTCAACATTAGTAATGACGAGCAGCATGGCACTCTTCCCTCAGGCTCACACACACACGCAATCCTCAATGACAGAAATAGGTCAATGGAACACCTCCTTTATATTCTCGCTCTCCCTCTCTCTGTCCTCCCTCCTCCTCCTCCTCCTCCTAACATTGGCCGCCATACTGCTGACGCTGAAAACAACACGCTGCATGATGAACTAACTTTAACAGTAAAACTACACACCATTAGCGATGCACATTAAGACATCATGTTCATTGAAAATGTAAATGTGTCAACAGTACAATTGTTATACAAATAGATTGATCACAGCCTACACAAGTTGTATAAAGTTTAAGGAAGTAGAAAAGGGAGAAACCTCTTAGAAAAGGGGGACTACTTGATAACCGTAAACAACCCCTGCCAACAGATTTTCACTCGGGTTGACAGCCTGTGAATCACTCCGCTCACTCACTCCCTCCCCCTGCCTTCTCTCTCTTACATAACTGGAGTCACCACCAGTGAAATAAAGTGGGCTAAAACACAACCACAACATATTCCTATCTCAAAAATAAAGAATGCGCACACTCGTAGTAGTTGTACAAATGAAATAAACACATGCGTTTAGACTGGTGCTCGATATATAGGCTACGCAAAAACGAATAAAAACGCTTTTAAACAAAACGTTTGCATATCAATTTTAATCATCGTGTCAACAACTTTGAAGATTCTCTTGTTGACACTTTTATTAACAACCTAGACATTTATTTGATTATTTCCTGTGTGATGTAATCTAGTGCACGCAGCCTACGCACTTTGGACTCAGACTCAAAGCACCGCTTTTATCCGGCTAAATGCCACTAAAAAGTTATTTTAAAACGCCAGAGGTGTCCAGCTGATAAAAAAGTACATTATAACACATTTCCACAAACTTACCTCTCATGGTGGCGGTGAAGTCTACGCAAACTCTTCAAGTCATACAACTCCAGGTGGAAATGAAGCCCAGAACACAGCGACGCGCACTTATTTGCTCCAAAACGGAGCAGCTGAAAACTGTCACAACAGCAAATCCTCATATGGATTTTCCAGCCTTTCTTTGCATGCACCGACCTTAAAACAAATAAAAGCAACGGTGTGTGTTTACTAGTTAATCTCTGTCAGTCACTTCCGTGCGTTCTAAGCGATATTACTGTGATAAAACGGTGATAAAGCAGCAGCTCCACTTCTCTCAGCTCCTTCTTGCTCTGCAGCTCGCTGAAGGCTAACTCAGTTTCGGCGCGTGGACTACACATGATCCTCACCCGCGGGTCCGCCCGCCTCGTGCCCCGTGATCTGACGGGCGCGCCACCCTCCGCGCGCCTTCGAAGGAGGTTCCAGCGTGCGTGGGAAAGTGTGGCAGTGTGTCAGTTCAGACCGATAGCCAACTAGCGTGGGAACTGTTTAATAACCCCTGCCAAATCCCGAACACTGCATATGAAATGTTTCCATCAAATTGGAAATACAGGGTCCCGTGATTTTTTGACTGAAGCACAATTTTTTTCACAATTTAAAGTGTGATGTTGGGCAATTAAATATAGAGTTAAATCCAAGGTCTTCACTTTGTGTTTAAAAGTTGACAGAACATTGGGTCAGAACATTTGTTGGTCTTCAACATATACAATTTTAGACAATGTAGGCAAATCAAATCAGTTTGAGTTTAAATAGTAAAAAAAAAGAAGCTAGGTCTAGACATTTGAAAAGTTTCTGATTAGTGCATAGTAACCTGCGTTGTGTTTGGCTGGTATTCGATGGTCTGGGACACTCTCAGAATGAAGTAGTTTATTGCCTGCACAATGGGTCAGAAAAAACAAATACAGAGCATGGGTTTCGAATCGGGTCCACCTGCAGCAGACGTCATATTTCCTGCTTATGGCGTACTACATTACTAATATTCTGTTACAATAATATTACAATTTCCTAGTAGAAACTACTATATTTAACAGCATTACATTAATATGTAATGTGTTAATAAAGAAAAAATATGTATAGTTCTAATTTATATCTAAATGCATACACATTTTATCATGGTGATCATACAGTGTATTAATGAAAACTAATGCTATATCAAAAATATACAGTTACAAAAGCGTACAATCGCAACACTACTTCATCCATTTTCAATGTTAGTTACGTTGAACAGCGCTCATAAAAGGGTAAACACTCCACTCGTGTGGCGACCAGCGGTACTGCATGTGGAATGCAACAATGACGTGACGTCACCTGCTAGTCATTCTAGCTCGAGAATGCTAGCATCGCCACGAGTTGAATTTTAAAACAAACAAGAAACATATAACTTAACCAGCAAATCTAATTGGTTACCTGCACAATGGGTCAGACAAAACAAATACAGAGCATGGGTTTCAAATCGGTTCACCGAGACAAAATAAATTCAATATTACAAGCTGTACGACAACGATGCAACCGTACTTCAAGGTGAAACGAAAACAGGAAATAGAATAAAAGTTACAACACTGTGCCAAACATCGCAAAAATGCGATTTATAGGATGGCATATATTTTATACAAAAGTGTAAAATAAAGTCTCTTAATTAAATTGATTAAAGATAAAATCAACAAAGATTTTAGGTAACTGATCTTTGTTGCAAACTGAATTTAATGTCAATGAACAAAAGAAGGTAGGACACATGAATGGGACAAATTAAAAAGCTAAATTTTAGACTATGATTGTATAAAATGGTCCTCACAATAAAAACGCAATAGGATATAATGGCCTTAGACCACTGTTTTGCTCCATAACACTGTAAAATGTGTATTTTAACACTAGCTTGCCCTAAATCACACATATTCATGTCCTATTCAACTGAAAATATGAAGCATGAACATGTTTATTTTATTAGAAAGGCTTGCTGCTGTGTTACAAAGAAACCCACAACAATGGATCAAAGTTATAGCCCATTACTCTACAATTTAAACAAATGGTGATTCTCCAAAGCCACAATAGATGGTACATTTTCTGCGGTACTTTGTATAGGAATTAATTAGCCATAGAGCATCTGTTGTGTCCTCAGTTTTCCTTTAACTGGATGCCACATTGTGGGACTCTGCATTATATCACTGGATTAACATACACTAATCTTAGCTGAGTAATTATTTGTGACCACAGGATGCTGCATTGTTTTGTTTTCCATTTCCTGAAATGTTGCAATACAGGGTGAATTTATAACTTTGAAGGCAGCGAGGGGGAAACGTTTTTAAAACTGGAAAATGAAATGCTTAATGCAATGTTGCTTAACATAACACCATATTCAGTGAATAATAAACATGTAAATATATTAGTTTGCATGTATGTTTATACTGTGTGTATGTATGTATATATGTATGTATGTATATATGTATGTGTGTATGTATGTATGTGTGTATGTATGTATGTATGTATGTGTGTATGTATGTATGTATATATGTATGTGTGTATGTATGTATGTGTGTATGTATGTATGTATGTGTGTATGTATGTATGTATGTATGTATGTATGTGTGTATGTATGTATTCCTGTTTAATTCCTTTCACATTTGTTTAAGAAATAAATCTGAAACACTATCTAACTACGCCACAAACTAACATTGCCACAAACAAAGGACTTTATAGAGGGCTGATGAAAAGAATTGATTTTTAAGCGCTGATCTGATGACGAACGTATCATGTAACCCAGGCCGTTATGAAATAAGGTGAAGAGAGAGATTATGGTAAGTGGGTTAGTGGAGCTACACAAAGCGTTCACACCCCTCCCTCTCCCGTCTCTCTGCTTTGCATGCATCGTGAATCCCAGTTTTTTTTTGTCTTTTCCCATTTTAAATAAAATGAATCAAAGCTCTTACTTTACATTACAGTCTCTCAGCAGCGTATATGCATGCTTCATGTTCATACCTCTATTGTTTGCACATGCTTGTATACACAGTCTTTTATTCTTCTCTATAAGTCCAGCCTTCTTGGTTCTCAAATCAAAAGTGAAAAATGTTTACATGCATGTGTTTGCTTCTTCCTCAATGCACAGTTTAAAAATACAATGCTGGGAAACGGTGCTGTAAAAGTGTTTTGCTTTATTATTATATTCTCTGCTTGTAAACTTCCTTTTCCTCCCATTTAGGTTTTTTTTTGTCAGTGTGATGGTTTCCTTCCTGAACCTCGTCTGCCATCTTTCTCGGGTTATATTATGTGCATCTGTCGCCGTGTAGCAGCCACACATCCATCCTGTGTTTGCCTGCAACATCACTGACCCCATGACCCCGAATCTTACGTAACCATGGAAATACTCAAATTAGAACAGGGAGCATGGAAAGAAGGAGGCGCATGAAGCTCCCGACTAGCTTTCCTGATTAATATGAACGTGCCTGCTGCTGCTGAGTGTGAATGTGTTGGGCCAGAGAGATAGAAACTAAAGAAGAAATCAAACACGTCCACGTCTACAACAAAGGTGGTGAATGTGATAACTCATTCGGAAGTGCTTTCTGCATGTTCAAACCGCAATGACCTGCCCCACGGCGCATAAAGCCCAGTATACCGAGAGGATTATTTTAGGATCCTGGCTCTGGCTTCCATAATCCTCTCTCCTCTCCTCTCCCTCATCCTGCTAAATCCTCTCTCTTCTCCCCTTTCAAATGCCCACTAATCTTTCCCCCTCTGACCAGGCTTTAATCTGGTTTGTACCTGCACCAGGTCCACATCAATAGGTCAGTGTGCCAAACTATAGTGTGTTTCTCCCTTTTTAACCCAGTTAGACTTTGTCACTTAGCATTTCCTTTTCCTCTGCAACCTGAGGATGGCCTGAAAAGTGTTTGACTTAAATGTGTTCTTCAAACATCAATATTTCGAGACTGAAGTCACAATTTGTCAAAGACTTGTCAAGTTTTAACGGTCATTCTTTACCTTCGAAGCGGCAGTTGACAAAATAATATTTCCAGAATGACTGTTTAAAAGCTATTCTTTAGCTGCCAAACGTATGACATGATCACCCTACGCAGATGGAGATGTACAGTTGTCACACATCTAACATTAGGGTGTGAACACATTATATAGCAGTTGCATTGGTTGCGCATCACCAACATCATCAGACTTGTGTCTTTGAATGTGGTTGACTATTTTATTTAGCCATTTGTATAGCAATTGCTGTATTTATGACAGACAGAAGCTTTAGACATCACTGAGTGGGGTAATAACACATATTTTATATTTTGGGACAGTACGTGAGCATCTCTTACGCTTGTGTTAACCACATACCCTATTTCAGGCGTCCACACACTTTCAAAACAACATTTCCTTAAAGACAAGGGAACTGGAAATGGTCAAAGTAATTTCCGGGTTTTAGGACTCATTCCTGCAGCATTCTATTCATGCAATAGTTTGTGGAAACCTTTCACTAAAACACAGTTTGTCCACCTCAACGGGAATCCTGATGAAATGAGATCACCTAAATGTTGAAAATATAATTGCAATGAAATGTTTCAGTCTGGATCAGAGTGTTAACTGACCAACACACATTGTCATGCATATTGCCAGGCTGTATGACATTGCTAAAAACTGCAGTGGTAGATAAACTCTTTTACTTTTGCTAAATTGGTTCTGTAGACAAATGCTCTCAATGAAAATAACCTTTAAACTGAAACTGCACTAATGCTGCTGTTTCATTATCCTGCTCATCACCTTAAACCTCATCCACTATGTTGTTTTGTTCCTGTCAAGGTGAGCTACATGTGGCATGCACTATAGTAAGCCAAGCTAATGAACAAACAGACAAGAAGAAAGGCTGGGGTGCCCTTCAGCTCACTTTTGATTTGGTATGTGCCCTCCATCAGCAGCTGCTGATACTAGAGATGGCTGAATTTATTACCCTCAGGTGCACATTAGCTTCACATCCTGTCATCGGGAGTCACGCTGTTTATTTGGTCTTAACGGGCAATATCCAAACGATCCAATTAAAGGTGACATTTAGCATGGTGGATCCGTCTGTGCTGCTTCCGCATACACTGTTTGTCCTGGTGTCTGTCAATACTGCTCTGCCTCCATCTAGAAAATATCACATCCGACAGTCATGACAGGGAGAACAGACCACAGGCATTTGCAGAGTTGTGACAAGGGTTGGATAAAAGGATAGAGGAATAAACATCAATTTAGACAGCCTAATATATAATGCAGGGAGAAAGAGATTATGTCTGTGAGATACAAAATGAGTATTAGAGGAATATTAAATAAGAATGGATCTAGACTGAGGATGGAATAATTATCTTCTCAGGATGATATGACTGATCCAGGCTCAGATGCGATCATGTGCTCCCCAAAATGCAAAGGTGGAAATACCACCAAGTCAGAGTTTTGACATTTAAACACAAATCCTTTCACTGCCACAGTTGTAGTTCAACAGGTCAGCTGCGAAGATCCAAAGGCATTCATTTGGTTCTCTCTGCATGGCCTGAGAGTTCATTACCTCATATCTGATTCTTCCCATCTGTTGTTATTTTTCCCACCCTTCCCGTCATTGCAAATGTGCAAATCCTGTCCTCATTCTATGGTTATGAAACATCCTTATAGCGATGTCCTCATTCATTTTTGCACTGCATATGAATGAGAAATGAAATTATTTTAACCCAAGAAAAACTGGCCTTTGTCAACATCTTGTAAAGTCTGCACAGGTATTTTAGTGCCAGGACCTCTGTATTGTGGACTGTTGAGTTACATATTTTAGTTAGAAAGTCAATAAAACTACTACATAGAGACACAGAGGTCCAAGAAGTCCATAAAAAGACACAAAACAACAACGAAGAGATTACATTGCTTCTATACAAAACTACTATGTACTTTAGTATGCTTATGGGAGCGATTTCGGGTAATATCTTGCCCAAGGATTCTTGGACATGTTGACTTCAGGGGCTGGGAATTTAATGAGTGACCCTCCCCTTAGTCGAAGTCCATTAATTCGCTGAGCCACAGCCCGCCCCGAAATAGAAAAAGGAGCACAAAAAGATGCAAAATGACCAAAAAAACTGAAGCCTTCCTGAATGTTTGTCAATATGAAGCAATGACAATCAGTCACACTGGAGACACTTCCTTTTTTTTTAACATTTTCTTCACACTCACCTCCTCTGAATGCACTCTACAAACCAGTTTACCAAGGTCAGATGGTAATCTCAACGAGGAGAAAAGGAAGACACACGGCAGAACGAAGATCGATAGACAATGTCCTGTATGAATGGACGCTGAGTCAAAAGGTCTCAGTGTATAAATATATATAATGTGTGTGAATGTGCTTGCGTGCTACAAGGTGGAATTTAGAGGAATTGCAGATTCTGAGAAAGAGAAGACATGAGCCTCACCTAATGTGTGTCCACAAGGGAGCCATTTTAAAAGATAGCAAAATAGAAAAATGCTACATTGCACATATCCATATATATACTGTATGTAAGTAACATTTCAGCACATTTTAGCACAGCAGGAGTAGTCGTCTGGACATAGGCAAGCTAGGGCAAGTTTATTTATAAAGCACATCTCAGAATCAGAAGTACTTTATTTATCCCAAACTTGGACATTTTGGAAATCTCCAAACAATGCAATTTAAAGTGCTTTACAAACAAAATGCAAAATAATCAATGAATAGTGCAAAATAAATGCAGTGGATAATTACATTTAAATACATTTAAAACTGATGTTAAAGCCAAGGGGATAAAATAAAATAAACAAGCTTGAATAGAATAAGACAGTAAAATACAAACAGAAATAATAGTGCAGTGTAAGATACAAAGTTATTTGATTTTATAAAAGGTAGTGAACAAAGTAAGTCATCATTCTGGATTTAAAAGAAGAGGGAGTTCCAGTTTCCTGAGAGATTAATGATAGAAAATATATATTTTTAATTAGTTTTATATAGAAAGAAATCTACAAAAACAAGAGGGATGAAGATGGAGAGAATCTTGACTGTAAAGAGGGACAATAAATAGAAACAGACAGAGAGTGAATGCCCAGTCGATGTCCCAACAATCTGAAGATGATACTGAAAGGAGATCTGCTGTTTCCAACACTCGCTTCCATGACAACAGGCGCTGACAGGGCCCCCGACCCCATGGCTTGTCTGTAATGAATCATCTGTCCTGAAGGTGAGGTAACACCCAAATGCTCACATATGTGCATGCAAAGACTCACACACAGACAGCCGCATGGCAGGACACAGTGATATGCACACACACACACACACACACACACACACACACACACACACACACACACACACACACACACACACACACACACACACACACACACACACACACACACAAAGCTGTGATCTCCTCTTGCGCCAGATTGGCTTTCAGAGAGCGCCTGCTTACCACTGACAGGAAAAAAAAACACACTTGTTTACATCAAGAGGATTGTTTTTCCACTGCAGCCTGTTGATCTTAATAAGAAGTGAAATGTACGTATGTTCAAGAGCAATGCACACCTGAAATCTGTGTCTTTATGTAAACATGTTCGTACATATATATTTGCATACGTCAGGCTATAATCCTGGTATGTTTCTATGTGTCCGTGAAAGAAATGCGTGATCCATTTGCTCCTTGACAGCTGCTCTGGAGAAAGAGATTGAACATGTATGAGGACCGTCAGTCGCACCTTTCAAGAAGCAGCTGAATGAGCACCAACAATCCCCCGCTTGAGATGCATGTGGAAAACGTTGGCCTTTGATTTTATAATGGCTGACATATGTCTTGGTCAGAGCCATCAAACGAAGGAAGGTTTCAAATTTCACACACACTTGAAAGATCTTAAATTATACCCTTGACTGCACTGCTTTCTCGGCCTGTGGCAATCAGAGTGTTTGACAAACCATCTATCACGCAAGTGCTGTTCAGGGCCGACCAGGTGGCCCCATCCTTTCCTCCTATTCCTCTGGCACACCTTCTATCTATCTACAATCGGAGCAGAGAGATAATGATAGATAGAATCCTTCCCATGTTGTTTTTTCAGGGCTAAATATGAACACAATCATATAATCACACTTGGTTGATAACACTGCATGAACAAGATGTCCTGTTAAAAGTCAACAATAAAAAACAAACAAAAATGTAGGCCTTAATCTGATAAAGCAAGTGACATTTTTTGACTACTTGAGGCTCTATGGGCATCAACCATTGCATATAAAGTTATGATCCTTAATCTAATACGCAAATACTGACACGTATCCACTTCAAAAGAATCTTTAACACAACATCAGCAAAGAAAACTGAAACGTCCATTACAGAGTGGACTTGTCAGGAGTGAGAGTTAGCATTAGCATAGTGACATTTCTGACTGCAAACATGGCAGTGTGAAGTTTTTGTACGTAAACCCAACCGAGGAGCCTTCTGCCATATTCTTTAAAAAAAATACAATGGATATTATTGTAAGTTTTACTATTCCTCAGTCTGTTTCAGCCACTGACAGCTACATGCTTACAAGCTAAAAAAACAACATAAACAAGTAAAGATGCTAGCTACTGTTAGAAATAATCAATATATTAGAGCGGAACTTTAAAAGATAATTCACTGTTTCTGGACGGATCATATTTGTCCACTTCCGGTAGTAACACAGGATGTTGTTTTTAGCCTCAGATAGCATAAAGCTAATATTGTTTTGTATATATGAGTAGAGGGAGAAGGACCAGTGGAGTTACATACTAAACACACCGCCTCTACCTCTCACTCATTATGCTGCAATGATACAGTTGCCTGTTTAATAACTGATAAATCTCCTAAGAATTGCATAATAGACTATCGTAGATGAGAGCTCCAGGACTTCGCTAACAAGATGGCGACTGTGACGTCATAAGAGGACCCGCCCCCGACTACGTCAGCCTATAGAAGAGGATCCAGCCCCCCGCTACCAACCAATGAGAGCACGAGAGCGGGGCGCGTCTTATTTTGAAGTTGTTTATTGTATGGTCGGAAAGGGGTGGTTCTATAAAACATGTTTGTATTGTTAAATCGAGCTCTCTTTTGTTCCGGACCGCCAGACAGTAACTACTGATGAGCTCCACTCAGTCAGTGGCCTGTGGACGCGTGTCCCGGGCTATTGAGCCACAGCTGTGAAACTTTTGTAAAACCTACTACTGCATCCTTTTATTAAACACTCCTTTTATAACTTTTAAGGGAGGTTTGCTTTCTTTCTTTTAAACCGACTCCTGGGCTTCAAATAAACGAACATTTCTTACACTACCCTTTACCCTTTATGATGCTATTGTGCTTTAGTTTAGATATGAATAGTCTAAGAAAGGGTCTTACAGAAGCAAATCCTAACTAAGGGACATGACTCTTCAACTTTTATGTCAAACCTAAGGGGGTGCAACCTCTATTCCGACATCCCCTATAACGACATGCCCCTATTCCGCCATCCCCCCTATTCCGACATGCCTCTATTACGACACAAGTTTAGTACCGCTATTCCGACAGTCTACCCAGGCGCGTCGAGGGCTTCGTCTTTCTTTCATTTTTGTTTGTGTGTCTATTTAACATATACCTTTTTAACATATTCAGTTTATTTTGTATAATATAATATAGCCTACTGTTGTAATGGATGCACTGACTGGTTGGCACTCAATCTCGTTGTTGTCCGATCGGCCTGCATCCGATCTGCAAGGGAGTCGTTCAAAGAAAGTTAAAGCTATGCAAAGCCATCGAGGCTGCTCCCAATTCTGCGGAGCTGTAGACCGGAACTGATGGGATGACGATGGAGAGTCTTGGAGGAGCAATGGCGGTGGATTCGGGAAGGCTATCAGAAGCGTCCATGAGGGAGGAGGGGGCCCTGCGTGTTTGACAGTGTCAACTACCGCTCCGAATGCTTCCACTTAAGTGGAGCTATGCAAACCCAGCGCACCCTGGCGGAATGTTTGAAAAAAAAGTCAAGTGCTGCTACTCCGACAATTACACGTCAATGTCGGAGTAGTTATGTCGGAATAGCAGCCTGTAATCAAACCTAAGGACTAACGCTACTGCTGCTACAGTTTTCTCATTGAATCATAGCCTACATAAACAAAGCTAACAATGGGTACTTCAAGATAGATGAGTTGTTTGTTGTTCATATTTTAAGTTTGTTCTACAACAAAGCTTAGCGGGAAGATAAGAAAAAGAACTGGCTAAGGCAGTTGTGACTTTTCAGATTTTGTTGGTTGTGTGGAAGACAAACAGACAATAGGATTAAACAAGATACTACTTGGTGGGGAAATGAAATTTAGGTAGCCTAGGAGAGTTAACTGAATATTTTATGTGTATTACACTTTTTCTATCTTTAGTAAGTCGACTGATTTACCACAGCAAGTACTGCTTTGACAGAAACACAACAGAAGAGCAACATCTGTTTGTGTTAACACTGCATCCAAACAATCTCTGGTTGATTTAAACGAGGAGTCCACAAAAAAGGATTGCTGATTTCCTGCTGCTCACAGTGCGACAGAGATGTGGTTGACAAAGGCACATTTTTTGATTAACAAACGCTGTGGGCGCTACCATCAGGGAAAAACAAATTGTGTTTCTTGTGACTGATTCAAAATTAAAGCCAATGTATGTACTACTATAGCATGGGAAATGTTGAATGAGCAAAACATGTAATTCACCAAGGATAAATCTGTGAGCAAACAATAAATATAACAGATATCAATGAAACACAAATGTTAACCTGGATTACACGCTGCATTGTGACCCGTCAATCCTTTTGGAAAAAATACTGATTAGAATTAAGACTGCTAACGGAGAACTCCAACATTAACATTCAACACTGCTATAGTACATGGAGACAGGGAAAATAAATCTGTGTGCATGTACACTCCTTTCTTGACCATTTCACAAATTGCTGTGACACTGGGTTTATATAAGTGGCTTACATCAAAAAATAATTAAGTAGTATGTGCACCTTTTATAATCTGTTTACTGGGCAGACAGTTCTGCAGTGAGGCAGCTGGTGCCATTTGTTCTTAAACAAACATGATAGTATCTTTAAAAGGTGAATTAAGACAGGACAGCGCCATGCTGTCGAGGATTTGCTTATCACTGATGAATCAGCATGATATGCCATGTGTTTATGCCCTACCAACCAAAGCATGATCCATGTTAACATAACCATCAAACAGGTATAAGCTGCATGCACACGGTCTAACGAGTCAGACCAGAAAACTGTCAAACCCGTGCCACTGCCTTCATAAGAAAATCACAGTTTAATTTTGATTTCAATCCATTTTCAGGTTTTTCGATTTGTCCTGCTCCTGCACAAACATGTAGGCAGCAAGCCAGATATAAATCAAATTCCTTCAGAATGAGATTTTTATTTTGCTTTCAGTGGCTTGTCTTGTTTTGTTTTGTCCATTTTTCTTTTTATTTCCGGCCTACTTCTCCCGTCCCCATTATATGTGTCGGTCAGTCCTTCATTTCTCCTACATCATTGAGACTAACAGTTTCTCTTTAGTTCACCCCCCCCCCCCCCACCACACGCCTGAAACACATCCATTGGACTCCTTTGTTTACTTCAGTAACACAATGACATCACTATGTAACCCTCCCGCTTCTATTGGCTAGCTCACTAACACATTGTACGTAATAGTCTGATGGGCGGGACATCTCTAAGTGGTTGACCAATCAAAACAGAGCCTGCCAGCTAACCAATCAGAGCAGACTGGGCTCTGGTTTCACACAGAGGGTGAAAAGATGCTACAGCACAGGCAGTTTGAGAAAAATAAAGAGCTTTTTGAACAATAAAGCATGGAAACAGTCACAGTAGAGGAACAAAATACAAATATTAACCTAAACAATTAGCATAATGGGGCCCCTTTAATATAAAGTTAACAAACGTATTACCCATAAAGCTTTTTTGAACTATAGTTATTCTTTTCTATTACTTCTATACTGCATGGGTGTGTTTGCATATGTTTATTTTTAAGTGATCTTTACTATAAACTGCATTGTCTCGGCCACAATACGCTCTCTTTTGTGCCACAATGCTTTACCTCGCTGCCCCATGAAAAACAAAGTCACTGGGGCTGCTAGTCTGCAGCAGATTCTTAGATTGTTTTGTTTGGTTACTTCAAATTGAAACAGTCTTTTCTCTCAGCAGGAGAGACATTTCTTTGTTTATAAACGTTCCCACTCTGCCTCTCAGGTTTTATTAGAGCCATGTGGCGAGGATTGTTTTGAATTATAACCCGCTGCAAAGAAACTACGACCCCTGGTGAAGAAACGTGTGAAGGCACTCAGGGCTCCTTGCATAACGAACCGTTAGAACAGCAGTTTTGGCCCAGCTGCTCTCTGACTCACATGTAAATGAGGGCTCAGTGATCATAATGAGGGCATTATGATTCTGTTCATGTGTGTTTGGGAACTCAGGCTTTAATATTCTCAGTAAGCCAGATTAATCAGTTGAACACACCCACAGTTAAAGTGGCTGTTATTATGCAACAGCTCTGGTGGAGATGGCTCTGTGTGGGCTGTTATTTTGGGCATCTATGTCATCCAATGTTTCATTTTGATACTTTTTTCTGTTGCCAAACTAGTTTCAGGGATCACAATTGTATATGTGACTGAATAAGGTCTTAATGCCAAATTTACACTGGCAAAATGTAATGCAATCACGCAGCTTTGTGCTGTCCTCTGTCCTGAGGATTCTAAACAAAATGAATCAAGGGAACCCAGACGAAACGAAATCAGAATTGGAATTTAAATCATTTAAAAGTCTTTAAATCCTCAGTTTTCATATTGATTTATTCCCTTTTAAGTTTTTGTGTAACTGCGGATGTTCCGCTTATATGATCTTCCTATAATGTATGAACAGGAGCCTTCCTGAAGATAAGAGTAGCTAAAACTGAAAAGGAACAATAAAAGGTCCATCTTACCTCAAATGCTGATCATTTTTAACATGAACTTGAAGTCCATACCCTTATAGCCCCAACTACAACAATGACCCTTAAGTATTTTAAAAGAGGGAAACCTGAATACATGTCATTTGCATGAAATTTAAATATATATTTTCCGTTATATATCCATCATAATGAAGGGAGAATATGTATTTATGTTGACGTTCCTGTTTGCATAAGAAGGAAAACAAATGTCCAACACTGTACCAAAGTGTCTTAGCAATCATATGTGGGAGAAAAGGAGACAGGAGGTGAAAGATGAGGTGGGTGGAGAGCAACAGATGGAGGAAGAGGAGGGGGATAAAAAGAGATTGAAAACAGGAAGAGACAGGGCTGTACTTATAGCTCAGAGAAAAATACTGCATAGGTCCACCATCAAATCAAACAGGCCACATTTTGTATTGATACTACCACATAAAGCCATCACATTTTACTATAGTGACGCATTCAATGTTCCTGTTATTACAGTTTGGATAGAGCATCGATATGTAATCTGTAAGTAGCATTTGGAGAGCAGCAACTGTGTGCACTTCATTAGTTTCTGGAGACTTTTCCAGTCATTTGGAGCTTGCTGGTATGTGACGAATCTGTATTCATACTGTTATTGCACTGTAAGAGTCATGCCTTTCTATTAATGCAGTTGTGAGTATGAGGATATGGCTGCATCACTGTGTGGGAAAACAAGATATAGAACCAGGAGTTAAAATAAATATTTACAGTCGATTGGATTGCTGGAGGAATTCAGCCGTGTATTTATTATTTTCTTCTCATAAACCCCTCGGTAATATTCAGAGACATCCCCAGCAGCCTCTATCTAATATCTGGCCATATTCAACCCAGAGAGACATTATGTGAGATCAGAGCGATGCTTTATTGTTTTTCTCATGAGACTTTATAGGATGCATGAGAGAAAAGAAAAGTCTATTAATGCAATTGTCTGCCCACAACTACTGTGTAAAGTTTCCACCAACTATAAAATGCTACCCACTGGTTTTTATAACAATGGTTTGGACTCAAAATAGCATCTCACATTGCTTCTGCTAGGAAATAAAACAATTACAGTGTGTAGTTTTAAAGGGGCCCTATTATGCAAATGTTCACAGTTCGTAATATGCATTGTTTGCCTCCACTGGGACATGTCTCCATGCTTTAATGTTCAAAAAGCTCTTTATGTTTCTCATACTGCCTGTGCTGCAGCACCTCTTTTCACCCTCTGTCTGAAACCAGAGCCCAGTCTGCGCTGATTTTCATAGCTGGCCGGCTCTGTTGGGATTGGTCAACTGCTTAGAGATGTCCCGCCTCATAGCCTACCACGTAAAATGTGTTGGAGCGCTAGCCAATAGAAGCGCGGATGTGTTACATAGTGATGTCATTATGTTACGGATGTAAACACATTACTACAATCGAGGCGTTTCAGGCCAAGGGCGCATTTACATCATAGGAACTTATATAACACACTACAGGAAAGGGAAACCCCCAAAAGCCTGTCAAAATGAACAAAATAACCAAGAACACATCAGAATGCTTTAAAAAGTTAAAACTAAATTGGGGTTATACATGATGTGATGGTTGAATCAAATCATTTGACAAATTGAGTTAATATTTGTAACTGCCTTAACTGAATACTTTACCCCAAAAAATGCAATGCCTATTATTAGTTGGCATACAATGTAATACAGGCATTAATTACTTCTCAGGATTTCTTGTTATATAACAGAATATCAGTAAACAATCCCTAATTAGTCATTCCTGATTAAAGTTGTGCCAGAAGTTGTTAATAATACACCAAACTTTGACAGTTCTAAGAAGCCAGGAGTTCTTAATGTATTACTTTAACACCTATACTTTGTCTTACAAAGTTAAAGACACCAGAGGCATTTAATCAGTGATCAGTGTGTGTGAGTTAGGTTATTAAATCTGTAAAAACGTGTCGTTGCAGGGCAGACTCACAAATGCGGACACAGCGAAGACAACAAAGATATTCCTGTGTTCCCGTCCCGTCTCACAGACACTGTGATTGTTCCACATCTTGTGATTGCAACTTGTGATCGGTTCTGCAAACTGTGGATACATGAAGCAAATGGATTAAGGACAGTCGGAGAAACAGTGACAATCAGGCTTACATAAACATACCTCAAAAATCACTTCTCAAAACACTCTTCAGATATGTTTATGTAACAAAGAAGAAAAATAATTACATGTTTTAATTTTGCATGTGTTTATTCTTTCAGTGTGATGCAAGGCTGAGTGGGATTTAGCAGAACACCTCTCAATGAAAAGCATACACGGCGAAGCATCCACACAAACACACTTGAGCTGCTAATCTTTTGTCCTTGCAGGAAGTGGGTCTTTTTCACAAAAGCTGCTGAAATGAGGTGATGTGTTGTTGACTCGTGGGTGTGTGTGAACAGAGGCAATCGGGGGGAGTAGTAAAGTTACACCAATGAAATATCCTCAGTGGCTGTAAAAAAAAGAGTTTAATCTCTTTTAAAAAAGCACATTAACAGAGCCCTCTTATGGTGTTGGGTCTGACATGACATTTCTCACATTTACACCACGCTACATGACAACAATTACATCAACGTTAGGAAAACGCAGTGCAGGATGTACACAGAGATAGGAGAGGTGTGTTCAAAGCTGCTTTGTATCGGGCTGAAAGTATGGACAATATTTCCCTTTTTGTCTCATTCAATACAAAGCCCTTATCTTTGTTATACTGTCATTTGTATCACACAGCAGTGATGAATGGAGGAGTGAATAGGACGGTGATTATATTGTTGAAACCTACATAGTGGTATTGGTATCAAATGCAGTAGGACAAAATACACACACACACACACACACACACACACACACACACACACAGGTAGGTTTGTATTGATGTACTTGTAAGGATCACCATGTTTCTAGATTCTCAAACGTTATGGTTTCTTGCCCATTAAAATGAAATCATATACTTGTAACCCCTAACCCTAACTCCATGTGGTCTGAGAGTAGTTTTCCCCTCTCAGATATATTTTGTTTTAAGGAATAAAATGTTCCATACATGTATACAAGAACCTTAACCCTAACTCTAACCTTAAACTAAAAGAAGAAGTAAGACACATCTGTAGATATGATTATTTGCTTTCTTGGAAAAAGTTAAATAAGGTCATTTTTTTCAACATGTTTAAACTCCAGCAGTCAGTTAGCTTAGCTTAGCTTAGTGGATGTATTGTAAGAACAGGACACCGCACCCAACGATAACGCCTACTCAGTGGTTCGCCTTGCATGTTTCCCCCCAAAAATGTAGGCCTATAGCTTATGGGTTCCCCTCTTATTTTTCAGCCCGCTTTAAATGTGCAATAGTGTGTCTTCTGCTGGTGACACCCACAAAGACCCGCTAGATTCATGGACTTTACATTATGGTTATGTCACAGATTTTCAAATCGCTTATCTCAGCATGGGGAAGTTTTTACAAATATTAAATCTCCAATGTATCAAAAATGAATGTCTTATTGTCCTCAACAGTTTTAGAGACAGTTTTTTTAAAATGGTGGTTAATGGGAAAAATATCATTTTCATTGGCAGGGGGATTTTTCATGCTGCAATACCACATGTGACCAATGGGCAAAATTGGAAGCAAGGCTGAGCAGTGGCGTCAATAAAGAAAAGTTCGGACAGGCCTAGGCTAGCTTTTTCCCCCCTTAACAATCTTTATGCTATGCTAAGCTAACAGGTCACTAGCGTACACTCAAAGTTACCATACAGATTCTTGCAAGAAAGTGAAAAAGTGTATTAAATTATTCCTATAGCAGACAGCTGTTTGACAGTGCGTCCTCACTTTGTGAAATTGTCCCTGTTTTCAAGGTCATAAACTGAATAGAACAAACAGACACACACATGACCTTCCCATACTGTACACACTCAATCATTACTATATCTTAGCTCAGTACACAGAGTCCTTAACACTTCGTATTACAATAAATCATATACTTTCTCTGATTCAAAGCTGCTGTTATGTACTGATTGAACATGTAATGTGCAATTGCATCGAACATTTCTTTTTCTACTGTCACACTACATCTTATAATGCAGCTTAATCTTTGAAGTCTAAGTAAAAAAGGTCTCATTTTGGGGGTTTTCTTTGACACGTGTGATGTACAAAATGTTGTCTGACTTTCCGGTGAGCGATGAGGCCTGGCTGACTGACCCAGTCAGAGACGCAGTGCTGTGTAGCAGAGCTGCTGGTCTCGCTTTCAGTCTGTGGTCGGCGGACTGTGTAAGACAAGGAACAAGATAAGACGTATCACAGCGGAGGATCTATAATGACTGAGAGGAGGCTCAGTTTTCAATTAATCCATCCGGCATTGTGTTACAGCACATCAGTCTTACAGCTAATCACCTGGCCTGACACACTGACACAAATACTGTATATATGGCCATTACATTACACAACACACACACATGCATGAACAAAAGCACAATGTCTAGAATATTTTAAATATCTGCATATTCATTTTAGAATGACAATAAATTACAACTTTTGAAATGGCTGATTCTCTCCCTTTTACTTTTTAAATATATGTATAAAATGTTCAGAAAAAAAGCTTGCATCAGGAAAAGTTATCTAACAAGTAAAAGAGCTTTCAAAAGGTTTATTTGCACACTAAAAAAAGCATAACATGCAATGTAAAAATAGAATAAATGAATGAGCATTGTCCCAAGCTAAACAAAAAAATGCCCCCTATCTTACTCATTATAAAATGACCAGAGATCTTGGATGCAATAATCAATAACTTAATTTTTGTTCACCAATCTTGGTAGGTATCTACTCTTACCCCACATAACATTGCCTAAAAGTATATTTCTTGAAAGTAATTCTGAGATTTTCTGACCCCGTATGTCCCCATCACTACAATCACTGGAGTTATAGCACTCCCACGCACACACTTAAATAAATGCTTATAATATAACATTTTTAAAGATGAAATAAAAGAGAGAAACACAGGGGGAAAATAAGTTCTATAAAATTAAACTGTATGAAAAATGTTCAAATAAGACATTCAAACTGAACTATGCTTGTAATCTCTGAGTGGGCTTCACGGACTTGTTATTGTTCTACTTGTTTTTATAACAGGATAAAAATGTATTCAGGGAGCTGGATGTGCGCTGGGTGATATTCATGTTCTAACACGAAGAGGAAACAGCACAGCATGAACACCCAGGACTCACAGTCCCGTCACAATGCTTCAATTTACTGCATTTGTACATCTTGGCCGAGTGCTTCTGCTATATACTGACCCCTGAACTGGGTTTCCATGGAAACACCTGGCTGCCTCACCAACAAGCACAGCTGGACAATGGCAGAGGTAATCTGGCTTCACATAAAGCAGGTAAACACCTTTGTGTGAGCCGGGGCAAAGACAAAATGAGGACCGTTCACTGGGAAAGTGGGAGAAAGATTAAGGTAGAATTGAAGGTGGTATTGGAAAATGTGTAGCGGGGACAAAGGGAGGAAAATAGGACAAAACACCAGATAGATGAAACAGTATTCTGCTGCCCTGAATAACTCTTACATGTACAAGTTCACTTCAATTTACATTTTCTGCAACCTTGTGCGACACAGGCAGCTTACAAGAGAAAGATAAAACTCGTGCAATTCAAAACATCGCCCTACATACAGAAGTATAGACGCTTTGTCAACGCTGGGAATCAATAATGACAGTGGTATAATAACTGCTCAGAGGTTATACTCAAGTAAAAGTAATAATACAGCAGTGTAGTAAACATCCCAAATTTAAAATGTTACTTAACTAAAGGTACAAAAGTATAAGTAGCAAAAGATACTGAAGTACAAAATCTAAAGTACTCATTATCCAAAGTGGCTTTTTTCAGAATAAAATATATGAGATCACTGGTTTAAAATGAGCGATGCGTTCAGGTGTCTTTCATTTTAATGAGATAACACTAATGACTTTTTATGCTGCCAGATTTCTCCCTCCAGAAAATCATATTCTATTAGTGAATATAAGTGAGTGATTGTTGTATTGCTAATATAAAAGTGGAGTTGATAGTACAATATTTGATTCCATGAAATGAAAATACTCAAGTACAAGCACCTCAAGAATGATCTCAGTTCATCTCAATTTTCACATTTATTTTTTGTGAATACAAAGGTATTTTGTGTGCCATAAAGACAAACAGAATCTGTATTTTCACAAAAATCAGGATAAAGACTTTTATTTTGAAAGAGAAACAGTGAGCTTTTCCTAAAATGTCATAATAGTTGTGATGATGATAAAGATCGAGGGGATGTGACGAGTCAGGAGCCATGTACAGAGTTTCGTCCTGAAAATATAATTGATTTTCTATACAGTAAATAATGTTCTGCATCAATTCTTGATTTGATGATACAAGCTATTTGTTATGAGTTGTGTGACAGTTTTTGGCATGTTTTATAATCCTGCTATGCAAAAGAAAAAACACATTAAAATGATTACATAAATATCACGACTTCTTTTTTACAAAGCCTTTTCTTCTTTCCCCCAGAACTCTGTGGATCTCTAACGATATGATATCAGCCTGCAGGATAATTGGCCAATTTCACAAGCGCTTTGCAGTATTGTCTGTCAAATTGGAGTCTGTGGCACGGACTTACTGCCACAGATGCTTTGATTTGCTAAACCTCCTGTTTTGACAAAAGCTGCTAATTTTACTCTGTTGTCTGGGCAAAATGGCACCGTGTGGAGAAAACGATCACACCACTGCGAATAGAATCACACAGAGACTCTTTACAGCCTTCTTTTAGAAAGAACAGTACCTTGTCATATCATCATCGCTGTAAATATCTGTATAATGTAGTGCATGGTGTAGAGATGGTCTATTGGCCAGCTCATAGCGTCCTATTGTGAATCCGGAAATGTGCCCCAAAGTTTAATGTTAGAAAAGTACAGTACGGGTCCCCAGCACATAGAAACTCCCGGATCCTTAATTGCACATGTTGGAACATTTGCACAATTAGCATATAATGCATTTATTAGCATTTCCAGACAATAACTAAAGAATGGCTTGGTAGATTTGGACAGTTTTGGAGGTTATTGAGGATGTTTCAGAAATGTCAGGATCAAAAATATCCATTTTAAAGAGAAAGTGGCCATATTTGTTATCCTGGTTGGCTGATTGTAACACATTCTGGGTCGATTTTGAAGTTTTCTGTGACTCAAAACTGCCATTTTGGTGTCAGAAATCAATTCAGCAACCGCGATTACCTTCAAAACCACAAACAAATTGTGCAAATCTGCCAAGCCATTGTATAGCTATTGTCTGCACATGCTAATTAATGCAACTTAATGAATGCAAATAACAACTGGCAACTAGACTACTAAGTGGGGAAATTGCGATCACAGTATGTAGTACATTTGTTATGTATCCCCACTTGGACGACAAAAGGTGCCCAAGGCATTACACACCATCTTTTAACCAGTAGGATACACATTTTTACTTACAGCTCACATACTGTACCCTGCAGTGACCAAATACTAGTTTTTCATACATGCCTCTGTAGAACTGCAACTAAACCTCAGTCGTGTTTGTGTTCATGAAGATGTTTGTCATGTCCACGGGTGCAGCTGCTCTCCCTGCTGGCTCGCCAATTAGGCCTACACATTTACTCGCACACCCTGTTGATTATCCAATTACACCTACCAAGACACACATGCTGCTGACTGTAATTACACTCCTTACAGATGTGCATATCATTTTACAACCGCCGGGGTTATTGCTCAAACTGTGCAGCTATCAAACTCCCCTTAACAAAATCTGAGAAGATAAAGGTGGACAGATGCTTGGATGTAAAGTTATGATGTGTAGATGTATGATATGAGATCCTGACAGCTGCACCGAAGAGCTCCAAGAAGAAATCAGTGGGTTTCTGTGTTCATACATATCTGAGGAGAAGCAAAAAAGTGAATTAAATATGTGGTAACTACAGAGCCTGTCTTACTGCAGTGAACTGAACTGGCCTAGTTACTTTACTGTAAATCTAAGTATGAAGTTGTTGCTCAGTTGCTCAATTAAACAAGAATGCAGAGTTGACTAAATAAGACGTTAAGAAGCTGGACCTTGAGCCTTACTTTATAGACATCCCTCCACACCAAAAAATCTGAATCAGGTTTATTGGTTTAGACATACAAGTAAATTGCTTTGTTTTCTAATGGTGCTTACATAAACACAGTAAGAGGAATTAAGATTTAGAAAAGGAGCAAATATAGAAGTATTATATTAACTTTTTAGTTCAAATAAAAGGAAAGATTTAAAAGAAATCAGAATATATACACAGAAAGGACAACAAGAATATGATAAGTTACTCTGAGGAAAGAAAGCAAAATCAAAAGAACTGTACGTTGCTTTTAGGTAGCATTGTGAAGAAATTTACAGAATATACAGGGAAAGATCACCTCCAAATAAACAACCTCATGATGTGTGCAAAAGGGGGCACCAGCGTTTGACTTGTCTAAAGGAACTGTCTTATTTTGGCGTTGACAAAATCCATGATGATCATGTCTTATCGTGCTTTAATTGAGTCAATTTTCTTTAACGTCATGGTTTGGTATCCTGCCTCTAAAGAGCAGAAAGTCTCCAACTCTGATCACAAAGTGGTTTACCAGACTGATTGGTGAGCAACAGCTAAACCTAAAGAGCCTGTACCTCAGACAGTTACAGCGGTTGTCCTGCTCTATATTGAATGATGACTCCCAGCCTATGCACCCAGAGTTAAAGCTTCTTCCTTCGGGCTGGAGGTTAGTTGTCCCAAACTGTATAAAAAAACGGTATGAAACAGATGTATTCCGGCAGCTAACACACAAAGGAATAAGTGGTAGCAGTGTCACATAAAGGCCTATTTATTTATGAACTCTGAATGCCCAGTTTTTGTGACGGAGCAGTTTTTAGGATGTGTCTCAGGTTGGATACCATGTCTTTTAAACTAAATCTACCACCAGGTGCTAATAAATCACCTGACCCTGATTTGTTGATGCCTGACACTCCAACTTTCCACCACAAATAAGAATCAGTAATTATATAAAGTGGTCTCCTGTTTTGATTGCTTCTTGGTCATGAAATATTTACTTGCAGTATTGTTGTTGTTTCTGAGTTTGTATCTTCATTGTTTTTCCCCTAAGTGTAGATTTGGTACAAAAGCATCAGCTAAATGTTATATATGAAGTGTAACCGATAAACCTCAACACACGCACAAGATCTGTATCTGCACCAAGCTGACATATGTGTTCAAAGCTCAAAAGCTCTGATGGCATAACATCATGAAGCTCAACATGTGCCTGCTTACATATGTTCTTCCAGTCCCCATAGAAACAGTCCCCTCTTTTTAAACTAAACAAAAATGAGTCATAAACTGCTAACCTCAGCGCTGTGTTCCTCACTGTGTCCACCTGGGGGCTCTCTGCTCCACTCATACACTTAAATTAGATTCTAATAACCTGTCTATACTCACAACTCCAGTGAATTTGCAACCCTTTTATCCTTCACAGTTTTTATTTCATTATCTCCCTCTTATTGCTGTGCTTTTCTCCTCTCTCTTCCACATAGCTTTCAATCCATCACAACATCCCTCGCATTTGCTGTTAAATATTGAAATCATTTCTGGAACAAAAGAATAAAATGTAAATTGGTTTGATGTAATCTGTTTCTGAATGAGCAGTGGGGGAGACATGATGACAGGAAGGGAATATTTAACTGTACTCTCATGGATTTGAGTGATTTCAGCTCAACTGTTGTTTTTATCAGCAGTGTACATCGCCCCCTGGTGGCTATATGTGTTATTGCAAAGTAAACGCAATATATAGAAGTTGTTGTGAAGTGAGGAATAGCTTTCTAATTTATGAGCAAATGTAGTAGTACCAAAAGTAAAAGTCCATTTGGTCCATTTCAGAATAATATGATATGTTTTAATTATAAGTATTGATGCATTAAAGTGTTATCCAAGCTAGTAAAGGTGCAGCTAGTTATGCTGCAGGGTAGCTTGTGATATTTACTCCAGGTGTAACTAAAGTCTGATTTAAGTGTTGATTATATTTCACATCATTAATCCAAATCTGTAAAGTTAAAGGTATTACATAGATGTAGAGGAGTAAAAGTACCGGTTTACCTCTGAATAGTAGCAGAATGTGTAGTACTTGAGTAAATGTACTTAGTTACTTTCCACGACTTGTTATAGGTGCATGGAAACCATACCTGAAATAAGGATGATTGGATATCTTTATTGTGTTTTGCTGGATGTTTTCAAGTCCATCACATCCGAATAATGGTATTGTTGATTATTTGTGTGTAAGAAGGTGTCTGTATGCCATGTTAATGCAGTTGTTTTTATTCACGCTCATCAATCCAACATCCCTGTATCACTGTTACCTAGTCTTTGAGCTAAATCATAAATCCTTTATCTATCCCACAGCGGGGACATTTACTTTGTTACAGCAGAAGGAGAGAGCTGATAAAAAGGTAAAAACAATAAGTAAGCTTACAACACAATAAATGAAGAAGCAGGCACACATGAATAAAATCGAACAAGGACACATCCATGGAAAACCAAATACAATAAAAATAAGTAGCAGCATTATAAAGGTACAACATCTAGGTGAAGTAAAAGCCAGTGTGTGTGTGTGTGTGTGTGTGTGTGTGTGTGTGTGTGTGTGTGTGTGTGTGTGTGTGTGTGTGTGTGTGTGTGTGTGTGTGTGTGTGTGTGTGTGTGTGTGTGTTTTGGTCTACCCGGAATATTTCCACCATATGTCTGCAGGACAAGTCACACTCCT